>NW_028270157.1:75440683-75771933 GCF_037043375.1 Chiloscyllium plagiosum
TTATGTTTCTGGAAAGCCAAATACACTGTCTAGTAGTTCACATTGATTAAGTCTTGTTATGTTCTTGGGAATCTCCAGCAAAATGTTGCATGATTTTACAGGGCAAAACACAATGTCCCATTCACAAAATCATGCTGATTGTACGTTAAGCTTTCCTAAATGTCCTGCAATTCCTAAATTATTGACAGACTTTAGCAGATTCCCAGCAATAATGAATAGGCTAATTGGCCTATAGGTTCCTGACTTCTGTCTGACCCCCTCCCTAAAGGCAAGCACCACATTGAAGGTTCTCCAGTTTTGCTGGAACACTCCTGCAATTCAGAGAGTTATGAAATATTCCATACAATGTCACCTGTCCCTCTTTTAAAACTTCTTTTAAAACTATGTGTCAGTTGCTGCTGACCTGTCTACCCTCAGTCTTAGGAGAAAATGTGGACTGCAGATGCTGGAGATCAGAGCGGTGCTGGAAAAACACAGCAGGTCAGGAAACATCCGAGGAGCAGGAAAATTGACGTTTCAAGGAAAAGCCCTTCATCAGGAATTCTAATCTACCCTCAGTCTTATCTGTTAGTCAAAAACTTTATTCATTTTCTTAGAGACAGATGAAGAACTTTCCTTCTCTTACCATTCGCTCACATCATTGAAATGCTCACTGTGTATTTTCCTTTGAGGATGGTGCAGACCACTGGTTTAAATTATCTGCCTGTTTACATTAATTATTTCCCTCACCACACTGTCCAGGTGCCCCACATATACCTTCCTGATTTTCTTCCAAGGTTCACACAATTATATACACATGATTTATTCACATTTTTTATACACATGGAAAAGGCTGTGTTGTTTTTTTTTAATCCTTCTTCATAATTTACATGCGCAATATGGTTATTATTTTTCATTTTATATAATCTGTTTTTGGTTCCTAAACTAAACATCCCAAATTTGGTCTGCACTAATCCTCACTGATTGGAATTCTTTAGTTTCTGTTTGAAAATTCTCTTTGATTGCGTTTGTGAACGCAATCAAAGTCCCGCTTTTTGAACAGAATCGATCACTGCAGAACATTATGAAATATCTGCTTAGATGTCTGCCATTGTACATACACTGACCTTCACCTGGGTGTATTTTCACATCCTGCCTTAGACCAGATGTCAGACAAAACTGCAATTTAGATGCCTGGTTCTTTTCAATCATTCAGGGTGATCTTCCGTATGTGGCTGAACACGTGATCAGCTGAGGGTCACTCCACTCTACCAGTTTCCCCATCTCTGTCATTTGATGATGCCACATTCCAGTGGGAAGACACCAACATGACAAGAAATCCCCAAACTCTGGTGGACAGGCCCTTCAGCTGTAACTGACCCATCTCCCATGCTTTTGCCAGTGCCTGTTCCCCACTTTTCCAGAAGAAACATAGAGATCCCCATCAAGGTCAAGGAAAGGTACAAATGACACCACGGTGAGACCCTCAGAAGAATTGCCACATCCGAAACTGGAGTAGGTCGCTGAGTACAAAGTTGGTGGGTGAAGGGGTCTTGGTGTGAATTGGGAACAGGCAGCAGAATTGCATTGCAGATGTTGGAGCTCAAAACGGGCATTCATGTGGCGCTGCAGGCCACAGTAGCAGCACAAGCAGAATTGTACTCAACCACAATCTGCAACTTCTTGCCCAGAATAATCCCTCAGTCTACCATTACCATCAAGCCAAGCTTTGGTACAGTGACAAGTCTGGGTGAATAGGTCAGAAACTTGTGCGCCTGAATCTGATGACAACCTGTTCACTTTTATCAATATTTTTATTAAAAAGAAAAGATTTTAGGTCTTTTACAAAATTACAAAACCAGTACAAAATAGTATGACAACTTTACATTAATATCACAACAATAAGAAAAAAACAAACTACTAATCTACTCCATAGACTATCAAAACACAAAAAAAATTCAAAAACTCTATAAAATCTACAGTTCAATAAATAACCATTGAGAAAGAAGAAGAAAAAAAAGCAGAAAAAGTAAAATTATGCCAAGTCATAACAAGGAAACTTAAGTTACATTCAATTAACTTTCTACACTCAGCGCAATCTCATCACAATTCCCCAACATTGGGAGCAATAATGAATAGACCCGTATTTATATGGGATTCTTCCTCCCAGGAGCCCCCAAACCAACAGGCACAGTCCTAGACAAAGGCCCTGGATAATATAGCCGATATGTCTACATTGATATAGTTCAAAAAGGACCGCCATGTTTTATAGAACAATTCTGTTTTCTGGTGCACCATACTCGTAAGGAAGTCCAGAGGGAGGTGTTCAATTACCATCCTATGCCAGCTCAAGAGTCCTGGGGATCTCCTGACACCCAGCTCATTAAAATGTACTTCCTTGCACAGAAAGAAAGAATATTAAACAGATTCTACCCATGTGCATCCAGGGAAGGAAGATTTGAAAGACCCATACGGAGGGACAGCGGATCCAACCCAATCTCAGTTCCCAAAAACTTTGCCAATGCACTCGCTACGTCATCCCAACACCTGTGAAACTTGTAGCATGTCCACAAACAATGAGTAAGAGTACCAACCTCCGTTTTTCATTTGCAGCGCATCGAGTATGATCCTGTCTTAAACTTCACTTGCCGTCCTGGTGCCAGGTAGGTCCTATGAAGTACCTTCAGTTGAATAGCCTGAGTCCTATTACAAATCGAGATCTTCCTAACATTTTCTCCAGACATCCACCTCCATCTCTGAGGAGATTTGCACCCCTAATTCTTGAGTCCAGGTTTTATATAGCCATTCTATGTCCGTTGGCACTTTACTACCTAGTAAGTGATAGAGTGTGCTAACTGAGGGGGAACCCGCTGACCGGAGCACTCTCCTCGCCATGTCCAATTTGTAAGGATTGACCATAATTGTAGTCTTTTTTTGTACAAAGTCTCTAACTTGGAAGTATCGAAGCTCAACTTCTGACTCAGCTGTTCGAAGGACATCATGACCTCCCCATCTCAAACAGGAGATTCCTCAGGATTCCCAGGGCTTACAGCCAGAGTCCGTCAAACCTGGCTGAAATCCCAACATTCCCGCTATAGAAGTGAAAGGGGAGGTTTTTTGTAAATTGCCATCGCCCTGCCGCATTATGCTTTAACTGTGTTTAGGACAATCGAATTTTTACAATGATCCATAACAGTTCTCATATTGTCCATAAACAACAAGTTAATAATCCACAACATAGGATAACAAGGAACTCAGTTGGTAATTCCTAAAGTCTGGAAAGTCTAGACCCCCCCACCCTTTCTTGCAAAAGTTGCAATTTATCCAGCTTAATAAGAGGCCGTCGATGATGTCAAATAAAAGATCCAAGCCAGCTATAAAGTCTACGTCACTTGTCTTGGCAACATCAAAGGGGGCATTCTCATGGGATATAATAAGCGAGGAAGAACATTCATCTTAACCAAAGCTATTCTGCCCAAGATATCAGAAGATCTTCCCAGCACTAAAGATCCTGCCTAATGTTCTCCAAAAGCTACACGTAATTGGCTTTTTTATAACTGATCAAAAACAAGGGTAATAAAAATGCCTAAGTACAGAAAACCTCCCTGTGACCACCAAAAGGGGAAATGGGTTCCATCCTCAAAGTTGGACGTATTGGTTCGACCCCGACAGGCATGGCCTCTGATTTCATGAAATTAATTTTGTACCCTGAAAACACACCAAACAGATTAACCTCTTGTGTTATGCAGGGTATACATGTCATTGGCTCAGTTAAAAAGAGAAGGACATCATCCACATAAAAAGTAATTTTATGCCTGCATGATCCTATCTCCGGGGCAATTATATTGGGATCCATCCGAATGGCTTCCATCAGTGGCTCAATCACCAGTCTAAATAATAGTGGTGAAACTGGACACCTTTGACAGAAGCCTCTGCCAACACTAAAGCTATCTGACCTTATACAATTTGTGAGCACCACTGCTTTTGGGCCACCCATTTGGTAAAAATCTCTCCAAGACCAAGTTGTTCCATGACAGAAAAGAGGTACGCCATGCCACCTGGACAAATGCTTTCTCTGCAGCCGAGGAGACTACTAAACCCAAGATCGCTCTTTGCTGACATATTTGGACCATATTTAATACTCTTCTGATATTATTGGTCGATGTACAACCCTTATTAAAACCTGCCTGGTCCTCCTTTACAATAAAAGGCAATACCCTCTCCAGTCTTAATGCCAGCATTTTCGACAGGATATTTAAATCCACGTTCAGTAACGATATAGGCCTGTATGATGTGCAATCTTCTAGGGCTTTCCCTTTCCTAAGGATGAGACAAATATTTGATTCTCTCAAAGAACATGGGAGACAGTCCTGATTGTACGAGTAATTGTACATATCCAAGAGTGGCCCGGCCAGCATGTCTGTAAACTACTTATAAAACTCATTTTGAAATCCATCTGGTCCAGGCGCTTTACCACTCTGGAGCAGTCTCACCTCCTCCTGTACTTCCTGAATTGTCAAGGGAGCACTCAAAAAGGACAGCTGCTCTGAGGTTACACCCGAAAAAGTCCAAAGTTTTAAAAAAGGACTCCATGTTCCCCATTCTACCCTCACAGCTGTCCAACTCATACAGCAAAAAATAGAACTTTCAAAATGCTGCATTAATCTTTTTGGCATTGCAAGTCAAAGTATCAGACTGTCTCTAATAGATGTAATAGATTAGGAAGCATTGCTCTTTCTCGCCAAGTACGCTAAATACCTACCGGATTATCACCGTACTCAAATAGTCTCTGTTTCATAGAAACATAGAAAAGTACAGCACAGAACAGGCCCTTCGACCCACAATGTTATGCCGATGTTGTGTTTCACAAAAGAGATCTCCTTCTTTACTGTTTGGGTAAGTGCAGCATTCAAAGTAGCCCTGAGGTCTGTAATCCTCTGTAATTTAGTTATGGACGGCCAATCAAAGAATGCTAACTCAGCTGCCTTCATGCGAGCCTCAAGCAGACATTGCTGTTCTCCCCTCTGTCATCTCCAGGTCGCAGAGTAAGAAACAATCTGACCCCAGGCATAGGCCTTGTCAGTCTCCCACATCACCGATGGGTTGCTGGCCATACCTGACTTGATGTCCCAAACGATTTAAATTCCTGTGGAAAATATTCTATAAACTTATTATCTTTCAGGAGGAAAGGGTCCATCCGCCAGTGCCGGGAATCCACCTCACCACCTTTGATCTTAACCACCATATACACTGCCGCATGGTCAGAAACAGCTATATTCCCTATTTTGTAGGACAGTACCAAGTTCTAAAAGGTCGATAGGGAAAAATCATCTATATCAGGAATGACTTGATATTTCTGGGAGATTTTCTGGATTTTCCTCCAGGAAAACAGACATAAATTAACTCCTTATTTTCCCAGTAATTTCTCTGTTCCCGACAATCAATTCTCCTGTTCACATATTCACCGTTTCACATTTGACCTTGCTTTCATTTTGCTTTTCAAATACTGTTTGAAGTTTTTCGGCAGTCTTTATGTTTGTTGTCAGTTTGCATTGAAGTTTTCTTTTTGATTTTCTTATCAGTTTATTGGTTCTCTTTTGCTGAGTCCAAAATGTCTCTCTGAAACCAAGGCTTTCCACAATATTTGGCCTTTTTCTACGCTGCTTCCCCCTGAACTAATGCAATCTTTAACTTCTTTATTTCACCATCATTGAGTCACTTTCGTTTTGCTGTTTGCACCTTTGAAGCATATCTGCACATTGTACACCTTACAGTATTTCTATAAGTAACAGACATTGCCTTTGTTCCATTGAATCTTTTTCACATACTTTTCCAATTCACTGAAGCCAACTTGTCCCTCAATACTTCATGACTTGCCTGACTCAGGTTTATAAATGTAATTTCAAAAAAAAAATTGTATTCAGATGTCATGTAAAATTCAATATATTATGATCACTATTTCAAAAGGTCCTTTACAGCAAGGTTTTCAGTTAGCTCTTCTAGTCACACAACAACAATTCCAAAACAGCCTGATCTCTGGCTTGGTGCTCAAAATACTGTTAAAACAAACAATCTCACACACGCCATGGAATCCATTTTTCCCAGCATTAGGATTCACTTGGGTTAACACAGGTTTTTTTTTTCCATTAGTGCTGCAGTACACATGAACCTAAATATCTAATTTCCTGTTTTATAACATGCCCAACATTTGTGTTGCATTTTTGACTTTGATGTGTAACGCGCTTTAATGTTTGATTCTCCTTGCTGATTCTAAGCTCCACATTACCAATTTCAGTGGAATCCAAGCAACATAGGTTCTGAAAACATTAATAGTAGATTCTGGCGAGATGTTTGGTGAGGCTTATCTTGACATTGAGGTCATCTCACCATATCTTATTCGTTCTTCTCAAGCGTAATTATGACATTTTCACCAGATCTCCTGTTACGCTGGTGTAGTAGAAAAAAGCAAAGATCTTTCAAGCGATGCAGTGCATTCCTTGAGAGAGCTGAGGCTGCTCTAACCTCGATGGGAACCTTACAGCAGGCTGGCAAAGTGTAGCTGCGTCTGCACAGAATCTTATTGAGATTATGCCTGGAGTAGTGTGCACAGGATTTTGTCTCCTCACTGAAGAAAGGATATTGTTGCACTGGAAGCAGCTCAGAGATGGTTGTCTCAACTGATTCCTGCAATGAAGGTGTTAACTTAAAACAAAAGAATGATCAGTTTGATCTAATATGCATTGGAGTTTATGATAATGAAAGCTGATCATAATTTTATAGAAAAGACTGGAAGATGTCAGCCACAGAAACCAATTCCACAGCAAATGGAGGAATCTTGAGTCTGTTGCACAGAAATTTCAGAAGGATATTCAGGCATTCACTGCTGCCTCATAGAGTCAGGGACTCTGGTTCAATTCCAGCCTCGGGCAACTCTCTGTGTGGAATTTGAACTTTCTCCCCATGTCTGCGTTTCTCCAGGTGCTTCAGTTCCCTCCCATTATCCAATGATGTGCGGGCTAGGTGAATTTGCCATACTAAATTATCCCATAGTGTTCAAGGATATGTAGGATAGGGATCTTAGTCAGTGGAAATGTAGAGTAATAGGGTAGGAGAATGAGTCTGGGTAGGTTACTCTTTGGAGGGACAGCGTGGACTTGTTGGGTCAAATGGACTGTTTCTATCCTGTAGGGATTCTATGTTTCTATGTCTATGGAACAGGACGAGGCTATTCAGCCCTGGAGCCTGATGTACAATTACAGGAGGAGGCCAGTGAACCCCTTGAGCCGATAACACAGGACCCAGAACAGGCCATGCAGCACTAGTATCCTGTTACCGAGGTTTTGGACCAGGCCAGAATGCCGAAAATATTTTAAGAAGGTAGCTTAGACCCTAATTTTTGTCTTATTTTAAAGGCAGATGTGTAGTGGATATTCCAGGTGTGATGCTGCTGGTCAAAGCACTTGACTTTAAGTAAAACAGAATTTATTTAAATGTTACAATTAAAGCACAATCAAAAGAAAATGGAATTTACAATAACTTAACAATTGGAAAATTTAACCAAGTCAATACAGCAACTTAACTAAGGAACTGTTCCAATCCAGTCACATCCCATAAACACACTGCTTGACAATAAGGTAAATTGATTCCTCCAGGCAGGAGGGAACAACATCCAAAGAGGTTTCAAATAGAAAGTCTGCCAGAAATCATTTGCTGATGCTCCAACCTCCCTGGATTACAACATCTTGTGACTTCCACAACTAAACCAAACTAGAAAAGAAAACTTGAACTGAGAGAACTGGCCACTCCCTTGCCATTGTTAAACGTGGATCTTCCTAAACCCTCAGCACTCCTGCCTTTACAACCCCTCGTAAAAAAAACCCAAGGACAAAATAACCTTGTTAACCTGACAGCATCATCACGCACTGCAACAGAATCAGTTCATTCAGCATCCTAAAGTCTTTAATACAGGGCCCAGAAGAGGCCAAAATGTGACTTCAGATTGTTAGACTGAAATAACAGGAACCCCTTCAGCCCGTTGAGCTGGTTGAAAGGTAATTGAAGAAGAATACAAAATAATTTGAGATTTATATGGGAAAGGAAGAAGTAATACAGCCAGATGTGTGTTGTGTGGGAACAGGAGAAGACCAATCACTCTCTCTGTCTCATTTCAGGGATGCAGGAGGAGACTGTTCAGTACCTCGAGTCTGTAATGGAACAATAGGAGGAGATCCTCCAGCTCCTCAAACTGTTAAATAGCAACAGGAAGATCTCATAATCCCTTAAAACCCTTACACAGCAACAGAAGGAGGATATTCAGACCTTGATCTGCTTACAACAGAACCGGAGCAGGACATGCAGCTCATTGAGACTGTAATGTAGCAACACCAGGAGGACATTCAGCCCATCAAGTTTCACACCAGGAGCAGAATGTATCCATTCAGCCACTCATGCTCTGAAACAGCATTCTGAGAAGATAGTGCCCTGTTACACAGGAATTGGAAGGGAACATTGAGATTATAGAAAGGGGAGAACTTAGAATAGTCACCTTCACCAAAGAATAAAAAGGGGTGAGTAAAATATTCATCATCATCCATCCGAGCCAGCTTTGTTTCTTCAGGATAAATCGTATTGAAATTACTTGAGTTCCTTAAAGATGGTTGCACAGTGGCTAAGTGGTTAGCACTGCTGCCTCACCATGCCAGTGACTGCCATTTGATTGCAATCTCAGTCGGTGTGGAGGTTGCACGTCCTCCCTGTGTCTGCAGGGATTTCCTCTGAGTGCTCTGGTTTCCTCCCACCGTCCCAAAGTGTGCAGGTTAGGCGGATTGGGCATGATAAATGGCCCATAGGGATGTGCAGTGTAGGAGTATTAGCCATAGGGAATGCTGCGTCACAGGGATAGGATAGGGAGTGGATCTGGACGGGATGCTCTTCGGGTGTTGGTGTGGACTTTATGGCCGAATGGTCTGTTTCTACACTGTAGGGATTGTATGATTCTATGTGACAAACAAGTTGGATAATGGGGATCCTCGTGATATAAAATATCTAGACAAGAGCACTTCAAGTTAGGAGTAATTTATTAACTTAGATCGAGGATTGATGAACTAACAAAATGGACAAAGATGGAATAGATCCAACGTTTTATGGTTGACGACTTTTGGACTGCCATAGATTTTGAATCCCAGGCCCCAGCTGTTTGCAATCTGTAATGTTACTTGGATGAGAGATAAAAGATACTCCAGTCAAATTATCAGATTATATTAAAATACTTGGAAAAGTGGGTTGCAGTGAAAATGTCTGAAGTTTACAAATAGACATGGATATGTTTAGTAAAAGAGCCAACATTTGTCCGATGAAATTTCAAAGAGATAAGTATGAGGTTATCTCTTTTGACCGGCGGAATACAAAGGCAACTTACTATCTAAATGAAGAGAAACTTCAGCATGCTTAGGTGCAGAGGGATCTGGGTGTTCTCGTTTGTATCACAGAAAACACAGATGCAGGTACAGCAGGTGAGGAGGAAGGCAAGTGCACTTACATTGTTTATTTCTAATAGACTGCAATATACTGGGAGGGAAGGGTTCCTGCAGCTAAGCAAACCGTTAGTGAGACAACAACTGGAAGACTGTGTGCAGTTTGGTGCCCAGACTGGAGGAGGGATGTAGTTGCATTGGAGGCAGTTCAGAAGAGGTTCACTGGATTAAATTCAGAGATGAGGAGTTTGTCTTATGAAGAGAGGTTGAGCACTTCAGGTCTGTGCTCTCTGGAGTTTATAAGAATGAGAAGAGATCTCATTGAGGTCTGTAAGATGCTAAAAATGATTGATAATGCAAATGTGGAATGGATATTTCCTCATGGGACAGTCTTGAACAAAAGACCAGAGTTTTAGAATAAGGGGTGAGGAGAACTCACTTCGCTTAAACTTTTGTGAATCTGTGAGAGTCCCTACCCCAGAGTGCAGTGGATGCTGGAGGCATTGAGTAAATGAAGGGTGATGGAGAGTGGACAGGAAAGTAGACCCGAAGCCGAGTGACATTAGTCATGGTCATATTAAATGGCCGAGCACGCTCAAAAGGCTAACTTGCAAACTGATGCTCCTCACTTGTATTCAGCCCTTTCAATGTACTCCACAAGAATCATGCAGGACTGTGTATCAGACAGGGAGCAGGCACTCGGAATAAATCAGTCTTGATCAGTTTGAGAGAAAGTAACCAGTGGAGTCCCACGGTGACCAGTACTAGCTCCTCAGCCATTTACAATCTATATCAATGATCAGGAGGATGGAACAGATGGATTGGAACTAACTTTGCTGACAACACACAGATAAGTAGGAAATTAAATTATCAAGAGAAGGTGGAGAGACTGTAAGTGGATATAGAACATAGAACATAGAACATTACACCGCAGTACAGGCCCTTCAGCCCTCAATGTTACGCCGACCTGTCATACCAATCTGAAGTCCATCTAACCTACACTATTCCATGTACGTCCATATGCTTGTCCAATGACGACTCAAATGAACTTAAAGTTGGCAAAGCAGGCAAAGCATTCCATAGCCTTACTACTCAATGAGTAAAGAAACTACCTCTGACATCTGTCCTATATCTATCACCCCTCAATTTAAAGCAATGCCCCCTCGTGCTCGCCGTCCCCATACTTGGAAAAAGGCTCTCCCTGTCCACCCTATCTAACCCTCTGATATCTTATATGTCTCTATTAAGTCACCTCTCAACCTTCTTCTCTCTAACAAAAACAGCCTCAAGTCCCTCAGCCTGGTAAATCTCCTCTGCACCCTTTCCAAAGCTTCCACATCCCTCTTATAATGCGGTGACCAGAACTGTACACAGTACTCCAAGTGCGGCTGCACCAGAGTTTTGTACAGCTGCATCATAACCGCATGGTTCCAGAACTCGATCCCTCTATTAACAAAAGCTAAAACACTGTATGCCTTCTTAACAACCCCGTCAACCTGGGTGGCAACTTTCAAGGATCTGTGTACCTGGACACCGAAATCTCTCTGCTCATCTACACTGCCAAGAATCTTACCATTAGCCCAGTACTTTGCATTCTGGTTACTCCGACCAAAGTGAATCACCTCACACTTGTCTGCATTAAACTCCATTTGCCACCTCTCAGCCCAGCTCTGCAGCTTATCTATGTCTCTCTGTAACCTACAACATCCTTCGTCACTATCCACAACTCCACCGACCTTAGTATCGTCTGCAAATTTTCTAACCCACCCTTCTAGGTCGTTTATAAAAATGACGATCAGCAGTGGACCCATGAGTAACTGGACTCCAGGATGAACATTTCCCATCAATCACCACCTTCTGTCTTCTTTCAGCAAGCCAATTACTGATCCAAACTGCAATATCTCCCACAATCCCATTCCTCTACATTTTGTACAATAGCCTACTGTGGGGAACCTTATCGAACACTTTGCTAATATCCATATACACTACATCAACTGGTTTACTCTCATCTAGACGTGTAAAGTCAATGGACATTAGTTTGGAGGGTGCAATATAATACATAGAACAAAGAGAATTAACAGGCCCTTCGGCCCTCCAAGCCTGAGCCGATCCAAATCTAGTGTCTAAACCTGTCTGTCAATTCCTAAGCATCTGTATCCCTCTGCTCCCCACCTACTTATGCATCTGTCCAAACGCATCTTAAATGAATCTACCGTGCCTGCCTCTACCACCTCTGCTGGCAATGTGTTCCAGACACCCACCACCCTCTGTGTGAAGTACTTGCTGCGTGTACCCCTCTTAAACTTTCCCCCTCTCACCTTGAAAGCATGACCTCATCATTGAATCCCTCACCCTGGGCAAAAGCTTGTCTCTATCCCCCCTGTCTATACCCTTCATGATTTTGCAAACCTCAACGAGGTCCCCCCTCAATCTCCTTTTTTCTAATGAAAACAATCCTAACCTACTCAATCTCTCTTCATAGCTAGCACCTTCCATACCAGGCAACATCTTCTCTGCACCCTCTCCAAAGCGTCCACATCCTTTTGGTAATGTGGCAACCAGAACTGTACACAGTATTCTAAATGCGGCTGAACCAATGTCTTGTTCAATTTTAACATGACCTTCCAAGCTCTTATACTCAATACCCTGTCTGATGCTATATGCCTTCTTGATCACTCTATCCACCTGTGCAGCAACCTTCAGGGTATAATGGACCTGAACTCCCAGATCTCTCTGCCCATCAACTTTTCCCAAGGCTCTTCCGTTTACTGTATAATTCACCCTAAAATTAGACTTCACAAAATGCATCACCTCACTTTTGCCTGGATTGAACTCCATCTGCCACCTCTCCGCCCAACTCTCCAGTCTATCTATGTCCTCCTGTATTCTTTGACAGTCCCTTATGCTTTCTGCCACTCCACCAATCTTCATGACATCTGCAAACTTGCTGATCGTACTAACTGTGCCCTCTTCTCGATCATTTATGGATACCACAAACAACAGTGGCCCCAACACTGATCCCTGTGGAACACCACTGGTCACCTTTCTCCATTTCAAGAAACTCCCTTCAACTACTACTCTCTGTCTCCTGTTGCTCAATCAGTTCTTTATCCTCCTAGCTAGAACACCCTGCACACCATGTGACTTCACGTTCTCCATTAGTTTACTGGGGAACCGAATCAAATACCTTACTAAGGACAATGTATATAACATCAACAGCACTTCCTTCATCTATCAACTTGATCAGACAGGGTATTGAGTATAAGAGCTTGGAAGGTCATCCTCAAAGAACTCTATTAAGTTGGTAAGGCATGATCTCCCCCGCACAAAACCATATTGCCTATCACTGATAAGCCCATTCTTTTCCAAGCATAAATGGATTTTATCCTTCAGTACATTCTCCAGCAACTTTCCCATCACTGACGTCAGGCTCACTAGTCTGTAGTTACCCGGAATATCCCTACTACCCTTCTTGAACAGGGGGACAACATGAGCTACTCTCCAGTCCTCCGGCACCTCACCTGTATTTAAGGATGCTGGAAATATATCTGTCAGGGCCCCAGTTATTTCCTCTCTCGCCTCCCTAAGCAACCTGGGATAGATCCCATCTGGTCCTCGGAATTTGTCCACTTTAATAACCTCCAGCATAACCAACACATCTTGCCTACTTATGTCAATGTGATCCAGAGTAATCAAACTTCTATCTCTAATCTCAACATTAATCATGTCCCTCTCTTCAGTGAACACTGATGCAAAGTTATCACACAGAATCTCACCCATCCTCTCAGGTTTGGCACACAGCCTTCCTTCATTATCCTTTAGTGGACCAATCCTTTCTCTATTTACCCGCTTCTTTCTTATATAAGAATAAAAGTCTTTGGGATTCTCTTTAATTCTGCTAGCTAAAGCTATTTCATGACCCCTTTTAGCCTGCTTGATTCCTCATTTAAGACTGGTCCTACTCTTCCGATATTCCTCCAGGGCGCGTCCTGTCCTCAGCTGCCTAGACCTTATGTACGCTTCCCTTTTCTTCTTGGCTAGTCGTACGATTTTTCCTGTCATCCACGGTTCACAAATCTTGCCTTTCCTATCCCTTGCTTTCAACAAGACATGCCCATCCTGCACTATCTTTAACCTATCTTTGAAAGCCTCCCACATCTCAAATGTGGACCTCCCTTCAAATAGCTGTGTCCAATCCACATTTCCAAGCTCCTGCCTAATTTTGATATAATTGGCTTCAGCCCAGTTTATTACTCGTCCCTTAGGACCACTCTCATCTTTGTCTACGAGTATTCTAAAACTTACAGAATTGTGGTCGCTGTTAATGTGATATATATCCTGTCATTTTTCTCAGTAAGAATAGAAGGCAGAATGTTACTGAAATGGATAGAGATTACAGGACTTAATGAAACAATCTGTACTGGAGGGTTCACTCTGACCCATTCGGACATCAGAAGTGTTGTTCCATCTCCCTGATGGTCTGCTCCCTGATGTTCCCAGTGGGCCCATTGCTCTCAGTACACACAGGGTATTTTGATGGGGTTGGTTTGCAGTGGGGAATGCTGAGTTGAAGGGTGTTTTGAAACTAATATCAAAGGGACGACCTTAATCTGAGAGGCCACCCTTTCTCTCTCCGTGGAGACCTGAAGATGACAGGAATGGCTGACTGCTTCTAAATGAAGAGGCTGTTGCTGCTGCCAGGACAGTGGGAATTCACCAACAAAACAAACTATTGTTTTCCTGTTGTCACAAGCTGTTTCAAAGTCTATAAATCATCTTTAGATCCAAACCAAAATTGACAAAACAATAAAGCATAAAGTAAATCATCAGTGAGGGATCTAACAGATTGGCTATTTCCTTCAGTGTAATTTCAATCCCATTAATTTCTCCAGCACTATTTTGTAGTAATATTAATTTCCTTCAATGCTTCCTTCTAGATATATACTTGCAACCCTAGCATTTCTGGGAAATTATCAGTGTGCTCTTCTGTAAAGGCAAAACTAAAATATTTGTTTAACTGCGAAATATTTGTTTAACATTTCAGTGTTTTCCATTATGGATTTATCCCATTTCAGACTGTAAGGATGAAGTCTCTTGAAGAATTTGTCCTCACTTTTTTTTTACATATTTCTAGAGGATTCTACCGTCAATCTTTAATTTGTTTTTGAAAGTTTGCTTCTCATACATTATTTTTGCCCTCATAACCAACTTCCCAGACCTCCTTTGCTGAATTCTACAATGTTCCCAAGCCTCAGGCTTACTATATTCTTTAGAAACTTTATATGGCTCCTCTTTGAAGCTAATCGTATTCTCAATTTCTTTCGTTAGCCATGGTTTTCTTTTGCACTTTGTTTTCCAAAAGGAATGTATAGCTATTGCAATCCATGCATCGCCTATCAATGACACACCCCTCATCTTGTACACACTCCAGGAATTAATAGTCAGAGTATTATTATGAATGTGCTTTGCCATTCGATCTGTAGATTAAAATGATGATTACTGTAGCATCCTCGTTGCATGCATCTCCAATCTCCTGTCATCTCCTCTCTTATCAGTACTGTTTGGAGGCCTCCGAAGAACTTCCACAAATGTCTTCTGTCTTTTGTAACTTTCTCGATGCACCCATATCTGGGGTTCCTGCTCCAATACTTTTTCTCACTATTGAATTGATTCCATCTTTACAACAATATTCGTCAATATTTCTGTTTCTTCTGCTTTCCTTTGCTTTCTACTTTTTTTTTCTTTCATTTCCATCTGTGTTGTTCTAACTGCTGTCTCCCAGTTCTGGTTCCCATCTCCCTACCACTCTGGTTTAAACCCTCCCCCACAGCCTACTGAAAGTTTCCTGTGAGGATATTGGTGCTGGTGCTGCTGTGGTGTAACCTGTCTGGATTGTACACATCCCATCTTCCACAGAATCAGTCCCAGTCCTGAAAAATCCAAATTCCTAACTTTGTTCAATCCCTCAGGCAAACATTCATCTGGTCTGTTCCTATTCCTTGACTCACTAATACATTGCACTAAGAATAAAGCCGAGATTATTCCCTTTGGATTGAAGAGACAAGTCTTTTCCCTGGGGTGGGGAAGTCCAAAACTAGAGGGCATATGTATAACGTGAGAGGGGAAAGATTTAGAAAGGACCTAACAGGGATCTTTTTCAATCATACGGTTGTACAGGTGTGGAATGTATGACCAAAGAAAGTGGTGGAGGCTGGTAAAATTATACAACATTTAAAAGGTATTTGAATGGGGACATGAATAGGAAGGTTAAGAGGGATATGGGTCAAATGCTGGCAAATGGCTGTAGATTACTTTAGGATATTTACTTATCATGGATGAGTTGTTCTAAAGGGTGTGTTTCTATGCTGTACAACTCAATGACTCTATAACTCTATGATGTAATATGGATGATCACAATGTGACATCAATGGAATGAGAGTTCCTTCAGTTGCTCTACCTCGCTTCATTGACATGGCAAATCAATGGAACCATGAGTACACAATCGCAAAACCCTTTCTACTGGGAAAACAAGATGCACCCAGCAGCTCCCTGCTGTATGAGAAAGCATTGTATTCACCTCAACCATCATATATATCCTCCCTCACTGAATAGTGACATTGATGTCGACACACTGGGAGATGATGGATATCTCACACACTCCAGATCTTAGAAGCTGAATGAAACTGTGACCCTAACAGCCTCTGGCAGCACTGTCCTCCCCCTGGTGTGAAGCTGCAGGTCGTGTTGAAGGAGGTGACACTGCTCTGTGACCAGCTCCTTGTTCAGTCAGGGTCCCCTCACACTCTGCTCCTGGGATAAGTGTCGCTGGGGAAGCTGTTCTTCGAAAACCATGGGTGAATACGGCAGATCCCTTTCCCACATACACCTACTGCTTGGTTTCAGAACTTTGCCTCTCTGCAGTGTGTGCTCCATTTGGTTTTGATTTGGTTTAAATTATTGTCACGTGAACCTAAGTACAGTGAAAGGCTTTGTTTGTGAGTAGTACAGATAGATCATAGTAAGCAAGGATATACAGATCACAGGGTGTAAAAAAGCCTTGGACAGAGAAAGGCATACAGTTCACATTATGAAGGACGTGCGCTAGACAAGATCAGGATCAACAAGGTCAGGATTGTTTTAAGTTAGAGAGTCCATCATCAGTCTAATAACAGCAGGGACGAATCTGTTCTTGAACCTGTTGGTGTGGGTGTTCAGGCTTTTGTATCGTGTTTAATGGAAAGGAGTGTAAGAGAGCATTACCGGGGTGGGCGGGGTCATTTAGGATGTTGGCAACCTTTCCGAGGTAGCGAGCTGTTTAACTGAAGTCCATGGATGGGATGTTGATTCCCTGGTACTCTGGGCTGTGCAAACCACCTTCCGTAGTTTCTCACTGTCCTGAGCAGATTATTTGCCATATCAGTCTGTTATGCCAGGTAAATAGTGCGGTGAGGAAGGCATATGGCGTACTGGCTTTTATTGGTAGAGGAATTGAGTTCCGGAGTCCTGAGGTCATGATGCAGTTGTATAAGACTCTGGTGCGGCCGCATCTGGAATATTGTGTGCAGTTTTGGTCGCCATACTATAGGAAGGATGTGGAGGCACTGGAACGGGTGCAGAGGAGGTTTACCAGGATGTTGCCTGGTATGGAAGGAAGATCGTATGAGGAAAGACTGAGACACTTGGGGCTGTTTTCATTAGAGAAAAGAAGGTTTAGGGGTGACTTGATTGAGGTGTACAAGATGATTAGGGGGTTAGATAGGGTTGACAGTGTGAACCTTTTCCCGCGTATGGAGTCGGGTATTACAAGGGGGCATAGCTTTAAATTAAGGGGGGGTAGATATAGGACTGAAGTTAGGGGTAGGTTCTTCACTCAGCGAGTCGTAAGTTCATGGAATGCCCTGCCAGTAGCAGTGGTGGACTCTCCCTCTTTATGGGCATTTAAGCGGGCATTGGATAGGTATATGGAGGATAGTGGGTTAGTATAGGTTAGGTGGGCTTGGATCGGTGCAACATCGAGGGCCAAAGGGCCTGTACTGCGCTGTATTCTTCTATGTTCTATGTTCTATGCATCTGGATAATGTGTTCTCAATGGTGTATCTGGGAAGGTTGGTGCGGGTCCTGATGGACTTGCTAGATTTCCTGAGGAGCCTGAGGAAGAAGAGATTTTGTTCTGCCTTCTTGACAATCACATCTACGTGGGAGGTCCAGGACAGTTTGGCGGTTATCATCACTCTGATGAACTTGAGTCTCTCCACCTCTCAACCTGAGCTCTATTGATGTGTGTGTGTGTGTGTATGTGTGTGTGTGTGTATGTTTGTGTGTGTGTGTGTGTGTGTGGGGGGGGGGCGGTGAGGGGTTGTGTGGGGGTGTTCTCCACCTTCCTTGCTGAAGTTAATGATTACTTTGATTGTTTTTCCGACATTGAGACCGAGGTTATTATCATTGCACCACGTCACCAAGCTCTCTATTTACTTCATGTATTCTGACTGTCATTATTAGATATCTGTCCTGGTGGCGTTTTCAATGAACTTGTAGGTGGCATTTGTTTGGAATTTGGAAACAGAGTCATGGGTGTACAGAGAGTACAGTAGAGAGCTGAGAACTCACCCTTGGGGGGGTTGGGAGGGTTCCAGTTTTGAGTGCTATGTTCACCTTGCAGACCCAGATGCTGTAACTGGACTCCCAAAGCTTCGTCCAGAGTTGAGTCAACAAATCCTCAGGTTCCCTGGATGTCTGAGGCAGCTGACAGCACAACCTCCAGCAAACCAACCCCAGTATCTCCACCAACCTTTCAACAACAGTTGTTGGCCAGAAGTACCTCAGATAAAAAAAGACAAGTGCCATGTCCTTTACAATCAGAACTTGAGGGGCTTCCTCATGTCACTGACTGCATGATCACCTAAGGGGGACAAGCACGACCGCTCAGTGGAAACCAAGTTTCAAAGACCTTTTTCAAAGCAGCTGAAGCCCGCTGTCCACGATTTTGCATGGAATATTGGAAAGTCAACCCTGTAACAAAATTGGACTCATATCCAATACCAAGTTTGGAGGACTGTACAGAGAAAGTTACATCACAAAGTTGGACTTACTGCGTAGTTATTGGCAGGTACCTTTATCAGAGAAAGTGAAAGAAGTTGCTGCATTTGTAACTCCAATTGGGCTATATCAATTCAAAGTGATGCCATTTGGAATGAAGAACATACCACCCACATTCCAAAGATTCACGAATAGAGTGGTGGCTGGTTTAACAAATTGTGCAGTCTATCGGGATGATGTACTATCTTTAGCGAGCCATGGAAAGATCACAAAGTACAGTTGGCAGAGCTCTTTGAATGATTCAGAGAAGCAAAACTGGTAATAAACTTAAACCAAACTGAATTCACAAAGGCAGAGATGATGTTCTTGGGACATAACAAGGAATGCAAAGACGAAGGCCATCGGGGAATTTCCACGACCAGCCTCGAAGAAAGAGGTGCTTCGATATTTGGGATTAAGTGAATTCTACCAGAGGTTTGTTCCAAACTTCAGCAGTTTGGTGGCACCACTAACAGATTTACTGAAGGACGCAAAATTTCTGTGGACAGAACAATGCCAGTAGACATTTGAAAATTTAAAAGCTATATTAACCACTGCACTAGTTTTAGTTACACCAATTTTTTTTGGAACTCTTCAAAGTTGCAATCAATGTGAGCAGTACATGGGTTGGAACTGTACTGCTACAGGAAGATGATGATGGAATTGAACCACGAATTGGCTATGTTACAAAGAAACTCAACACTCACCAGAGAAAACACTCTACCATTGAAAATGAAATATTGAACTTGGTACTGCCTTAAAACATTTTAATGTTTATGTGATGAATGATGTGTCACAGACCATAATCCTCTTACATTGTTTGAACGATTTAAGGACAAAAATATGAGACTATTTCATTGAAGTATTATGTTTCAGACTTTTAATTTGCAAATTTTACATGTTGCGGATTGAAAAATGTGATAGCAAATGTGTTATCGAGGATTAACACGATAAAGTATAAATAAATTTGAACAGATTCCAATGTTATCTGTAGGTGTGTGCAGAAATTAATATGAACTTCGATTAATGTCCTGCGTATTTCATTGTAATGGGATTAAGAATTAGGAAAAAAAATGAAGCCATCTTTTCATTATAATGGTTCATTTGTTTTCTTCAGGGGGAGGTGTTATGAAGTTGAAGGTGTGGACTGTCCCTTTAAGAGAGAGTGAGTACTGTTCTGAACTGAGAGCTCACAAACTGAGAGCTCACATATGACAAACTGTCAGTCAACAGAGTGTACTGGAAAATTGAAAATATCTAACATTTGGCTGTGAAATAGTTACCTGAGTTGGTTGCTGTTTTGACAACAATTCTAATTTAACCAAACAGTTTAAATTATCCCCAAGGATACGAAAACCCAACCGAGTTTGAATTTAATGTGTCTGCCAATGACGAACCAATGAGATGACAGCAGCTTTTTACAATATATATTAATGATATAGAAGATGGTATTTGTAATAACATTAGTAAATTTGCTGATTATACTAAGCTGGGTGGCAGGGTGAAATGTGAGGAAGATGTTAGGAGATGACAGGGTGACCTGGACAGATTAGGTGAGTGGTCAGATACATGGCAGATGCAGTTTAATGTGGATAAATGTATGGTTATCCACTTTGGTGGCAAGAACAGGAAGGCAGATTACTACCTCAATGGAATCAATTTAGGTAAAGGGGCAGTACAAAGAGATCTGGGTGTTCTTGTACACCAGTCAATGAAGGTAAAGGTACAGCAGGTAGTGAAGAAGGCTAATAGCATGCTGGCCTTCATAACAAGAGGGATTGAGTGCAGAAGCAAAGAGGTTCTTCTGCAGCTGTACAGGGCCCTGGTGAAACCACACCTGGGGTATTGTGTGCAGTTCTGGTCTCCAAATTTGAGGAAAGACATTCTGGCTATTGAGGGAGTGCAGCGTAGGTTCACGAGGTCAACTCCTGGAATGACGGGACTACCTTACCCTGAAAGACTGGAGCGACTGGGCTTGTATACCCTTGAGTTTAGAAGACTGAGAGGGGATCTGATTGAGACATATAAGATTATTAAAGGATTGGACACTCTGGAGGCAGGAAACATGTTTCCGCTGATGGGTGAGTGCCGAAACAGAGGACACAGCTTAAAAATATGCAGTAGACCATTTAGGACAGAGATGAGGAGAAACGTCTTCACCCAGAGAGTGGTGGCTGTGTGGAATGCTCTGCCCCAGAGGGCAGTGGAGGCCCAGTCTCTGGATTCATTTATGAAAGAGTTGGATAGAGCTCTCAAGGATAGTGGAATTAAGGGTTATGGAGATAAGGCAGGAACAGGATACTGATTAAGGATGATCAGCCATGATCATATTGAATGGTGGTGCAGGCTCGAAGGGCAGAATGGCCTACTCCTGCACCTATTGTCTATTATCTATTGTTTATGATCTGATGTCGGGCGTGTAAAATAGGCAGACAGTTTGAAGGTCAGGCAGAGTAACTACCATCGAGAGAGCAACTGTCACTTGAAACACTCTATCAAAGGTATCTTTTCAAATGAAACGTATTCACAGTAAAAGAAAGAAGACAATCCAGGGAGATCTGTAGCCAGTAGAAGAAAGACATTGATAATGACAGCTGCTGTATGGTTTTAGAACATAGAACATAGAACAATACAATGCAGAACAGGCCTTTCGGCCCCCAATGTTGCACCTGTGAACTATCCTCAGCTCATTCCCGTACACTATCCCATCATCATCCATATGATTATCCAAAGATTGTTTAAGTGTCCCTAACATTGGCAGGTATGGCATTACACACCCTTACCACTCTCTGAGTAAAGAATCTGCCTCTGCCATCTGTCTTAAATCTATCACCCCTCAATTTGTAGTTATGTCCCCCCGTACACGCTGATGTCATCATCCTAGGAAAAAGACTCTCACTGTCCTCCCTATCTAATCCTCTGATCATCTTGTATGTCTCTATTAAATCCCCTCTTCGCCTTCTTCTTGCCAATGAGAACAGGTTCAAGTCTCTCAGCCTTTCCTCATAAGACCTTCCCTCCAGACCAGGCAACATCCTGGTAAATTTCCTCTGCACCTTTTCCAATGCTTCCACGTCCTTTCTGTAATGCGGCAACCGGAACTGTACACAATATTCTGTAGTTTTGTAGTTTTAGCATGACATTCCGGCTCCAGAACTCAATCCCTCTACCGATGAAACCTAACACACTGTGTGCCTTCTTAACAGCATTATCCACCTTGGTGGCAACTTTCAGGGATCCACTACATGGACTCCAAGATCCCTCTGCACATCCACACTACCAAGAATCTTTCCATTGACCCAGTACTCTGCCTTCCTGTTATTCTTCCCAAAGTGAAGAATAACCTCTCAGCCTAATTCTGTAGTTTATCCAAGTCCCCCTGCAACCTGTAACATTCTTCCACACTGTCCACTACTCCACCGAATTTAGTTTCATATGCAAATCTATTAACCCATCCCCCTATGCGTGCATCTAAATCATTTATAAAAATGACAAACAGCAGTGGTCCCAAAACAGATCCTTGTGGCACACCACTAGTAACCGGGCTCCAGGCCGAATATTTTCCATCAACCACCACTCGCTGCCTTCTTTCAGAAAGCCAGTTTCTAATCCAAACTGCAAAATCACCCTCAATCCCACGTCTCTGCATTTTCTACAACAGCCTACCATGTGGAACCTTATCAAAGGCTTTACTGAAGTCCATTTTGAAATTAAGTTGAAGTAATTTTAGTCAGTGGTTTGTTGCAACAGTATATTGTTATTGAGTTGGAGGCAAATATAAGCAGTTAAGAGAAAGGATGGCAAAGAGCTGTGATTAGTTGTTCTTTAATGTTCGCTTTTCGAGTTAAAGAATAAATTGACATTATTTTCTTTAAATAGTGGAATTTGGGAGTTCTCTTTCACTCATATGTTAACAGATTACGACGCGAGGTGAGCTTTTCTGGGTGTTTGTTTAATTAACAGAAGGGTTCACTGCTATGTCGTAACACCATGCTGAATGGGCCTTCCACGGATGTATATCTCAATATCTCCATTGCATCAGAATGAGGCAAGTGTGTGTGTGTGCGTGTGTGCGTGTGCGTGTGTGTGCGTGTGTGTTACAATGAAACCATTGTCACAGCCAAAACTGAGTTACACATACATCCACGAGGGATACTGTAAGTAGCAAAGACGAGCAGAGGGAATGAACAGGTTCACTGATGCAGTTAGTAGTTGATTCTAAAGTGAATATCTGGATTCAGAGTTTTAGAGGAACATTTACTCGGGCTGTAGGCATATAATTCTTTGGAGTATGCAGCACATTTTTACAGGCTGGTTAAAAAGGTTTTTGGCATGTTGAGTATAGCAGTTGGGAACTCGTGTTAAGATTGGACAGGACTTTGGTGAGGCTTTTTCCTTAATGTTGTGTCCAGTTCTGGTCGCCCCATTATAGGAAGGATGTTATAAAATTAGAGAGGGTTCAGAAGAGATTTTCCAAGGTGTTGCCAGGTATGGAAGGGTTGAGTTAGAAAGAAAGGCTGGATAGGCTGGGACCTTTTACATGGAGCGCAGGATGTTGAGATAGAAGTTGGCAAAATATAGAGAGTGCAGATCGAGTTAATGGTAGCTATCTTTTACCTAGAGTGGGGGATTTCAAGACTAGGGGATGCATTTTTAAAGTGAGAGGAGAAAGATTTTAAAAAGATAGGGTTTCTTTTGTACAGGGACTGGTTTGTTTGTGGAAAGAACTTCCTGAGGAAGGGGTGGATATCGGTACAATTTCAACATTTAAAAGACATTTGGATAGTTGAATGAATAGGAAAGGTTTGGAGGAATATGAGCCAGGAGTAGGCAGGTAGGACTGGTTTAGACTGCGATTATTTTTGGCATAGACTGATTGGAACAAGGATCTGTTTTTGTGCTATGTAACTCTATAACAACAGCGGCAAGGGCTGTTGAGTAATTGAAGAGAACAGTAACACAGTTATACGTGGTTTAACTGAAGTAATAACTGAAGTAACAACTGAATAGTGAGACTTACCAGGGACACCAATGATAGCCAGGATAGGATAATAAAAGTACTGAATAATCACAAGTGCATATAAGATCTGCTGTGATAATGTTATTCGATCATAATATGTAGAAAGATACCAAATATAAAAGGATAAACTCTTGTCCATGTTTGTCACATTCCAGTCCACTATTCTCAGATTCTGATCCATTGTTGGAACACTCCAATCTAAAGTTCTCAGATTCTGAGCTCTCCTTCCCCTCTCTGGAAGGGCTGATCCCTGTTAGTCCTGTGGGTGATGTTCCCACTCTTATTATAGAATAACACATAATACAGAGCCCATTTATAATTAAACAATGAAAACACTCCACTGGGATAATTATAATCCATGGAGACTGACATTAGTCACTGCCAGTGAACAAACAAGTTCAGCTAATACCTTCTTTACATCAATTTAATATCACAATAAGAGGGAACATATACTCAGTCAGGATGGAATGTATGAGGATTACTGAGGGATGGACCATAAATCTTCCAATCCTTTTAATACTTCCTCCTTGTATGTGGGAGTAGTGCCAGAACACTGCAGGGTTATGTATGTCCCACCCTGTTCATAAAAGGAGACAGTGATAAAATAGCATAAAATGACTGATGGGGAAATTTCTAGAGAGCATAAGCCAAGGTAACAATATTTATTGCCCAATGACTTTGTGTAATATTGCTCTGACTGGAAAGTGCACTGTACCAAATCCTTTCATAACCTTGAGACATCATTCAGAGCATTGAGACTGCAGCTCAGGAACAGGAGGGAGCAATTCTGTCCCCATGTGGCTGTTTCAAGGGATAGGAGGAGGCCATTCAGCCCACTCTAACCTATCACCATTGGAAGAGGTGGAAAGCTAGAATGTTGCCATATTTTGCAAAGGGAATCCATTTAAAATATAGACAAGTGTTACTGCAGCTGGAGGGGGCATTACCGAGAGGACACTTGCACTACATTGTGTTGCTTATGTTTCAGTAACTGAGATGGGAGGGACCTCCATCAGATACAGTTTAACGGCTGCTCATAATCCATAGGTTACCATTTAGGTTCTTGAGCCAGTCACAGAGTCTGTAGGAGGCCACTCATCCTCTCGAGACTGTTACAAAAGAGGAACAACATGCCATTTAGTCTCTCGAGTCTGATGCAAAGGAAGAGGAAGAGGCATTCAGCCTCTCGAATCTATTACCAGAAACAGAAATTCACTCAGCCTCGAAAGCCTGTTACAGAGGAACAGGAGGAGGCTATTCAATGTCTGGAGTCTGTTACACAGAAACCATAGGGGACATTCAGCCACTTGAGCCTGTTACATAGGAACAGGAGGAGACCATTTAGCCTCTGAAATCGATTACTCAGGAACAAGGGGAGGCCATTCAGCCTCTCACATCTGTTACACAGAAGATGCAGTAGGGAGACATTGAGCCTCTTGAATTTGTTGCACAGGAAAAGCAAAATCCATTCAACCTCTTGAGTCTGTTAGATGGGAACAGGAGGAGTCCGTTCAGACTCTCTGGCCTGTTACTTAAGAATAAATTGATAAAGTCATTGGGTCCTACAGCATGGTGACAGAGCCTTTGGTTGAAACTGGTCCATGCCGACCAAAATGTCCATCCACACTAACCCCATCTCCCTGCACTTGTCCCATGCCATTCTAATCATTTCCTATCCATGTATTTGTCCAAATGTCTTCTAAATGTTGTTAATATACCCAACTCATCGACTTCTGCTGGTAGTTCACTCCACAAACGGACCACCCTCTGTGTAAAAAGGTTGCCCCTCAGTTGCCCTTTTAATCTTTCCCTCCTAAACTTAAACTGATGCCCTCTAGTCCTCTATTCTCTAACCTTGGCAATAAAACTGAGTGCATTCACCCTATCCATGCCTCTCATGACCTTATACATGTCTTAAGATCCCCTCTCAGTCTCCTACGCTCTAAGGAAACAATGTCCTAGCTTGTCCAACCTCTCCCTAGAACTCAGACTATTGAGTATTGGAAAATCCTTGTAATTTTTTTCTGCACTCTTTCCATTCAATAACATCCATCCTGGAGCAAGCTGATCAAAACTGAACACAATACTCCAAGTACAGCCTCACTAATGTTCAGTACAACCGCAACATAATATCTCAACTTCTATATTCAATGTTGTTACTGATGAAGGCCAGTGTGCCAAAAGCCTTCTTCACTGCCCTGTCTGTGACTCCACTTTCAGAAAACCGCGCACCTGAATGCCTAGGTCCCTCTGCTTCACTACACTCCTTCAACCCTAACCATTCACTATGAAACTCCCACCTTGATTTGACTTCCTGATTTGAATCCTTCCTGATGAAGGGTTTGTACATGAAAGTTTCTGGACAATGAAACAAATTACGGAGGAGGATGCTGCTCTCCAACAAATGCATCCACTGCTACGGGGAGCCCAGCACATAAGGGCAAAAATAAGGATGAAACATTTGTAACAATCTTCAGCCAGAAAGTGCCAAGCAATTGAAACATTTCAACCTCCGTCCATGGTCCATAGACGGCATCAGAGATGGCAACTGGCAAAGAATTCAATACACTCACAGGATATCAAGAAATGGCTGGAGACATTGGAAACAGCTAAGGTCGTGGGAACAGACAACATTTAACTCCAGTTGGAATCCCTAGTCAAGCTGTTCCATTAGGAACACTGACAATTCCCAACAATGTGGTCAATTCCCCAAGTATAAAAAGCAGTGACCCATCAGTGTACAGTCTATCATGTAAACATGAAGGAAAGTGTCAGCAATAATGTGATTAATCGGCAAAAATCTACACAGTGATATTGATTTAGTGTTCAGTCAGGGTGACTTACATCCAGACCTCATTACAAGCTTAATTCAAAAGTATGGAACTCCAAAACAGAAATGACGGTAATTACTGTGAACATCAAGGCATCATTTGACCGAGTGTGACAATAGTAACCTGAGTAAAACTGTCTGCTGGTTGGAGTTATCAATGGCAAAAACATTTGCTGCTCTTACTGTCAGTAATTCAAACTCCAAGACATCTCTGCAGGCATTCCTCAGGAGATAGAGTGTCCAAGGCTCATCCATCTTCAGTTGCTTCAATGACTTTCCCTCCATCATAAAGCTACACGTGGAAATGTTGACTGATTAAACCATTTTCCAAGATGATGAAGCAGTCCACATTAGAATGCAATAACATCTGGAAAATATCCAGGCTTGGTCTCACAAGTGGCAAGTAATATTCATGCCACTCACAAAGGCCAGGTAAATACAGCAATAAAGAATCAAAGCATCCTTCTTTGATTATCAAGACCATGACCATCACTGAGTCCACAACACGGTGTTTATCAGCATCCAGAAAGTGGACTGGACTAGTCATATAATGAACTTGTCTTCAAGAGAATAGGAATTGTGCAGTGAGTAACACACCTCCTTACTCCCCAAAGCCTGTCTATCATTGGTAATATGGAAGTCAAGGATATGATAGATTCCATCCCAAGAATAACCCAATACAGAAACACCAACACATCCACAAAAATCTATCCTCTCCACCTCCGATGCTCAGTGTGAGCAGTGTACACCATCTACAAGATGCATTACATCAAGGCTTATTAGACAGGACTTACAAAATCCAATCCCATCTTGATGGACAGAGGCAGCAGGCACATGGAAAAACCACTCATTTGTAAGCTCCCTTCTTCTTATGGTCATATGTAATGAAGTTCGTTCATTATTTCACAATTCTCAACTCTTCAGATTACAAAATCAGTCCAAAGGCAGCAAGACTTGAACAATAGCTTGGCTCAGGCTACTGAGTGACAAGTAACACAGTGCCAGTTAGGTGCCAGCAATGACCATCTCCAATCAGAGAGAATCTGGCCCCTTGACACTCAACGAAATTGCCATCACTGAATCACTAGCATCATCTTGGGAGTTATAATTGCTCAGAAACTGAACTGGACTCATCATATTAATGCGGTGGTGCAGGAACAGATTAAAGACCTGTAGTAGATAGCACATCTCCAAATTCCCTAAAGCTTGTCCTCCACCTACAAGTCAAGTGTGTGATGGAATACCTCCACATGCCTGGATGTGTTTTGCTCCAACATTACTCAAGAAGTTTGACACCATCCATTACATAGCAGCCTTCTTAATAGGCATCACATTCACAAATACACATTCCCTCTACCACAGTAGTAGCAGTGTGCACCAGCTACAAGATGTTCTACAATCATTTACCAGGAAAGCACATCCCAAATACAGGGGAATTAATGAGAAAGACAGATGTAGTTGATAAATGGGAACATTATGACCATGAATCAGGGATCAAACTTAAGCAGCAGCAGATAGACAGGGTGTAGCAAGCTCAGCAGATTTGCAATATGCATTTGTGAAAGCGAGAGGACATTTAAACTTTGGAGCTGGAGCCTCCTCAAATATCCCCATCTGCATTGACAGGAGGAGGCAATCTATCAGTGCAAAAGATCATTTGAAGCACTTACAACAATCTTCAGCCAGAAGTTTTGAGAAGTTGGACTATCTCAACCTTCTCCAAAGGTCTTTCAGAAAAATTGATTCACTGCACTTGATATTGAAAAACATCAGCAAAGTGCCCCGGAAAAAGTCCCAAAACACAACTATTCTGCACCCCCTAGCTAATTTGTTCCAATATAGATGCACCATTGGCATCTACTAATGTGGAAAATTGTTCAATTATGCCCTGTGCATAAAAAGCTGTACAAATCCAAATCAGTCATTATGCCCCATCAGTCTTCTCTCGATCATCGGTAAAATGGTGGAAGGGGACATCAACAGCATGATCAGACAGCACTTGCTCAGCAACAGAGAAATGACAGCTCAGTTTGGGTTCTATAACGCCCGCTCAACTCCGGACGTCATTCCAGCCTCGATTTAGACACACAAAGAGAACAGAACCCTCGAGGCAGTGTGAGAGTAACTGCTCTCAACTTCATGGCCACTTCGGAACTAATGTGGCATCAAAGTGTTTTAGCAACACTGGAGTAAATGGAGGATAACATAAAAACTTGGTCATTTTGGAAGGGAGAATCAAAGAACAGTATATTATTTAAATGGGGAAAGCTGCAGAAAGCTGTAATAAAGAGTGCTTTTTGTGCATCACACACACACACTCTCTCTCACACACTCTCTCTCTCTCACACACACACTCTCACACACACACTCTCACACACACACTCTCTCACACACACACTCTCTCACACACACACACTCTCTCACACACACACTCTCTCTCTCTCACACACACTCTCTCTAACACACACAAGTGATGCACAAAAAGCTAAGATTCTTAAGGGGTTTGACAGGATAAATGCTGGGAGGATTATATAACAGTTTAGGACCAGATGGCATAGTTGCAGAATTAAGAAGCGCTAATTTCAGTCTCAGATGAGGAGGAGTTTCTCTCTCAGAAAGTTAATAGTCTTTGGATCACCTTGCCACAGGGACTGAAGGAGATTACAAAGAAAAGGATAGTTTAACTTTTGTTTGAAGTCAATCTTACAATCCCTACAGTGTGGAAACAGACCCTTCGGCCCAACAAGCCCACATCCACCCTCCGAAGAGTATCCCACCCAAACCATTCCTCATTATTATACATTTGCCTCTGACTAATGCACCTAATCTGCATATCCCTGAACAGTTAGCATGGCCAATTCACCTAACCTGCACATGTTTGGATTGTGTGAGGAAACCGGAACACCCTGAGGAAACCCAGGTGGACACGGGGAGAATGTGCAAACTCCACACAAACAGTCGGCCGAGACTGGAAGTAAACTGGGTCCCTGGTGCTCTGAGGCAACAGTACTAACCACTGAGCCACCATGCTGCCCGGCTAAGTCAATATTTTGGCTACAGGAGCCTTGCAGAGAGAAACCATCAACAAAACTTTATGAAAATGAGTCAGGCACACAAGTGTGTAAATATATCCCACACTGTGACAGGTAAACTGAACTGTTCTACTACACAGATTATGGTGAATTATGCAGATTCAATTCTCAAAGTTGAAACAAACGTTTGTTCTCACATGAACACTATTCAATTGTAACAATGAGAGGAACCGTATTGTTGAAGAGGAGAGTGTGAAACGGACTGGTAAGCTAGAGGAAGATGTGTTGGATATTTTGAACAACTTGTCCCCCAGGCCTGATGGGATATATCCTAGGATTATGTGGGAAGCAAGAGAGGAAATTGCAGTACCATTGGCAATGATCTTTTCATCTTCATTGTCAACGGGGGTGGTACCAGGGGACTGGAGAGTGGCGAATGTTGTGCCCCTGTTCAAAAAAGGGAATAGGGATAACCCCGGGAATTACAGGCCAGTTAGTCTTACTTCGGTGGTAGGTAAAGTAATGGAAAGGGTACTGAGGGATAGGATTTATGAGTATCTGGAAAGGCACTGCTTGATTAGGGACAGCCAGCACGGATTTGTGAAGGGTAGGTCTTGCCTTACAAGTCTTATTGAATTCTTTGAGGAGGTGACCAAGCTGCAAAGGGACTTGGATATGATGCAGAGCTGGGCTGAGGAGTGGCAGATGGAGTTCAACCCTGCCAAGTGTGAGGTTGTCCATTTTGGAAAGACAAATAAGAATGCGGAATACAGGGTTAACGGTAGGGTTCTTAGTGAGGTGGAGGAACAGAGAGATCTTGGGGTCTATGTTCATAGGTCTTTGAAAGTTGCCACTCAGGTGGATAGAGCTTGTAAGAAGGCCTATGATGTATTAGCGTTCATTAGCAGAGGGATTGAATTCAAGAGTCGTGAAGTGATGTTGCAACTCTACTGGACTTTGGTTAGGCCACATTTGGAGTACTGTGTGCAGTTCTGGTCGCCTCACTTTAGGAAAGATGTGGAAGCTTTGGAGAGGGTGCAGAGAAGATTTACCAGGATGTTGCCTGGAATGGAGAATAGGTCATACGAGGATAGGTTGAGAGTGCTAGGCCTTTTCTCGTTGGGACGGCGAAGGATGAGGGGTGACTTGATAGAGGTTTATAAGATGGTCAGAGGAATAGATAGAGTAGACAGTCAGAAACTTTTTCCCCGGGTACAACAGAGTGTTACAAGGGGACATAAATTTAAGGTGAAGGGTGGAAGGTATAGGGGAGATGTCAGGGGTAGGTTCTTTACCCAGAGAGTGGTGGGGGCATGGAATGCGCTGCCTGTGGGAGTAGTAGAGTCAGAATCTTTGGTGACCTTTAAGCGGCAATTGGATAGGTACATGGATGGGTGCTTAAGCTAGGACAAATGTTCGGCACAACATCGTGGGCCAAAGGGCCTGTTCTGTGCTGTATTGTTCTATGTTCTATGTTCTATTTCAGGAAGTGAGAATGTACTTTGATCTGAGGCTCTGTTGCATTGGCTGCTGTTCAGGAATTGATACCTGGGAGTTCTTGTCTGCAGGGCAACAATTCTATTGTGCTGAAAATGTGTTACTGGAAAAGCGCAGCAGGTCACGCAGCATCCAAGGAGCAGGAGAATCGACGTTTCGAGCATGAGCCCTTCATTCCTGAAGAAGGGCTCATGCCCGAAACGTTGATTCTCTCGCTCCTTTTATGCTGCCTGACCTGCTGTGCTTTGCCAGCAACACATTTTCAGCTTTGTTCTCCAGCATCTACAGTCCTCACTTTCTCCTCGAAGAACAATTCTATTGTATCTGTTTCAGTTCAGAATCACGTCAATACATAGACACAGAATTGGTAAATGCATTTAGAACTTAATAAGTCCCAGGCAATAGGCATTAACAGCTGCTCACATCTATTCTGGAAATGAGTCCCACAATGACATCAGAAAGATCTTATGTTCCCTTTCCCACCGAAACATGGTCTGCTGCTCTCACCTGTCCTGGAACTGAGCTCCTCATAACGATCAAGAAGATTACAGACTCTCTCTCTACACTGTGCCAGAGTCAGCAACTGGCAACTATTCCAGTACAGAATGTCACAGTGAGAATAGGAAGATCCTGGGCTCGATAATGGGCCTATTCATTTGCAACTCAATAGCATTTTTGTCTTGAAACCCACAGCCAACCAGGAAAATCCAAGATTCTTCCCTCTGTGCCTCCAAATTGTCAGTTTCTGTAACATCCTTCATGAACTATAACCCTTCCCACCTCTCTAAACCCTCCAGTTTCTATAAACATTCCTACACCTGTAACATCCTCTAAACCCTACAAGGCTCCATTCTCGAAAGCCTCTGCCTCCTCAGAAGGTCATTGAAATGAGGGTGGATCATTTGCAAGAGGTTAGAGATAAAAAGGGACGTTATGGGTGGATGAGGTTGGCATTGCGAGCTGGCAGAAAACAGAAAAAAGCTTGTCTTAGTGCTGCAGACAATTGATGAGGAGGCCCTACTGACAAGGGTGTAACCTTTCTTGCAGTTAGACTGGATTTTAATAGCTGGAGGAGGTCGAAAAGAGAGAGTAAAGAAGCTAAGGAAGGTTACAGATATGTAGAGGGTTTTAACATCTGGCAGAGATTACAGAGACAGGGAGGACTGGAGGTGCTTCCACAGATAGAGATGGATTTTGAAAGCAATGGGGAGCTGTTTAGGGGAAGAAGGTGATTATAGAATTGGAGGCGCTGTAGGGACTAGAGGCTGTTAACATTGGAGTAGGTTATATGGCTGAAAGCATTGTCACAGCTGGAGCAAGGAAAAGAGATGGGCAGAGTTGTAGGTGCTGGAGAATGTTGCAGGTATAATGAGCATTTTATTGGTTTGAGGATGTTATTGAGATCATGAGAATCGTCAGGGCTGGAGGGAGTTTCTTTTGTGGGATGTGGGCATTGCTGGCTGGCCAGCATTTATTGCCCATCCCTAGTTGCCTTTGAGGTGGTGGGCGTGAGCTGCATTTTTGAACTGCTGCAGTCCACCTGCTGTAGATTGACCCACAGTGCTATTAGGGAGGGAATTCCAGGGAGAGAGGGAACTTTGACCCAGCAACAGTGAAGGTACGGCAATATATTTCCAAGTCAGGATAGTAAGTGGTCTGAAGGAGAACTTGAAGGTGGCGGTGTTCCCATACGTCTGCAGCTGTTGTACTTCGAGATGGAAGTGGTCTGGGGTTTGGATGTCGCTGTCTGAGGATCTTTTGTGAATTTCTGCAGTGCATCTTGTAGATAGTGTACATTGCTGTTGCTTAGGTAAAGTGGTGGAGGGAGTGGATGCCTTTGGATGCAGTGTCAATCTGGCAGGCTGATTTGTCCTGGATGCTGTCAAGCTTCTTCAGTGTTGTTGGGGCTATACTCATCCAGACAAGTGGGGACTATTCTATCACACTCCTGACTTGTGCATTGTAGATGGTGGACAGGCTTTCAGGAGTCAAGAGGTGAGTTACTCACCACAGTATTCCAAGCCTGTGACCTGCTCCTATAGACAATGTATTTACGTGGTAAGTCCAGTTGAGTTTCTAATCAAACATAATTCCAAGGATGTTGATAATGGGGGAATCAGTGATGGTAACACTATTGAATGTCAAGAGGTGGTAGGTAGATTGTCTCTTGTAGATGTTGGTCACAGCCTGGCATATCAGTGGTTCAAATGTTACTTGCCTCTTGTCATCCCAAGCCTGGAAATTATCCACATTTTATTGCATTTGAATATGGACTCCTTCGGTTTCTGAGGAGTCACTGATGGTGCTGTACGTTGTGCTAACATCAGGGAACATCCCCACTTCTGACCTTATGGTGGAGGGAAGGTCATTGATTAAGCAGTTGGTGATGATTGGGCTGAGGACACTATCCTGAGGAACTCCTGCAGAGATGTGCTGAAGCTGATATGACTGACCCTCCACAACCATGACCATCTTCCTACATGTCAGGACTGACTCTATCCACAGCAGAGTTTGCTGATACCCATTGATTCTAGTTTTGCTCGGGCTCCTTGATGCCACACTCAGTTGAATGCAGCCTCGATGTCAAGGGCTATCACCCTCCCCTCCCCTCTGGAGTTCAGCTCTTTTGTCTATGTTTGACCCAAGGCTGTAATGAGGTCAGGAGCTGAGTGGCACTTGTGGAATTCAAATTGGGTGTCACTGAGTAGGTTATTGCTGAGCAGGTGCTGTTTGATAGCAGTGTGGACTACACCATCCATCACTTCACTGATGATTGAGAGTAGACGATGAGGTGGTAATTGGTTGGGTTGGATGTGTCCTGCTTTTTATGTACAGGACATACATGAGCATATTTTCACATTGTTGGGTAGATGCCAGTGCTGTAACTATATGGAATAGCTTGGCGAGGGGAGCAGCATGTTCTGCAGCTCAAGACTTCAGTACTATTCCTGGAATGTTGCCAGAGCCTGTGGTCTTTGCAGTAACCAATGCCTCCAGCCATGTATGGATAGCACGTGGTGTGAATCAAATTGGCTGAAGACTGGTATTTGTCCAATTTAGCACAGTGATAGAGCCACACAACGTGATGGAGGTTGTTCTCAATGTGAAGGCGGGACTTTTTCTCCTCAAGGACTGTGCCGTGATCACTCTCATTGGACATGTCATGGACAGACATATCTGCAGCTGGTAGAGTGGTAACAATGAGGTCTAGTATGTTTTACCCTCTTGTTGGTTCCTGAAGAAGGGCTTATGCCCGAAACGTCAATTCTCCTGCTCCTTGGATGCTGCCTGACCTGCTGCGCTTTTCCAGCAACACATTTTTTCAGCCCTCTTGTTGGTTGTCTCACCACGTACCACAGTATAGTAGCTATGTCCTTGATGGCCCAATCAGCTCGATCAGTAGTACTGCTGCCAAGCCACTATTGGTGGTGGGCATTGAAATCCTCCACCCATAGTACATTTTGTGCCCTTGTCATTTTCAGTGCTTCTTCCAAGTGTTGTTCAGCATGGACAAGTATCAATCCATCACTTGAGGGAGGATTGTAGGTGGAAATGAACTGGAGTCTTTTTTTCCTGTGTTGAACCTGAAGCCATGAGACTTTATGGGGTCTGGAGTTAATATTGAGAACTGCCAAAGCTCCACCCTCCAGACACACAGTGCCGCCACATATGATTCTGTGAGAATGACTATTGTATTCTGTTTCTTGACTAGTCTGTGAGACAGCTGTCCCAATTTTGGCACTCAGCCCCAAATGTTAGGAAGGAGGACTTTGTAGGGCCGACAGGACTGTTTCTGCCATTGTCTTTTCTGATGCCAAGGTCGGTGTTAGGTGAACCACGCAGGTTGATCACTTTGAGGCTTTGTAGCGATTGGTACATTTGAATAGCTTGCTGGTCCATTTCAAAGTCAATTGAGAGTCAACCACATTGTTGTGGGTCTGGAGTCACATGTAGGCCAGACTAGCTGAGTATGGCAGATTTTCCTGAGAAATATTAGTGAACCAGATAGATTTCACTGACAATCAACAATGTTTTCATGGTCATCAGTATGTTCTTAATTGAAGATTACTTTTGATGATTATTGGACTGGAGGAGATTGCAAAGATTGGGAGATTTCTGTGGATCAGAGTAGCTAACAAAACAGGCAGAGCTGCAAAATTTGAGAAAGATTATATAGAGACAGAGGATTGGAGATTATGGAGGAGATTCCAGGGAAAGGAGGTTTATATGGTCTGTATGAGTTACAGAGATAAGTAGGGCTGCATTGGCTAACTGAGGTTGTAGAGAATTGATAGTATTTGTTCGATGACATTACTGAGATAGGATATTACTGGAGTTGTAGGACTCTCAAGACATCCTTATGGCATAAAACAATGTTATTTGGCCCATCAGGTTCACACCAGCTCTTTGACTGAACTCATTACAAATGATCTCCTGCATTCCACCCCTTCACCCTTTTGCATTATTTTTAGTCACAATAATTATCCAAAACCCTCTTGAATGTTTCAACTGAACATGCATCTAAAACACATTCAAGTGTATCCTAACCACTGTCAGAGAAGTTCTTCTTGGTATGAAACCTCTTTCTAGTTTCCTATTAGTTTTACTCCACCTTTTAACCCTGTCTGTATGAGGGCCCACCTAAGATTCTGGGGCAGCTCGATGTATGCTTGCAGTTCTCTCATACCCTCTCTTTAATCATCTCTGCTCTGAACCTTCAGCATTTCCCCAGGCTCTCAACTCTATTCTCTATCTATTCTATTGTTCTTCTTCATCTTAACCACTTGCCATATTGTCATCCAGGGAGCTTTGCACTGGTTATCCTGCATTACCTATATGAGGGAGCATTCCTCGATTGGACCCAAACCATCTCCTCTTTGAAGGGAACCTGTTGTTCAGTTTTCCTTTTTCTGACCAACTTGGTGTTCCAGTCAGACCTTCCCAACTTCATTTTTGCTCCACTGAAGGCCGCTCTAAGTCAATTGATTTTTCTCACTCTCCATTGTTGTATGTCATTCTCTGCCATCATCCTAATTTTACAATAAAATAATCACTGCCCAAAATTGTTCCAAACTGACACAGGATCAACTTGCCCCATCTCTTTTGCACAGACCAGGTACATGCTCTCTTGGGCTGGACACATTCTCCTGTCGTAACCTCTCCTCCATACAACCCAGGAACATTTGACTCTCACTGCCCTGGCATGACCAGTATCCCAGTCTATATTTGGACCATTTAAATTTCACAATATAACTATTGTATAATATTGCCATCTCTCTGGACTGCCTTATAGATTTGCTCTCTACATCCTTTCCACTAGTTGGCGGCCTATAGACTGCACCTCAGAGCAAATGCACACTTTTTATTCTGGACCTCCAGCTAAATACATTCTGTCCTTGGAGAAAACCTCTCTTTTTTTGGGCTCTTTAACTGATGTTATCCTAAACCAATCCTTTTACATTTCATCCTTTCCTTTCTATTGTTTCTGAATACTTTGGACACAGTAATATTTAACTCCCAGTCTTGCTATTCCTTGAGCCAGACCTCGGTTATTGCCGCGTCATCAGATTTCCACATACCAATCTGCAACTGAATCTCCCCATTCATATTTACTGTACTCCCAGTTTTCACATGAATGCAGAGTGACTTTGATTTAGACTTTATTACTCCACTTTCCCCTATAAAGCTTGCTATTGTAAATCCTGATAGTCTCCTCTACTGTTCCCTTTCAGTTCCCATATTCCACCAATTTATTTTAAATCATTCCCAACAGCACTAACCAAATGCCCCACAAGGGGCTCAGTCACAGCTCTGTCACATGCTACTACATCCAGCTTGTAGAGTTGCTAGAACCAGTCCCAATGTCCCAGGAGCCTGAAACCCTTCCTGCCGCATCATCATTCCTGTCACGCTCTCATTCACCTAATACTCCTCGTTCTGTACTGCCTTGCACATGGCACTGGGTGTAACCCAGAGATTGCTACATTTGAGGACTTGCTTGTTAACAATCCACCAAGCTCCCTAAATTTTGATTCTCAGACCACCTCACACTACCTCCCCAAGTCATCCCTCCCAACATGGACCATAACCTCTGGCTGCTCACCGTCCTCTTGCAGACACTGTGATATTCTTGACCTCAGTATCCTGGAGTTGCATTGACAGTCACAGGAAAGCTCATATCTCCTTCAATTTACTGAATCCCTTCTGACTATTGCTCCTCCTTCCTTCTCCCTCCCCTCCTGTACAATCAGGCTGCTAGTGGTGTCACAAACGTGGCTCTGACCGCTCTCCCCTGAGCAGCCAGCAGCTTCATCAGCTTCCAGACTGGAAAACCGATTTGTAAGTGTGACCCCAGGGTTCTCCTGTATTCCCAAACTGTTTCTTTAACACTGAATAGTTGCCCATTCCCTTCCTTCAGCCAAGTAGTTATGACTACAGTGAGATCCCCTCTCTGCATGTGCCAACCACATAACTCTCAGCATCGCAGATATCTCACTGAGTCTCCAGTCACTGCCTCAGCTCCAAAACCCAGTTTTCAGCCATAACACTGACATGGGTTTCAACTTCCCAATATTAAAGGCATTCCATTTGACTAACCTGTGCTGCCATGTCTTAAACTGAAACATATTTATTCTTAATTAATTAAATACTTAGAATAAAGTTAACATCAAGGAAATAAGTTTAAAACTCTATCCCTTATCTGCTTGTAACCTACTGAGATTACTTTATGATATAGGCTCAGACATTCACTTATTCCTGACATGGAGGATATAGAATGTGGAGAAATAGATGGTGACATCTTCAAAAATGTCCATATTACAGAGGGGGAGATGCTGGATGTCTTGAAACATATAAAAGTGGATAAATCCCTAAAGCCTAAGACTAAAATTGGGCCCTTGAAGACAGAAACAGGGGAATATATTACGGGGAACAAAGAAATGGCAGAAGAATTGAATTGGTACTTCAGATCTGTGCTCACTGGGGAAGACACAAGCAATCTCCCTGAGGTAACAGTGGCTGAAGGACCTGAACTGAAGGGAATTTATATTTGCCAGGAATTGGTGTTGGAGAGACTGTTAGGTCTGAAGGCTAATAAATTCCCGGGGCCTGACGGTCTACATCCCAGGGTACTGAAGGAGGTGGCTCTAGAAATCGTGGATGCCTTGGTGATTATTTTCCAGAGTTCGATAGATTTGGGATCAGTTCCTGTGGATTGGAGGGTGGTGAATGTTGTACCACTTTTTAAGAAAGGTGGGAGAGAGAAAGCAGGAAATTATAGACCAGCTCGTCTGATCTCAGTGGTGGGAAAGATGCTGGAGTCTATTATAAAGGATGAAATTACGACACATCTGGATAGTAGTAACAGGATAGGTCAGAGTCAGCATGGATTTATGAAGTGGAAATCATGCATGTCTAATCTTCTGGAATTTTTTGAGGTGGTACCAGGGGACTGGAGAGTGGCGAATGTTGTGCCCCTGTTCAAAATAGGGAATAGGGATAACCCCGGGAGTTACAGAGTATGTAACTCTGAAGATGGACAAGGGAAATCCAGTAGATGTAGTGTACCTGGACTTTCAGAAAGCTTTTGATAAAGTCCCACATAGGAGATTAGTGAGCAAAATTAGGGCGCATGGCATTGGGGGCAAAGTACTAACTTGGATTGAAAGTTGGTTGGCTGACAGGAAACAAAGAGTGATAAATGGCTCCATTTTGGAATGGGCCAGTGGGGTACCACAGGGATCAGTGCTGGGACCGCAGCTTTTTACAATATATATTAATGATATAGAAGATGGTATTAGTAATAACATTAGTAAATTTGCTGATGATACTAAGCTGGGTGGCAGGGTGAAATGTGAGGAGGATGTTAGGAGATTACAGGGTGACCTGGACAGGTTAGGTGACTGGGCAGAGGCATGGCAGATGCAGTTTAATGTGGATAAATGTATGGTTATCCACTTTGGTGGCAAGAACAGGAAGGCAGATTACTACCTCAATGGAATCAATTTAGGTAAAGGGGCAATACAAAGAGGTCTGGGTGTTCTTGTATACCAGTCAATGAAGGTAAGCATGCAGGTACAGCAGGTAGTGAAGAAGGCTAATAGCATGCTGGCCTTCATAACAAGAGGGATTGAGTATAGAAGCAAAGAGGTTCTTCTGCAGCTGTACAGGACCCTGGTGAGACCACACCTGGAGTATTGTGTGCAGTTCTGGTCTCCAAATTTGAGGAAAGACATTCTGGCTATTGAAGGAGTGCAGCGTAGGTTCATGAGGTCAATTCCTGGAATGACGGGATTACCTTACCCTGAAAGACTGAAGAGACTGGGCTTGTATAGCCTTGCGTTTAGAAGACTGAGAGGGGATCTGATTGAGACATATAAGATTATTAAAGGATTGAACACTCTGGAGGAAACATGTTTCCGCTGATGGGTGAGTCCCGAACCAGAGGACACAGCTTAAAAAATGGGGTGGACCATTTAGGACAGAGATGAGGAGAAACTTCTTCACCCAGAGAGTGGTGGCTGTGTGGAATGCTCTGCCCCAGAGGGCAGTGGAGGCCCAGTCTCTGGATTCCTTTAAGAAAGAGTTGATAGAGCTCTCAAGGATAGTGGAATCAAAGGTTATGGAGATTAGGCAGGAACAGGATACTGATTAAGGATGATCAGCCATGATCATATTGAATGGTGGTGCAGGCTCGAAGGGCAGAATGGCCTCCTCTTGCACCTACTGTCTATTGTCTATTGGCCTGATCAGGTGTACCCTAGAACTCTGTGGGAAGCTCGGAAAGTGACTGCTACTGAGATATTTGTATCATCGATAGCCAGAGCTGCTGGAAGACTGGAGGTTGGTTAACGTGGTGCCACTGTTTAAGAAAGGTGGTAAGGAAAAGCCAGGGAACTATAAACCAGTGAGCCTGACATCGATGGCAAGTTGTTGGAGGGAATCCTGAGGGACAGGATGTGCATGTATTTGGAAAGGGCAAGGACTAATTAAGGATAGTCAACATGGCTTTGTATGTGGGAAATCATGTCTCATAAACTTGATTGAGTTTTTTAAAGCTGAAATTGTGTTGCTGGAAAAGCGCAGCAGGTCAGGCAGCATCCAGGGAACAGGAGTTTTTTAAAGAAGTAACGAAGAGGATTGATGCGGACAGAGCAGTAGATGTGATCTATATGGACTTCAGTAAGGTGTTCAACAAGGTTCCCCATGGGAGACTGATTAGCAAGGTTAGATTTCACGGAATACAGGGAGAACTAACCATTTGGATACAGAACTGGCTCAAAGGTAGAAGACAGAGTTGTTTTTCAGACTGGTGGCCTGTGACCAGTGGAGTGCCACAAGGATCGGTGTTGGGTCCTCTACTTTTCATCATTTACAGAAATGATGTGGAGGCAAGCATAAGAGGTATAGTTAGTAAGTTTGACACCATGGGCCAAGACGTGGCAGATGGAGTTTAATTCAGATAAATGTGAGGTGCTGCATTTTGGGAAAGCAAATCTTAGCAGGACTTATACACTTAATGGTAAGGTCCTAGGGAGTGTTGCTGAACAAAGAGACCTTGGAGTGCAGGTTCACAGCTCCTTGAAAGTGTAGTCGCAGATCGATAGGATAGTGAAGAAGGCGTTTGGTATGCTTTCCTTTATTGGTCAGGGTATTGAGTACAGGAGTTAGGAGGTCATGTTGCAGCTGTACAGGACATTGGTTAGGCCACTGTTGGAATATTGTGTGCAATTCTGGTCTCCTTCCTATTGGAAAGATGTTATGAAATTTGAAAGGGTTCAGAGAAGACTGGCAAGGATGTTGCTAGGGTTGGAGGATTTGAGCTATAAGGGAGAGGTTGAATAGGCTGGAGCTGTTTTCCCTGGAGCGTTGGAGGGTAAGGGGTGACCTCAAGGAGGTTTATAAAATCATGAGAGGCATGGATAGGATAAATCGACAAAGTCTTTTCCCTGGGGTGGGGGAGTTCGGAACTGAAGGGCATAGGTTTAGGGTGAGGAGGGAAAGATATAAAAGACACCTCAGGGGCAATATTTCGCACAGAGGCTGGTATGTGTATGGAATGAGCTGCCAGAGGAAGTGGTGGAGGCTGGTACAATTGCAACATTTATGAGGCACTTGGATGGGTATATGAATAGGAAGGGTTTGGAGGGATATAGGCTGGGTGCTGGCAGGTGGGACTAGATTGGGTTGGGATATCTGGTCAGCATGGACGAGTTGGACCGAAGGGTCTGTTTCTATGCTGTACATCTCTATGACTCTATGACTGAATTTCTGAGTCAGCCCTTCTGACCTGCAGACCATCCTCCCGGCTTGAATCAGATGAGGTAAATATAGCCCACTAATCTTCTTTCTCTTGATGTATCGGTGATGGTGACGTGTGCTGCAGTATGGAAGGTATTAAACTGGTGTTAATACCAACCTTCAAAGGCAGAAAGGCTGTATCCTACTGATTCCATCCTATCACAGGAGCCCCCATGTCTACCCAAAATAACCCTTTCCCTGTGGAAGATGTGGCAGCCACGCAAACACTAATCAGCAGGGCCATGTTCTGGTGAGTGACCCATTCTGCCATGTCAGATGTGTTGAAGGGAATGGGTATGAGGGGGAGTCCTCCACTCGAGTGTACTGCACACCCAGCACATAGATTGATCCGACCGCAAAGCACATTCATCACTGAAATGCAGAGACGTGCTGAGGTGTGGGCTAGTCCATATTGGTCCAGTATAAGTCATTAGAAAACATAGCCATCCTGTTCATTTCCCGTTGCCGATGCCTTTTACAGCAGTATTGGTGATCAGCAGGATCTGGAACAACCCCTCGACCCTTGGCTAGAGGCTGTGCTTTCTCCTGAACACTTTCATGTTCATGAATTCTCCTGGTTCCAAATTACAGCAATGTCTTCCAGTTGGGTCAGCTTTAGCTTTCTTTACCTGTGAATGGAAGTTAGAGAAACATTTGGTTGGTGACATACAACAACTTAAAAATATGTTCCTCTGTTTACTGAATGTCTGTTTCTTTAACAGTGAGAGGTGCAGAGAAAGGTAACCATAGGGAACGCCCCACGATGATCCCGTGTGGTGACAATCCTGTCAGCCGATTGGTAGCAGATCACACAGTCATTAGGTTAAAGGTAGAATTTCGATCTATTTAAGGCCAGTTTCCTCACAGAGTTTTGCAGGTTTCTCTTTCAACATCCCATTATAGCTTTCCCCTTGTCCAGCTGACGATGGATGGTAGCTGCAGTGAAAATGCTGGCTGATCTGCAAGGCATTACACATTTCCATAACAACCGGTTCCACTAAAGTGTCACCCACTGTCACTTGATATCTGCACAGGTATTCCGAACCGTGGTACAATTTCTTTGTAGAAACGCTTAGCACCTGTAGGTGCATCATTTCTCCGACAGGGAAAGGTTTTGACCCATTTACAGAATACATCAATAATTACAAGTACACACTTAAGTCGCATGCACGAGGGGCAGTTTGGTAAAATCCACTTGCAAATGTTCAAAAGGCCCTGCAGGATTTAGGTGGGAGGCAATCTGCGCTTTTTCTGTTTTTTTTTCCTAGATTCATAGTTTGGAAGGTAACACACCATTCACTAATTTACTTTGTACTTGCTGAAATTCCTGGTGCATACCACATTTTCAAAATGTAACCTGCCATTCCCCCCTTTGCCTGTACGTGTGACCGACCGAACAAAGCAGCAACCCCACTGGAGCAGGGCTTTGAGTGTCACCACGTGGCCATCGGGATGAACCCAGACCCCCGCTGGTGTCTTATTGCACTGATCTTGGGCCCAAGCTAACACCACCTCAGCTTTGGCCTGAGGCCTACAGGCTAATACATCACCAACTGTGGGCAGGAAACCAATGAGTTCACAATTTCTCTAAACAAAGGCAATCTGGTATCAGACAAGGTGACATTGTGAGTCCCTCTATCAGCTTGGACATTGCTCAGTGTAGCCTCATCTTGCTTACCCGTATGTGCCAAACATTTAATAATCATGACCTGCTGAGGACATTGAGTAGCAAGAGGTTGTCAACATATTCAGCAGTTTTGATTCTTGTGCCCAATGAGATTGGATAATGCCGCAGTTTCCAGATCTGTCCATGGTCATGAGCAATGCCAAATACATAACATCAGTCGCTGTAAATATGAGCTGTTTTGCCAGTAGCCAATATACATGCTTGTGTGAGGGCAAGACATTCAACTTGTTGAGCAGAGGAAGTGTTGGGGAGAGCTGCCACTTGGACAGTAGAGTAATCTGTGATGATGGCAGAGCTTGAACAGCAGTGTCCATTGTCTTTCCTAAAGGCCGAACCAGCGAAAAAAATAGAGTCAGGGGCCTGTTGGTCATATCAACCCGAGGTTTGGGACTAGCTGGGTAAGTGTCTCACAGCGTTGAGGGCTGTCATCTTCAGGAATCACTGACTTATTGAAGGTTGAGCAGTGCTTGATGGTCAATTTCGAGTTAGATAGTAATTTCACTTCACACTGAATGGTGCGGGCCAAGGTCAGTTGTTGAGTGGCACATTTGGTCAATAGGATCTCAACAGAGTGGAGAACATGCAATACAGTACGATGGTTCAGAGTGATAGCGTGAACTTGTTGGAAGGCAGCAGCGATACTTGCAGGCAGGCAGCTGGGCAAGCTCTCAGCAACTGGATCCATTCAAATGCTAACATATACCACTGACCGAAGGTTGTCTCCAACAGACAGACTGAGCAAAACCAGACCTACGGTGGCCAAACAAGTGATAGGGCTTTGCATAGTCAGGAGGCCCTAACGCTGGTGCCGAGATGAGAGGCTGCTTGAGAGATTTACCAACATCTTCAGCTTCCTCATTCCAGATCAGGGTATCGGGCTGTGAGTGCATGGAACTATCCAGGAGTGGGTGGACTAGGTCGGCATAATTAGCCACCCATTGTCTACAATATCCAGACATGCCTAAGAAATGTTGCATCTCCCTTTTAATGATGGACAGTGGGTCTAATCTTGATTCTATCCATTGGTAACAGTCTGGTAGCCCGGTATAGTCCACGTCACGGATAGTGGACTCTTTCAGACAGAAACTGCAGCCTAGCTTTCGAAACTTAATGGCCCTTCATTGCTAGAGATTGGAGCAATATGAAGGAGTCAGTCTCACAAGCCTGTTTACTAGGGGATGCCAAAAACAAATCATCCACACATCGTGTCAAGAAAGATCTTCCAGATCTTTCTTCAAGCACGGAGAGAACATGGTAGGGCTTTTGGTATACTCCTCGCGTGTATTGGGTTCCTCAGTCGGTGAAAGCAAAGAGGATCTGTCAGTTCGGGTGTATCAGGCTGTAGAAAAGGACTGAACACAAGTTGATGACTGTGTAATCGAAGGAGCCCACTGGAATGCCAGTGAGAATGGTAGTCGGATTTGGGAACACTGGATAGGTGGGAAAAAACAACTCATTAACTGCCCGGAGCTCCTGAATAAAGTGCTACTTGTCACTACTCGGTTCTGAACTGGCAGGGTAGGTGTATAGCAACAGCTTCTGGTAGCTACTATAACACATTGATCAAGGAGAGATGTGAAGGGAGCAATTCCTTGTTCCACAGCCTGAGAAAGGGGATATTGGGGGGTTTTATGGAAATGGCACCGCTGGTGTGAGGGTGACTTTGTGTGGCTGGGCGGTTAACACTTTCCGACTTTACTGAACTGGTCAAACCAAATGTGAGGCAGGACCTGGTTCAGGAGTTCCTCTGCTTCCTGATGGAGGAGGAAGACTGATGCATCCAGTAGGCGCTTCTCAAATTCATTATCAAAACAAACTGGGGCACTCAGACAAAGGCAATATCCCAGCTCTGCCACACAGCAAACTAAAGTGTGTTCATGTATCCACCACTCCCTATCCACCCCCAATTCCTTCATATCCTTTACCATGGGGCCCAGATCCCTGTGAGGCTGCTAGTATACAGTGCAACTGGCTATCCTGCACCTGAAACAGGTTCGGTACCTGAGCAGGGAGTAGGACAGCGGCCACTATGCCTTTGGGACCAACAAGGATCTGCTTAATTTTTAGCAAGTACTTACTGTGCAAGAACGGCTGGTAAAAGGCTTGTTCCCCCTGACCCTGGCCATCCTGGTTATAGACGGCAGTGAATTGGACTTTAAAGGGGTCCCAAATGTCACGGGGGTGAGGGACTGCTTTCAGGATGGATTCAATAGTAACAGCAAGGGTACTGCCCAGCTCAGAGCAGTAGCTGAACCGTGCATGGAGGACCAGGGCTGGTTTTGAGTGAAGTGGAAACATGCCTTATTTCTTCTCCGGGATGTGGACCGTAGTTCCATTTTCTGAGCATATGATAACAGTATTCATTTTGCCCAACAGGTCTCTGACACATTGGTTCAAAGAGGACTCATCAGACAAGAGGAATTCTCAAACCTGTGAGGAGTTACATGCAGAAGCTTGGAAAATAATACAGCATGTGGGGTACCCACAAGCCGTGAGCTGAAAGCATGGGTGGTTGAGTGAAGGATCTCATTAGCATGTTCCTTGGACGGAGGGAGTAAGTAACTGCAGTGTTCACTAAAAACAGAATGCCTTTGTTGTCTAAGTGGAGAATTATTGTGAGTTCTCGAGTCGCAGTGGCTGACACAACGGGACAGCAGGGCAAGGGAAGCAACTGGGCGCAACTCTGATGGTCAGAACAGCTGGCCAGAGTGACTGGGGTTTTTATTTTAGTTTCCCCATGGATTTTGGAATGTGCCGTTGGCCTGAGGTCTGGTGTGAGCCTGGGCTTGCTGGGTGTTAACATGATTATGACTCTAACCCAGCTGAGGGTACCCATTTAGCTGGGGCTGCTGGCACATCAGACATGTATCAGACCAATGTCCCACCTGTCTGCAGGTGTAGCAGCCTCCTGTAATATTACAACATCCTATTCTGTTATTGTACGTCCTTACCTTGGCTGAGGTCCTCGGTCTCTCAATTTCCCTTTTCGCTCCAACCGATGATCTCTATGTCCATTTCTCCTGGCCAGGAGAAAGTGAGGGCTGCAGAAGCTGGAGATCAGAATCGAGAGTGTGTTGCTGGCAAAGCACAGCAGGTCAGATAGTATTCCTGCTCCTCGGATGCTGCCTGACCTGCTGTGCTTTTCCAGCACCAAATTCACGACTCGCTTCTCCTGGCCATCAACTGGGCTCTTAAAGCGGGCTCAGTCTGATTGTGTGCACAATGTGTTGGACACCAACAACACGTTTTCTAAGTGACGGTGTTCTCAACATTTTAACTCAACCATTTAAATGTGTGCAGTGTCCCAACTTCCCTGTTGGTCCCCGATTTAGTTTCCAAAACAGTCACAAAAACATGAAACATACAATTAACTAATATCAACAGAAATGATATGGTCTAATAAATCCAATCAATTCTCAGACTGCATTGTTCGCACTCTCCAGTCTGAGTCCTTAACCTTACTCTTAAAAAATAATTAAGAAGCAAACAATAAACAGACCAGAGAAACGATTAACTGTGGCACAGGATTGGAATCACCGCTGACCCGAACAGCAAAGGAACTCGGTACAATCTCCAAATAAACTGTCAAAGTGTTATATTGATCTGAAACACCACTCAGACAAATCATTCATTTGTCCAAACCAATCTTTACTTTTCTCTCCAATGAACGGGAGGTGTATATTACAGGGAACAGCTCCAAGTGATTCAAAATACAGTCCTTTTATAACATAAACCTGGGAAAATCTCTGATTATTCAGAAAAGCAGTAAGTACAAAATTGTGATAGTGGGCCTGACTGATCGGAAGTTAATACTGGTGCAGTTTATTGGGAATGTCTAATGTTTCCCAGGCAACCTGCCTTTCCCATGGATTCTGGCCAAAAAGATCTCTGCTTGTTTACGGAGTAGCTTTCTGCCCAGCAGCCCCAGCAACACCAAACTCAACCCTAAAGCTTCTCTCACTCCCTCAATCTCACTCTCACACTCGCAGTCCCTCACTCTCACTCCCTAACAGTCACAATCTGCCATCTTACCTCCATCACTCTCACTCCCTCATTGTCACTCCCTCAATCTCAATTTCACTCCCTCACTCTCACACCCAGTCCCTCACTCTCACATTCACTCCCTCACACTCACTCCCTCATTGTCACCGTCACTCTCACTGTCACTATCTCAGTCTCTCACTCTCACAGTCTCAGTCCGAGAGTCTCAGAAAACTTACTCTCACTCCCTCATTCCCAACCTCACTCCCTCATTCCCAACCTCACCCCCTCATTCCCAACCTCACTCCCTGAATCAAACTCTCCCTCACTCATTCACACTGACTCCCAAATTATCTCTCTCACTCGCTCACAGTCACTCTCACTTCCTTGCAGTCACAATCCCTCACTCTCACTCCCTCACAGTCTCAGTTCCCTGGAGTCTCACTCCCTCACTCTCACACTCACTCCCTCACTCTCACACTCACCCCCTCACAGTCTCAGTTCCCTGGAGTCTCACTCCCTCACTCTCACACTCACTCCCTCACAGTCTCAGTTCCCTGGAGTCTCACTCCCTCACTCTCACACTCACTCCCTCACAGTCTCAGTTCCCTGGAGTCTCACTCCCTCACTCTCACACTCACTCCCTCACTCTCACACTCACTCCCTCACAGTCTCAGTTCCCTGGAGTCTCACTCCCTCACTCTCACACTCACTCCCTCACTCTCACACCCACTCCCTCACTCTCACACTCACTCCCTCACTCTCACGCTCACTCCCTCACTCTCACACTCACTTCCAATCTAACTCCCTGAATTGCACTCTCCCTCATTCACTCACACTGACTCCTTGTCACTCTCAGTCCCTCACAGTCACACTCACTCCCTCAACCTCACTCTCAATTCCCTCAAGCTCGCACCCTCACTGTCACTCCCACAATATCACTCTCATGCCCTCACAGTCACGCTCACTCACTCTCAGTTAGGCTCAGTTCCTCACAGTGATGTTAATTCCCTTACAGTTAACTCCCTCTCACTGTCACTCCCACAATATCACTCTCATGCCCTCACAGTCACGCTCACTCACTCTCAGTTAGGCTCAGTTCCTCACAGTGATGCTAATTCCCTTACAGTTAACTCCCTCCCACTGTCACTCCCAAGCACCTACAATCTTCAGCTGTAAAGGTTCCACTGATTCACTGTCATCTGAGAGAAGAAATTCCTCCTTGTCTGTGTCCTCAATGACTGAGGTTATGCTGCTGGCCCTAGATTCACCCATAAAGAGAAACAACCTGTTAGCATCCACCTTATTATAAAACCGGTAAAAGAAATGGTTCAGAATTTATAAAGTATAGGAGTGAAATTGTCAGTTAATTCAATTCCCGCTTTTCCAGCAACACATTTTCAGCACTGCCTCTCTCACACTCACTCACTCTCAAACTGACACAATCACTGTCACTCTCACTCAGTATCACTCTCACTCTCTCAATGTCACCCCAACACACTTTTGGTTACACTCACTCCCTCACACTCACTCCCACACACTCACTCCCACTCCCACTCCCACACTCTCTCCCATTCTCACGTCCTAACTCTCACTCCCTTTTGCTCACACTGAACCCCTCACTCTCACTATCTCAAAGAAAGACTCCCTTACTCTGACACTTATTCCCTCAGAGTCAATCTGACTCCCTCACAGTCTCTTTCAATCTTTGATTGTCACACTCACTCTCACAGTGACACCCTGAGTCCCTCAATGTCACCCTCACAATCTCACAGTCACTCCCACACCCTCACTTATATAACATAGAACATAGAACAGTACAGCACAGAACAGGCCCTTCAGCCCACGATGTTGTGCCGACCACTGATCCTCATGTATGCACCCTCAAATTTCTGTGACCATATGCATGTCGAGCAGTCTCTTAAATGTCCCCAATAACCCTGCTTCCACAACTGCTGCTGGCAACGCATTCCATACTCTCACAACTCTCTGTGTAAAGAACCCACCTCTGACATCCCCTCTATACTTGCCTCCAACTAGCTTAAAACTATGACCCCTCATGTTAGTCATTTCTGCCCTGGGAAATAGTCTCTGGCTATCGACTCTATCTATGCCTCTCATTACCTTGTATACCTCAATTAGGTCTCCTCTTCTCCTCCTTTTCTCCAATGAAAAACGTCCGAGCTCAGTCAACCTCTCTTCATGAGATAAGCCCTACAGTCCAGGCAGCATCCTGGTAAACCTCCTCTGAACCCTCTCCAAAGCATCCACATCTTTCCTATAATAGGGCGACCAGAACTGGACGCAGTATTCCAAGTGCGGTCTAACCAAAGTTTTATAGAGCTGCAACAAGATCTCACGACTCTTAAACTCAATCCCCCTGTTAATGAAAGCCAAAACACCATTTGCTTTCTTAACAACCCTGTCCACTTGGGTGGCCATTTTAAGGGATCTATGTACCTGCACCCCAAGATCCCTCTGTTCCTCCACACTGCCAAGAATCCTATCCTTAATCCTGTACTCAGCTTTCAAATTCGACCTTCCAAAATGCATCACTTCGCATTTATCCAGGTTGAACTCCATCTGCCACCTCTCAGCCCATCTCTGCATCCTGTCAATGTCCCGCTGCAGTCTACAACAGCCCTCTATACTGTCAACGACACCTCCAACCTTTGTGTCATCTGCAAACTTGCTGACCCATCCTTCAATCCCCTCATCCAAGTCATTAATAAAAATTACAAACAGTAGAGGCCCAAGGACAGAGCCCTGTGGAACACCACTCACCACTGACTTCCAGGCAGAATATTTTCCTTCTACTACCACTCGCTGTCTTTTGTTGGCCAGCCAATTCTGTATCCAGACAGCTATGTTCCCCTGTATCCCATTCCTCCTGACCTTCTGAATGAGCCTACTATGGGGAACCTTATCAAATGCCTTGCTGAAGTCCATATTCACCACATCCACAGCTCGACCCTCATCAACGTTTCTAGTCACATCCTCAAAGAACTCGATAAGGTTTGTGAGGCATGACCTGCCCCTCACAAAGCCGTGTTGACTGCATTTAATCAAGCCATGCTCTTCCAGATGGTCATAAATCCTATCCCTCAGAATCCTTTCTAACACCTTGCAGACGACAGAGTGAGACTGACTGGTCTGTAATTGCCGGGGATTTCCCTATTTCCTTTCTTGAAGAGAGGAATTACATTTGCCTCTCTCCAGTCCTCAGGTACGACTCCAGTGGAGAGTGAGGATGAAAAGATCTTCGCAAGTGGCGAAGCAATTGCATTTCTCGTTTCCCAAAGCAGCCGAGGACAAATCTGGTCTGGGCCTGGCGACTTGTCAATCTTAATGTTTGACAAAACTTTCAGCACATCAGCTTCCTCTATCTCTATCCATTCCAGCATGCACACCTGCTCTTCAAAGGTTTCATTCACTACAAAGTTTGTTTCTTTCGTAAAGGCAGAAGCAAAAAACTCATTTAGGGCTTCCCCTACCTCCTCAGACTCTATACACAAATTTCCTATGCTATCCCTGATCGGCCCTACTCTTTCTTTGACCATTCTCTTATTCCTCACATAAGTGTAAAATGCCTTTGTGTTCTCCCTAATCTGTTCAGCCAAGCCTTTCTCGTGCCCCCTCCTGGCTGTCCTCAGACCATTTTTGAGCTCCTTCCTTGCCTGCCTGTAATCCTCTAGAGCTGAGCTTGACCCTAGCTTCCTCCACCTTATGTAAGCTACCTTTTTCCTTTTGACGAGAAGCTCCACCGCTCTCGTCATCCAAGGTTCCTTTATCTTACCACTTCTTGCCTGTCTCAGAGGGACATATTTATTCATCACTTGCAACAACTGTTCCTTAAACAGTCTCCACATGTCTGTAGTGCCTTTACCATGGAACAATTGCTCCCAATCCATGCTTCCTAACTCATGTCTAATCGCATCATAGTTTCCTCTTCCCCAATTAAATATCCTCCCATTTTGCCTAATCCTCTCCTTCTCCATAGCTATGTAGAATGTGAGGCAGTTGTGGTCACTTTCTCCAAAATGTTCTCCCACCACAAGATCTGATACCTGCCCCGGCTCGTTTCCAAGCACCAAGTCTAGAATGGCCTCTCTCCTCGTCGGCCTGTCAACGTACTGAGTTAGGAAACCCTCCTGGTCACCCTCACTCCGTCACACCCTCACCATCCTTGTCAATCCTTCACGGTTACCCTCAATCTCTCATAGTCACCCTCAATTCCTGAAGAAGGGCTAATGCCCGAAACGTCGATTCTCCTGTTCCCTAAATGCTGCCTGACCTGCTGCGCTTTTCCAGCAACACATTTCCATCTCTGATCTCCAGCATCTGCAGACCTCACTTTCTCCTCAATTCCTCACAGTCATGGTCACTCAATGAAAGTATCCCTCAATCCCTCACAGTCACCTTCACTTCCCTACAGTCATGGTCACTCAATGACAGTATCCCTCAATCCCTTAGTCACCTTCACACTCTCATCAAAATGTTTCATCCCTTACCATCATACTCAATTCTCATTCTCTCACTGCCTCACAGTCATGATTACTCCCTCGCAGTCACCCTCAATCCCTCATTCTCTCACTGCCTCACAGTCATGATCACTCCCTCGTGGTCACCCTCAATCCCTCATTCTGTCACTGCCTCACAGTCATGACCAGTCCTTCGCATCCCACTCAATGCCTCACAGTCACCCTCAATCCCTCACAATCACCCTGGCTCACTCACAGTCACATTCACTCACTGGCAGTCACTCCCAATCCCTCTCAGTCACTCTCACACCCACACAGTAATGTTCACTTCCTCATGGTCACCCTAAATCCCTCATTCTCTCACACCCACAGTCATAATCACTCCCTTGCGGTCACCCTCAATCCCTCAAGGACATGCTCGATCCCTCACAGTCATGCACAATCACTTAGTCACACTCACTCTCTTACGGTCACCCTCACTCCCTCACGGTCACCCTCCATCCCTCAAACTCACCCTCACTCCCTCACAGTCACGGTCGCTCATTCTCTTACACTCTCACTCCGTCATTCTCACTCCCTCACTCTCACTCCCTCACTCTCACTCCATCACTCTCACTGCGTCACTCTCACACCCTCACTCTCACTCCCTCACTCTCACTCCATCAAGTTACACATACAGTCAGTGGAATGGTGCCTTTTCTCACTGGCCCCTGAGTTGAGAGAAACATGATAATGTGTCCCTGTAACACTCTGTGGGATAAGGATGGACAAACCCTCAGTCTGTTACCATAGCGACAGGCTGCTTCATTGCAGAAATATTGAACTGAAATGTGAAAATCCCGGATGGATTGATTAATGAATGAATTTGATTGATGGATGGATTTGGGCGAAGGGATATTTCAGCACATTCTTCAGCTGCTGCCTGAACTTAGTCTGTGTCACAGCGTAAATCACGGTGTTTGTGCAGCAACTGAGGAGCTGCAGCATGAAGCCCAATTCCATCACAAAGAAAGGTAATAGCTCAAACTGATCACCCAACCACGACATTCGGAACGATATAGTAAAAACCATTAACGTTGACCATAACAGGATGAAATTGGCTGAGATTACAAACAGTAAAATGATGGATTTTTTTCGATGTTGCATTTCAGTGTCAGACTGAGCGTCCCCATTGGTGTGAGCCCGGAGTCTCCTGCGGGCTCTGCTGGTGACTAAAATGTGTCTGACGGTGAGAACATTGAGCAGCAGAATCAGGAGAAATGGGAGAGCCGGAGTAAAAATGTGGTGGAGGAACTCGATTGTGACCCAGAACAGAGAGAAACGAATGCCGTATGTTGGATAACAAAACCAGGGTTGGTTCACCGGCCAATATTCATCTGTGAGCATAAAATACCAGAAAATGTTCTTTAGACAGCTCAGCACAGTCACTGCTCCCAGAACCACAGCCACCGTTTTCTCACTGCAATATTTACTTTTCAGCTTCTGGCAACAAATGGCCACAAATCGATCAAAGGTGAAAGTGACGGTGAACCAGACAGAGCAGTCAGTGGCTGCATAAACCAGGACGCTGTGGATATTACACACTCGGATGGAGTACCGGAAATTAAACTGTCTCCGGAAAACAATGGGAATGTGTCTCAGTATCAGGTCGAGGATAATGACCAGGAGATCCGCCGCTGCCATGGCCCCCAGGTAACGTCTGACACATGGAGACAATCCACAATCTTTATAAAGCAGGACGTAGATGGTCAGTACGTTAACTGTGAAGAAGGAAAACAAATCAATTACGCGTCATTCTGGAGGCAAAGTGACTCTGTATTCAGAGATACATTGACATAATTGAAGCTGATATAACAAATGGGAAGTTCTGAATTAGTTACAAATTAATTAATTACAAAAATGTGATCTAAAAGACAAGAAACACTCCCTCCCCAAATCACGTACACATATCCATAACAATAACGGGTTTCTAGAATATTCCAGGGTTTGGGTTGCAAATGGATCAGGGCTTGGAAGTAAATATCCAAAGACATATATCCTATTGAAAGGACAGGCAAGTTAGCTGAGTGAGCAGGAATACCTTGTTAGCGAGAGATAAAATTAAATCAATAGCAATAAGTGACTTATGCTCAGAAAGGACAGAGTGAGGAACTGCAGATGCTGGAGATCAGAGTCAAAGAGTATAGCACTGGAAAACTCAGCAGATCAGGCAGTATCCGAGGAGCAGGAAAATCGACGTTTGGTGCATAAAGCCCTTCATCAGGAATCAGCTCTCCCTAATGAAGGAGGTTGTAGTGATTGTAGTGATTGTAAATGTTGTGATTGGAATGAGGTCAGCCAGGTGGGCCTCAGAATATGAGTGGGGATGCTCGTCTGGGCCAATCAGGGAGCCCTGGCTGATGGGTGTAAACAGGACTGTCAGAGGTTGTGCTCACTCTGAGAGCTGGCTCTGAGGGAGCTGTGTCAATATCATGCACTGTGACTTGGTGACAGGATATGGGTCTCTGTGAAGTTATTTCACTAAAGTTATCATCATCTTTCTGGCTGTACTCTGATTGAAGAGTGAAGACTGGTGATGGTATAAACTGCGGCCTCAGGCAAGGCGAGAGGTTGAGATGTTGAGTCCTCCATGGCTATCTCAGCCAGTAGGAGAATTGGCGCCATGCTGGTGATGTCACTCTGCATTTGCAAGTCATCCAGCCAGCCAACTGAGCTAACCAACCCCTCCTCACAGGTTCACTAGCCTCTGAGACAGATAAATGTTTCTTGTCTTCATTGTTATAAATGTACGACTCCTTATTCAGAGATTTTGCCGTGTGGTGCCAGATTCTCTCACAAGGAGAAATGATCTCTCCATATTTACCCCGTCAAGGCCCCTGACCATTTAGAATATTACAACAAGGTCAGGGGCAAGCAGATTGTCAGGAATCACAGTGAGTCTGGAAAGCATTGCATTCCTGGTCAGTTTGTCGGCCTCTGTTTCCCAAACGGTGTTCCTTTTTGCCAACAGAACATGAAAATTTATCAGCTCCTTCTTGGAAACAGCATTCCAAAGTACAGGAAAATGGCAGAACTGCTGCCTCATGGACAGTCCACAGGAAAAAGTAAATCTACTGACAACGGCCTGGAGTCAAGCAATGATGTCACATAAAAAAATAATTGTTTTCTACAGTCATTGATGCCACCCCCAACCACACACTGCAGATTGATTATAAATTGCACTGATCTCAAGAGCAGTTGGAAATATCTCCCTTAAAGTAACCCCTTCCCTTCCTTCGATAAATCACACAGTCTGTTGTAGTACAGCAAGTGGCCAGTCATCTGATCGTTTCTCTGTTGACTCTTTTCGTAAGCCATTGAGCTCCTGCCTCTCCCAGGAATCCTGCTCCTGCCTACCCCAGTAATCCTACTCCTGCCACTCCCAGTAATCCTGCTCCTGCCTCTCCCAGTAATCCTGCTCCTGCCACTCCCAGTAATCCTGCTCCTGCCAGTTTGAGTAATCCTGCTCCTGCCTCTCCAGTAATCCTACTCCTGCCATTCCTCGTAATCCAACTCCAATCATTCCCAGTAAACCTGCTCCTGCCGCTCCCAGTAATCCTACTCCTGTTACTCCCACTAATCCCACTCCTGCCACACCTAGTAATCCAGCTCCTGCCATTCCCAGTAATCCTGCTCCTGCCACTCCCAGGAATCCTACTCCTGCCACTCCCAGTAAACCTGCTCCTGCCTCTCTCGGTAATCGAATTCCTGCCTCTCCAAGTAATCCTGCATCAGAATCTCCCAGTAATCCTGCTCCTGCCACTCCGAGTAATCCTGCTCCTGCCACTCCCAGTAATCCTACTCCGGCCATTCTGAGTAATTCAGCTCCTGCCATTCCCAGTATTCCTACTCCTGCCACTGCCTACTACTGCCTCTCCCAGTAATCCTACTCCTGCCTCCCCCAGTAATTACGCTCCTGCCACTCCCAGTATTCCAACTCCTGCCTCACCCAGTAATTCTGCTCCTGCCTCTCCTAGTAATCCTACTCCTGCCACTCCCAGTAATCCTACTCTTGCCCTTCCTAGTATCCTGCTACTGCCTCTCCCAGTAATCCTACTCCTGCCACTCCCAGTAATCCTACTCCTGCCACTCCCAGTAATCCTACTACCAATCCCAGTAATCCTGCTCCTGCCACTCCCAGTAATCCTACTCCTGCCACTCCCAGTAATCCTACTCCAGCCACACTCAGTAATCCTGCTCCTGCCACTCCCATTAATCCTGCTCCTGCCTCTCCCAACAATCCTACTCCAGTCATTCCAGTAATCCTGCTCCTGCCAGTCCCAGTAATCCTACTTCTGACACTTCCAGTAATCCTGCTGGTGACTCTCCCAGTAATCCTACTCTGGCCACTCCGAGTAATTCCGCTCCTGCCTCTCCCAGTAATCCTGCTCCTGCCACTCCCACTAATCCTACTCCTGCCGCTCCCAGTAATCCTGCTCCTGCCACTCCCACTAATCCTACTCCTGCTAGTCCCAATAATCCTACTCCTGCCTCTCACAGTAATCCTGCTCCTGCTTCTCCTAGTAATCTTGCTCCTGCCTCTCTCAGTAACACTACTCCTGCCTCTCCCAGTAATCCTGCACCTGCCTCTTCCAGTAATCCTACTCCAGCCAATCCCAGTAATCCTACTCCTGCCATTCCCTGTAAACCTACTCCTGCCACTCCCAGTAATCCTACTCCAGCCACTCCTAGTTCTCCTGCTCCTGCCACTCCCATTAAACCTACTCCTGCCACTCCCAGTTCTCCTGCTCCTGCCACTCCCATTAAACCTACTCCTGCCTCTCCCACTTCTCCTGCTCCTGCCATTCCCAGTAATCCTGCTCCTGCCTCTCTCAGTAATCTTATTCCTGCCTCTCCCAGTTCTCCGGCTCCGGTCACTCCCAGTAACCCTGCTCCTGCCATTCCCAGTAATCCTTCTCCGGACACTCCCAGGAACCCTGCTCCTGCTTCTCCCAGTAATCCTACTCATGCCTCTCACAGTAATCCTACTCCTGACATTTCCAGTAATCCTGCTCCTGCCACTCCCAGTAATCCTACTCCAGCCACTCCCAGTGATCCTGCTCCTTGCCTCTCCCATTAAACCTACTCCTGCCTCTCCCACTTCTCCTGCTCCTGCCATTCCCAGTAATCCTGCTCCTGCCTCCCTCAGTAACTGAACTCCTGCCTCTCCAAGTAATCCTGTAACAGAATTTGTGGGCGGCACGGTGGCACAGTGGTTAGCACTGCTGCCTCACAGCGCCTGAGACCCGGGTTCAATTCCCGCCTCAGGCGACTGACTGTGTGGAGTTTGCACGTTCTCCCCGTGTCTGCGTGGGTTTCCTCCGGGTGCTCCGGTTTCCTCCCACAGTCCAAAGATGTGCAGGTCAGGTGAATTGGCCATGCTAAATTACCCGTAGTGTTAGGTAAGGGGTAAACGTAGGGGTATGGGTGGGTTGCGCTTCGGCGGGTCGGTGTGGACTTGTTGGGCCGAAGGGCCTGTTTCCACACTGTAATCTAATCTAATCTAATCAAAAAAAAAAGAATCTTCCAGTAATCCTGCTCCTGACACTCTGAGTAATTCTGCTCATGCCACTCCCAGTAATCCTGCTCCTGCCTCTCCCAGTAATCCTTCTCCGGCCACTCCCAGTAATCCTACTCCTGCCACTCCCAGTCATCCTGCTCCTGCCTCTCCCAGTAATCCTGCTCCTGCCTCTCCCAGTAATCCTTCTCCGGCCACTCCCAGTAATCCTTCTCCGGCCACTCCCAGTAATCCTACTCCTGCCACTCCCATTAATCCTGCTCCTGCCTCTCCCAGTAATCCTGCTCCTGCCTCTCCCACTAATCCTACTCCTGCCAGTCCCAGTAATCCGACTCCGGACACACTGAGTAATCCTGCTCCTGCCTCTCTCAGTAATCCAACTCCAGTCGTTCCCAGTAAACCTGCTCCTGCCGCTCCCATTAATCCTACTCCTGCCTCTCCCACTTCTCCTGCTCCTGCCATTCACAGTAATCCTGCTCCTGCCTCTCCCAGTTCTCCTGCTCCTGCCACTCCCATTAATCCTACTCCTGCCACTCCCACTTTTCCAACTCCTGTCATTCCCAGTAATCCTACTCCAGCCACTCTGACTAATTCTGCTCCTGTCATTCCCGGTAAACCTACTCCTGCCATTCCCAGTAAACCTACTCATGCCATTCCCAGTAAATCTACTCCTGCCACTCCCAGTAATCCTACTCCGGGCACACCGAGTAATCCTGCTCCTGCCTCTCTCAGTAACCCCACTCCTGCCACTTCAAGTAATCCTGTAACTGCGTCTCCCAGTAATCCTACTCCTGCCATTCCCAGTAATCCGACTCCTGCCGCTCCCAGTAATCCTACTCCTGCCATTCCCTGTAATCCGACTCCTGCCGCTCCCAGTAATCCTACTCCTGCCATTCCCTGTAAACCTGCTCCTGCCACTCCCAGTAATCCTACTCCTGCTATTCCCAGTAATCCTACTCCTGCCATTCCCTGTAAACCTGCTCCTGCCACTCCCAGTACTCCTACTCCTGTCGCTCCCGGTAATGCTGCTCCTGCCACTCCCAGTTCTCCTGCTCCTGCCACTCTCAGGAATCTTACTCCTGCCATTCCCAGTAATCCTGCTCCTTCCACTCCCAGTAACCGAACTCCTGCCTCTCCAAGTAATCCTGCATCAGAATCTCCCAGTAATCCTACTTCTGCCATTCCCAGTAATCCTTCTCCGGCCACTCCCACGAACCCTGCTCCTGCCTCTCCCAGTAATCCTGCTCCTGCCTCTCCCAGTAATCCTGCTCCTGCCACTTCCAGTATTCCAACTCCTGCCTCCCCCAGTAATCCTGCTCCTGCCTCTCACAGTAAACCTACTCCTGCCATTCCCTGTAAAACTGCTCCTGCCATTCCCATTAATCCTACTCCAACCACTCCCAGTAATCCTAATACTACCATTCCCGGGAAACCTGCTCCTGCCATTCCCAGTAATTCTATTCCTGCCACTCCCAGTAATCCAACTCCAGCCACTCCTAGTAATCCTGCTCCTGCCACTCCCAGTAATCCTGCTCCTGTGATGGGCTAATGGGATAGTGTAGGTCAGTGAGTACAGGGGTGATGGGCTAATGGGATAGTGTAGGTCAGTGAGTACAGGGGTGATGGGGGAATGGAACAGTGTAGGACAGTGAGTACAGGGGTGATGGGTGAATGGGACAGTGTAGGACACAGTGTGTACAGGGGTGATGGGGGAATGGAACAGTGTAGGACAGTGAGTACAGGGGTGATGGGGAATGGAACAGTGCAGGTCAGTGAGTACAGGGTGATGGGGAAATGGGATAGTGTTGATCAGTCTGTACAGCGTTGAGCTGTAGGTCAGTGTGTACAGGGGTGATGGGGGAATGCGACAGGGCAAGTCAGTGTGTACAGGGGTGATGGGGGAATGGGTCAGGGTAGGACAGTGTGTACAGGGGTGATGGGTGAATGGGACATTGCAGGTCAGTGAGCACAGAGGTGATGGGGGAATGGGTCAGGGTAGGACAGTGTACAGGGATGATGGGGTACTGGGACAGAGCAGGTCAGTGAGTACCGGGGTGATGGGGGAATGGGACTGTGCAGGTACGTTAGTACAGGGGTAATGGGGGAATGGGACAGTGCGGGTCAGTGATTACAGGGTTGATGGGGGAATAGAACATAGAACATAGAACAATACAGCACAGAACAGGCCCTTCGGCCCACGATATTGTACCGAACATTTTTCCTAGCGAAAGCACCATCCATGTACCTATCCAATTGCCGCTTAAAGGTCACCAATGATTCTGTCTCTGCCACTCCCACAGGCAGCGCATTCCATGCCCCCACCACTCTCTGGGTAAAGAACCCACCCCTGAAATCCCCCCCCCCCCCCCATACCTTCCACCCTTCACCTTAAATTTATGTCCCCTTGTAACACTCTGTTGTACCCGGGGTAAAAGTTTCTGACTGTCTACTCTATCTTTTCTCCTGATCATCTTATAAACCTCTATCAAGTCACCCCTCATCCTTCGCCGTTCCAATGAGAAAAGGCCTAGCACGCTCAACCTATCCTCGTACGACCTATTCTCCATTCCAGGCAACATCCTGGTAAATCTTCTTTGCACCCTCTCCAAAGCTTCCACATCTTTCCTAAAATGAGGCGACCAGAACTGTACACAGTACTCCAAATGTGGCCTTACCAAGGTCCTGTACAGCTGTAACATCACTTCACGACTCTTGAATTCAATCCCTCTGCTAATGAACGCTAATACACCATAGGCCTTCTTACAAGCTCTATCCACCTGAGTGGCAACTTTCAAAGATCTATGAACATAGACCCTAAGATCCCTCTGTTCCTCCACCTCACTAAGAACCCTACCGTTAACCCTGTATTCCGCATTCTTATTTGTCTTTCCAAAATGGACAACCTCACACTTGGCAGGGTTGAACTCCATCTGCCACTCCTCAGCCCAGCTCTGCATCATATCTAAGTCCCTTTGCAACTGACAACAGCCCTCCTCACTATCCACAACTCCACCAATCTTCGTATCATCTGCAAATTTACTGACCCACCCTTCGACTCCCTCATCCAAGTCATTAATAAAAATTACAAACAGCAGAGGACCCAGAACTGATCCCTGCGGAACTCCACTTGTAACTGGGCTCCAGGCTGAATATTTACCATCTACCACCACTCTCTGACTTCGACCGGTTAGCCAGTTCTCTATCCAAATGGCCATATCTCCCTCAATCCCATGCCTCCTGACTTTCCGCATTAGCCTACCATGGGGAACCTTATCAAACGCCTTACTAAAATCCATGTACACTACATCCACTGCTCTACCCTCATCCACATGCTTGGTCACCTCCTCAAAGAATTCAATAAGACTTGTAAGGCAAGACCTACCCTTCACAAATCCTTGCTGGCTGTCCCTAATCAAGCAGTGTCTTTTCAGATATTCATAAATCCTATCCCTCAGTACCATTTCCATTACTCTGCAGACCACTGAAGTAAGACTAACTGGCTTGTAATTTCCGGGGTTATCCCTATTCCCTTTTTTGAATGGGACAGTGTGGGTCAGTGTGTACAGGGGTGATGGGGGAATGGGACAGTGTAGGTCAGTGAGTACAGGGATTGATGGGGGAATGGGACAGTGTGGGTCAGTGTGTACAGGGGTGATGGGGGAATGGGTCAGGGTCGGACAGTGTGTACAGGGTTGAAGGAGGATTGGGTCAGTGTAGGCCAGTGTGTACAGGGGTGATGGGGAATGGGGCAGTGTAGATCAGTGAGCACAGTGATGATGTGGGAATGGGTCAGTGCAGGTCAGTGAATACAGTGATGATGTGGGAATGGGTCAGTGTAGGTCAGTGAGTACAGGGATGATGAGGGAATGGGACAGTGTTGGTCAGTCAGTACAGGAGTGATGAGGGAATGGGACATTACAGGTCAGTGATTACAGGTGTGATGGGGGAATGGGTCAGTGTAGGTCAGAGAGTACAGGGGTGATGGGGGAATGGGACAGTGTCGGTCAGAAAGTACAGGGGTGATGGGGGAATGGGACAGTGTAGGTCAGTGCGTACAGGGGTGATGGGGGAATGGGACAGTGTGGGTCAGTGTGTTGGGGTGATGGGGGAATGGGTCAGGATAGGACAGTGTGTACAGGGGTGATGGGGTATTGGGACAGAGCAGGTCAGTGAGTACAGGGGAGATGGGGGAATGGGACAGTGTTGGTCAGTGTGTACAGGGGTGATTGGAAAATGGGTTAATGTGGGCCAGTGCGTACTGGGGTGATGAGGGAATGGGACAGTGCAGGTCAGTGTGTTCGGGGGCGATGGGGGAATGGGACAGTGTAGGTCAGTGCGTACAGGAGTGATGGAGGAATGGGACAGTGTAGGTCAGTGTGACAGGGGTGATCGGGGAATGGGACAGTGTAGGTCAGTGTGTACAGAGGTGATTGAGGAATGGGACAGTGAAGGTCAGTGAGTACAGGGGTTATGGGGGAATGGGTCAGTGTAGGTCAGTGAGTTCGGGGGCGATGGGGGAATGGGTCAGTGTAGGTCAGTGCGTAAAGGAGTGATGGAGGAATGGGACAGTGTAGGTCAGTGAGTACAGAGGTGATGGGGGAATGGGACGGTGTAGGTCAGTGTGACAGGGGTGATCGGGGAATGGGACAGTGTAGGTCAGTGTGTACAGAGGTGATTGAGGAATGGGACAGTGAAGGTCAGTGAGTACAGGGGTTATGGGGGAATGGGTCAGTGTAGGTCAGTGAGTTCGGGGGCGATGGGGGAATGGGACGGTGTAGGTCAGTGAGTACAGGGGTGATGGGGGAATGGGACAGTGTAGGTCAGTGAGTTCGGGGGCGATGGGGGAATGGGACGGTGTAGGTCAGTGAGTTCGGGGGTGATGGGGGAATGGGACAGTGTAGGTCAGTGAGTGCAGTTGTGATGGGGGAATGGCACAGTGTAGGTCAGTGAGTACAGAGGTGATGGGGGAATGGGCTGAAAATGTGTTGCTGGAAAAGCACAGCAGGTCAGGCAGCATCCAGGGAACAGGAGAATCGACGTTTCGGGCATAAGCCCTTCTTCAGTACAGGGGTGTGGGGGAATGGGACAGTGTAGGTCAGTGAGTACAGGAATAATGGGGGTTTGGGACAGTGTAGGACAGTGTGTACAGGAGTGATGGCGAATGGGACCGTGTAGGTCAGTGTATACAGGGGTGATGGGGGAATGGGACAGTGTAGGGCAGTGAGTACAGGGCTGATGAGGGAATGGGACAGTGTTGGTCAGTCTGTACAGGGTTGATGGGGGAATGGGACAGTGTAGGTCAGTGAGTACAGGAATAATGGGGGATTGGGACTGTGTAGGATAGTGTGTACAGGAGTGATGGCGAATGGGACCGTGTAGGTCAGTGTATACAGGGGTGATGGGGGAATGGGACAGTGTAGGTCAGTGAGTACAGGGCTGATGAGGGAATGGGACAGTGTTGGTCAGTGTGTACAGGGTTGATGGGGGAATGGGACAGTGTAGGTCAGTGAGTACAGGGCTGATGAGGGAATGGGACAGTGTAGGTCAGTGAGTACAGGGGTGTGTGGCAATGGGACAGTGTAGGTCAGTGAGTACAGGGCTGATGAGGGAATGGGACAGTGTTGGTCAGTGTGTACAGGGTTGATGGGGGAATGGGACAGTGTAGGTCAGTGAGTGCAGTTGTGATGAGGGAATGGGACAATGTAGGTCAGTGAGTACAGGTGTCATGAGATAATGGGACAGTGTAGGACAGTGTGTACAGGGGTGCTGGGCGAATGGGACAGTGTAGGTCTGTGAGTACAGGAATAATGGGGGATTGGGACTGTGTAGGACAGTGAGTACAGGAATGTTGGGGGAATGGGACTGTAAAGGTCAGGTAGTACAGAGGTGATGAAGGAATGGGACAGTGTAGGTCAGTGTGTACTGGGGTGATTGGGGAATGGCACAGTCTAGGTGAGTGAGTACAGGTGTGATAGGGGAATGGGACAGTATAGGTCAGTGTTTTCAGGGGGGATTGGGGAATGGGATAGTGTAGATCAATGAGTAGAGAGTTGATGGGGGAATGGGATAGTGTAGAACAGTGTGTTCAGGGGTGATGGGGGACTGGGACGGTGTAGGTCAGTGAGTACGGGGTGATGTGGGAATGGGACAGTGTAGGTCAGTGTGTACAGGGGTGATGGGGGACTGGGACGGTGTAGGTCAGTGAGTACGGGGTGATGTGGGAATGGGACAGTGTAGGTCAGTGTGTACAGGGGTGATGGGGGAATAAAAGTGTAGGTCACTGTGTACAGGTGTGATGGGGGAATGGGACAGTGTAGGACAGTGTGTACAGGGGTGATGGGGGAATGGGACAGTGTAGGACAGTGTGTATAGTGGTGCGGGGGAATGGGACAGTGTAGGACAGTGTGTACAGGGGTGATGGGGGAATGGGACTGTGTAGGTCAGTGTGTACAGGAGTGATTGGGGAATGGGACAGTGTAGGTCAGTGTGTACAGGGGTGATGGGGGAATGGGACAATGTAGGTCAGTGTGTAAAGAGGTGATGGGGGAATGGGACAGTGTAGGTCATTGAGTACAGGACTGATGGTGTATTGGGACAATGTAGGTCAGTGTGTACAGTGGTGAGGGGTAATGGGACTGTGTAGGTCAGTGAGTACAGGAGTGATGGGGGAATGGGACTGTAAAGGTCAAGTAGTACAGAGGTGTTGGGGGAATGGGTCAGTGTAGGTCAGTGAGTACAGGAGTGATGGGGGAATGGGACAGTGTAGGTCAATGTTTTCAGGGGGGATTGGGGAATGGGACAGTGTAGGTCAATGAGTAGAGGGTTGATGGGGGAATGGGATAGTGTAGAACAGTGTGTCCAGGGGTGATGCCGTAATGGGACAGTGTAGGTTAGTGAGTACAGGAATGTTGGGGGAATGGGACTGTGTAGGTCAGTGAGTCCAGGGGTGATGGGGGAATGGGACAGTGTAGGTCAGTGAGTACATGAATGATGGGGGAATGGGACAGTGTAGGTCAGTGAGTACATGAATGATGGGGGAATGGGACAATGTCTATCAGTCAGTACAGGAGTGATGGGGGAATGGGACAGTGTAGGTCAGTGAATATTGGGATGATGGGGGAATGGGACACTGTAGGTCAGTGTGTTCAGATGTGATTCGCGAATGGCACAGTGTAGGTCAGTGTGTACAGGGGTGATGGGGGAATGGGACAGTGTAGGTCATTGAGTATAGGACTGATGGTGTATTGGGACAATGTAGGTCAGTGTGTACAGGTGTGATGGGATATTGGGTCAGTGTAGGTCAGTGAGTCCAGGGGTGATGGGGGAGTGGGACAATGTAGGTCAGTGTGTACAAGGGTGATGGGGGAATGGGACAGTGTAGGTCAGTGTGTACAGTGGTGATGGGGGAAACAGGACAGTGTTGGTCAGTGAGTACAGGAATGATGGGGGAATGGGACTGTGTAGGTCAGTGTGTACAGGGGTGATGGGGGAATGGGACTGTGTAGGTCAGTGAGTATACGGGTGATGGGGGAATGGGACAGTGTAGATCAGTTTGTACAGGTGTGATGGGGGAATGGGTCAGTGCGGTGGTGGTGTGCGTGTATGTGTCCGTGTGGTGGGGATGTGTGTATGTGCCAGTGTGGTGGTGTGCGTGCATGTGCCCATGTGGTGGGGATGTGTATATGTGCCCGTGTGGTGGGATTGTGTGTGCATGTGCCCGTGTGGCATTGTGCGTGTATGTGTCCGTGTGGTGGGGATGTTTGTTTGTGCCCGTGTGGTGGGATTGTAAGTAAATATGCGAGTGCAGTGTTTGTGTAAGAGTGCATGTGGCAGGTGTATGTGTGGATGTGTGTGTGTGTGTCTGTGTGTGTGTGTGTGTGGTGGAGGTGTGTGTATGTGTGTGCGGTGTGTGTGTGTGCATGTGTGTGTGTATGTGTCTCTGTGTGTGTTTGTGGTGGAGGTGTGTGTATGTGTGTGTGCAGTGGGGGTGTGTGTGTGTGTATGTGTCTCTGTGTGTGTGTGGTGGAGGTGTGTGTGTGTGGTGTGTGTGTGTGTGCGCATGTGTCTCTGTGTGCGTGGGTGTCTGTGTTTGTGTGTGAGTGCATGTGCGTGTGTGTGTGTGTCTGTGTGTGTGCGTTTGTGTGTGTGCATGTGTGTGCCTGTGTGTGTGTGCATGTGTCTGTGTCTGTGTGTGCGTGTCTGTGTGTGTGTGTGTGTGTGTGTGCGTGTGTGTGTGTGTCTGTGTGTGTGCGTTTGTGTGTGTGCATGTGTGTGTGTGCATGTGTCTGTGTCTGTGTGTGCGTGTCTGTGTGTGTGTGTGTGTGCGCGTGTGTCTGTGTGTTGGTGTGTGCGTGTTGGTGTGTGCGTGTGTCTGTGTGTGTGTGTGCGTGTCTGTGTGTGTGCGTTTGGGTGTGTGTCAGTGTGTGTGTGTGTGTGGGTGTGTGTGTGTGTGTCTGTGTGTGTGTGTGTGTGTTGGTGTGTGTGTGTGTGTGTCTGTGTGTGTGCGTTTGTGTGTGTGTGGGTGTGTGTGTGGGGGTGTGTGTGTGGGTGTGTGTGCCCATGCTATGTCAGTGCGTGTGGGAGTGGATGTGGCGCGGGATCGTTGATAGATCTGAAAATCATTGTTTTAGAGAGAATGTGCATAACTGTAAAAGACAGAGAGAGTGAGAGAGAGAGAGACTGAGGGATGTTTCATGGACAAGTGTGATGAAGCCCCTGAGAATATTAAAATAAAGGCAATGACTCACCCAGAAACAATACAGATCAGTGCGCATAGGAATGGCGGATGGTTGGGATTTGGGTGAGTTTGAATATGAGCTGTGGAATATCGACTCAAATTTGCTTCTTCAGGTTTGAACTTGGGAGTGTCAGCAGCAGATTATTGACAACTTTAAAACTGGATTTCACAGCTCAAGGTTTAAACAGCAGGTGGGGTGAGACGGTGAGGTATATTTTGGATTAGTAGTTCATAATTAAAATTAGGAATTGTCAGAGAATGGTGTCAGCAATCAACTCATAGCCACGGTGATCACCACAGCTTGACTCATTTGTTTCAGCCTCAGACATTGGCAGGGGATGGGATGGAGTTAGATGAAGGAAGAGGAGCTTTGAAATGGAAATGGAAAGTAGTGACCTCCAGGCTTCCAAAATTTAAATAAAAAGCGCAGGGATACAATTAAACATGGTTTATAACTGAAACTGAGCTGAAACATAGTGACCCACGAGGGACCTCACCAGAAGCAAAGAAGGAGAAAGTGAATGAACAAGTTCACTGATTCAGTTAGGGGTGGTTTCTAGATTGAAGGTCTGGATTCAGACTCTCAGTTAGAGACAAAAATAACTGCAGATGCTGGAATTTAAAGTAGACAGACAGGAGGCTGGAAGAAGACATTTCGGGGGTAACCCAGTCCTGAAGAAGGGTCACACCCAAAATGTTGACTCCTTTACCTCCTGATGCTGCCTGGCTTGGTGTTCTTCCACCTTCCTACCTATCTACTTTGGATTCAGACTCTCAACAGGAAAAGTAACAGCGGGAAGCAGGGTATTGTAAATGAAAGAATAGTAATGCAATCATACATGGCCAATAGAAATAATAACTGAACAGTGAGACTTACTAGGGACACCATCAATAGCTGGATAGGACAATAGAAATATTGAAAAATGTAAAGGGCATTATTGATGTACCATGATAATGATCATCAATCATTGTAGAATGATACAAATCATCCCCAGATAAATACCATCTATTGTTGGAACATTCCAGTCTAACACTCTCAGATTCTGATCTCTCCTCCCCCTTTCTCTGGAGTTGCTGACCCCTGTTAGTGGCAATGCTCCCACTCATTATGGGATAATACATTAAACAGAGCACATTTATCATTAAAAGATGTAAACCCTCTACTGGGATAATTAGAATCCATGGACACTAACATTAATCACAGTCAGCATCTGAGGAGTAAGAGATTAGGTGGAGAAGGCAGTGGACAGGTTTGGTGATAGAGAGAATATTGAGATATACATCAGCTCATGACAAAATGGGGTATTTTTGGTTATGAACACTTTTGTTCCACCTCAGACATTTTAAGTGAACGGTATGAAACTCACAGAATAGGGATGGAGTTTGTGATTGAAAGTGAGTGCTATAGAACAAAAGAACAGAGAACATTACACCACAGGAACAGGCCCTTCGGCCCTCCAAGCCTGTGCTGATCCAGATCCTCTCTCTAAACCTGTTGCCTATTTTCCAAGTGTCTGTATCCCTCTGCTCCCTGCCCATTCATGTATCTGTCCAGATACATCTTAAATGATGCTATCGTGCCCACCTCTACCATCTCCGCTGGCAACGTGTTCCAGGCACCCACCACCCTTTGTGTAAAGAACTTTCCACGAATATCTCCAGTAAACCTTTCCCCTCTCACTTTGAACTCGTGACCCCTAGTAATTGAGACCCCACTCTGGGAAAAAGCTTCTTGCTATCCACCCTGTCTGTACCTCTCATGATTTTGTAAACCTCAATCAGGCCTCCCCTCAACCTCCGTCTTTCTAATGAAAATAATCCTAATCTACTCAACCTCTCCTCATAGCTAGTGCCCTCCATACCAGGCAACATCCTGGTTAACCTCCTCTGCACCCTCTCCAAAGCGTCCACATCCTTTTGGTAATGTGGAGACCAGAACTGTACACAGTATTCCAAATGTGGCCGAATGAAAGTTTTATACAACTGTAACATGACCTGCCAGCTCGTGTACTCAATACCCCGTCCGATGAAGGACAGCATGCCGTATGCCTTCTTGACCACTTTACTGACCTCTGTTGCCACCTTCAGGGAACAATGGACCTGTACACCCAGATCTCTCTGTATATCAATTTTCCCCAAGGCTTTTCCATTTGCTGCATAGTTTGGTCTTGAATTGGATCTTCCAAAATGCATCACCTCACATTTGCCTGAATTGAACTCCATCTGCCATTTTTTTGCCTAACTCTCCAATCTATCTATATTCTGCTGCATTCTCTGACAGTCCCCTTTTTTTATTGGTGATAGAGAGAATATTGAGATATACATCAGCTCATGACAAAATGGGGTATTTTTGGTTATGAATCAATCTTTGTATTATCTGCAAACTTGCTCATCAGACCATCTATACCTTCCTCCAGATCGTTTATGTATGTCACTAGCACCATTGGTCCCAGCATGGATCGCTGTGGAACACCACTGGGTACAGTTCTCCACTTTGAGAAACTGCCTTCCACTAATATTCTGTGTCTCAGCCAGTTCTTTATCATCTAGCTCACACACCATGAACCCAATGCGACTTCTCTTTATTCATCAGCCTATCATGGGGAACCTTATCAAACACCTTATTGAAGTTCTGTATATGACAGCTACACCCCTTCCCTCATCAATCAACTTTGTCACTTCATCAAAGACTTCCATTCAATTGGTAAGGCATTACCTTCCCTGCACAAAACCAATTTGCCTATCACTGATAAGCCCATTTTCTTCCAAATGGTAATAGATCCTATCCCTCAGAATCTTCTTCAGCAGCTTCCCCATCCTTGGTGTTAGGCTCACCAATCTATAATTGCCTGGAGTACCCCTGTTACCCTGCTTAAACAAAGGGGACAACATCAGCAATTCTCCAGTCCTCCATGACCTCAAGGGTGCTGCAAAGATATCTGTTAAAGCCCCAGCTATTTCCTCTCTCACTTCCCTCACATTACCGGGGATAGTCCCTATCCGGACCTGGGGACTTGACCACCTTAATGCCTTTTAGAATACACAACACATCCTCCATCCTTATGCCACTTGATTTAGAGTAATCAAACATCTATCCCTAACCTCATCCCTCTCCTCAGTGAATATCGATGCAAAGTACTCATTAAGAATCTCACACATTTTCTCTGACTCCATGCATAACTAAGCTAGACCACTTAAAACATTCTTAAACAGGCAGATCAGACCATAACTTTGTAATTTGTTTCAGTAAGTGTACAGTGAAAATTACCCGGAGTACGATAGATAGGTTGACTACTAGATTTTAAAACAGGCAAAATTTTATTCACAAAATTACACAATGAAACACAAAGAACAGAATAAGGAACCCCGACAGATCTCAGCCTATCCAGCTAGACTTAATTATGATGTTCTGAATATACACAACAGTCCCAATAAGCAAACTCCCTTTAAAACCCAGTATATATGGAGCACATGCTTACAGGTTGAAGTTGAAGAGCAGCAAAGAGGAAGAGAGAGGGAATTTCCACACAGCTCCCTGCTGAACTTCCAACCAGCTCAAGGCTGAACTAAAACAGCTCAGCTCAGCTAGAGAGCTTACCACTCCCCTTTCATTATTCAGGTCACTTCTAAAACATGACCATTTTGGCCTGAAGTCTCATCTGTTTACACAGAGGCCTCTCAAAATCCTTTTCATCTCTGTACCAAACCAGACTGATCGGACCCCGGCCTGGTTTATTGTCCCTCTGAAAAAAATCAGGGACAGAGTCTTCTTGAGCCAAGGAACAGCTTTTCGAAAAAAAGGAATAGCTTTGTGACACTACCCTCCTTTGTCCTTGAATGGGCCAACCCTTTCTCTAGTTATCCACTTCCCCATTATATATGAATAAAAGGCTTTGGGATTGTTCTTATACTTGTTAAAGATATTTCATGGCCCCTTTCAGCCCTCTTAATTCCTCTTTTAAGGTTGGTTCTACATTCCCGATATTCTTCCAAAGCTTCATCGGTCTTCAGTCGCCTAGACCTTATGTACGCTTCCTTTCTCCTCTGAGCTAGTCTCACAATTTCACCTGTCATCCATGGCTCCCTAATCTTGCCATTTCGATCCCTCATTTTCACAAGAACCTGTCTCTTCTCCATTCCAATCAACCTGTCTTTAAAAGCCTCCCACATATCAAATGTCAATTTATCTTCAAACAGCTGCTCCTAATCCACATTCTCCAGCTCTTGCCGAAATGCCTTCCTCCAATTTTGCACTCTTCCTTTAGGAGCACTCACATCTTTGTGCATGAGTAATCTAAAATTTATGGAATTGTGATCAGTATTCCCAAAATAATCCCCTACAGAAACATCAACCTCCTGGCCAGGCTCATTCCCCAACACCAGCTCCAGTATGGCACCTTCACGAGTTGGACTATTTACATACAGCTCTAGAAAACACTCCTGGATGTTCCTTACAAACTCTGCTCCATCCAGACCTCTATCACTGAGTGAATTCCAGTCAATGTTGCGAAAACAAAAATCTCCTATCACCGCTACCCTGTTGCTTCTGCATCTTTCTATGATCTCTCTATATATTTTTACCTCTATCTCTTGCTCACTGTTGGGAGGCCCGTAATACAGCCCCAACATTACTGCACCCTTCCTCTGAGCTCTGCCCATATTGCCTCACTGTTCAAATCTTCCACAGTGCCCTCCTTCAGCACAGCTGGGATATCTTCTTTGACCATTATGAAACTCCTCCACCACTTTTACCTCCCTCTCTATCCCGTCTGAAGCATTGATATCCTAGGATATTTAGTTGCCAATCATGCCCTTCCCTCACCATGTCTCAGTTATAGCAATAACATCACACTCCCAGGTACTAATCCAAGCCCTAAGTTCATCTGCCTTACCTACTATACTACTTGCATTAAAACAAATGCACCTCAGACCACCAGCCCCTCTGTATTCACCCACTGCGTTCTGCCTACACTTCTCCTTAGTCACACTGACTTCATTATCAAGTTCTTTACAGGCTTTAATTACTACCTCCTTCCTGTCCATTAATATCCTCTTTTGGTCCCCAACCACCTACCACATTAGTTAAATCCTTCCCAAGATTGTTAGCAAAAGTGCCCCCAAGGACGCTGGTTTCAATCTGGTCTAGGTGTAGACCGCCCAATTTGTAATAGTCCCACCTCCCCCAGAGCCGGTCCCAATGTCCCAAAAATCTGGACCCTTCCCTCCTTCTCCATTTCTCAAGCCATGCATTCATCCTGCCTATTGTATTGTTCCTACTCTGATTAGCGCAGGGCACTGGTAGCAATCCTGAGATCACTATCTCTGAGGTCCTACTTTTTAACTTGGCTCCCAACTCCCTAAATTCTGTTATAGGACCTCATCCTGTTTTGTTTGGTGTTAACAATATAATTGGTGTGTATATGAACCACAACAACGGGCACCTTCCCCCTTGAAAATGTTCTGCAGCCGATCCGAGACATCCCTGATCTGGGAACCTGGGAGGCAACATACCATTCAGGAGTCTTTTATTTCAACTACAGAACCACCTATCTACTCCCCTTACAACTGAATCTTCTACGAGTATAACCCTTCCACACTTTTTCCTGCCCTCCTGTACAGCAGAGCCAGCCACGGTGTAATTAACCTGGTTACTGCTGCCTTCCCCGGTGAGTCATCTCCCCAACAGTATCCAAAACGGTATGCCTATTTTGGAGGGAGATGACCGTGGGGGACACCTGCACTGCCTTCCTACCCTTTCTCTGCCTTTTGGTCACCCATTCCCTTTCTCCCTCAGCAATCCTAACCTGCGGTGTGACCAATTCACTAAACGTACTGTCCACGACCCCCTCAGCATCATGGATGCTCCAAAGTGAGTCCATCCACAGCTCCAGAGCTGTCATGCAGTTTAACAAGAGCTGCAGCTGGACACACTTCCTACATGTGATGGATTCAGGCTCATCAGCCATGTCCCTGAGCTCCCACATTGAGCAAGAGGAGCATAACACGGGTCTGGAATCTCCTCCCATTTTTAGCATTAAGCTTAACTTAGTCTTACCTTAGATAAATAAAAAAGTAAAGAAAAGTTTTTACCAGTCACACGTTAAACAAAAATAAATAGAAAAAAATAGTTGACATCTTTGCCAAATATAAAAAACAAAAATAACAGTAATGTTCACGATGGTTTACAGAACTAATAAAGAGTCAGAGGCAGACTTACCAGGAGCACCAACCAGAGAGAGGAAGGGATAGTAACCTGCCTGAATAATCATCAAAACAGATTCTATCTGCTTTGATAATGATGCATTTTCATGGAAAAGCCAGTAAAGACCATGGGATAAACCCCTATCCATTGTTGGAACTTTCCAATCTATTGTACTCCGATTCTGATCCATTGTTGGGACATTCCAGTCTGTTATTGTCAGATTGCAAGCTCTCGCCTCCCTTTCTCTTGAACTGTTGATCCCAATCATATTGAGGGTGGAGCTGCTGCTGATACAGTGGGGTAACGCACTGAAAGAACTCTCTTATTAATAGAAGAGAGAAACCCTCCAGTGTCATAGTTAAGATCCATGGAGACTGACATCAATTGCAATCACTGAACAAACATTTCCCATTAACCCCTTTCACTCCAGAACCTTTAATATAACAACACCCTTGCCTGGGTGGGACGTTTACATCGCCTGCTATTGGTCTTATTTCCCATCTCCAATTACTCTCACAATGTTCGGGGTAAAGGAGAAAGATGATGCTTTCATTTCACAGCTTCGATGAATCTGCTGTGATGCCTACGTACAGTTCTGTATGTAACCACCTTCCCGAGAACCAAGTGAGAGGTTGTTACTGCACTGAAGTGTCTTACACCACAACAACAGCCAATCTGAAAACTGTCTTGGGAACAGCTGCCTTCAACACACACAGGAAGCACAGATTTCCCTGGACTTTCATCTCACTGCCCTAATAATGCAATGTTTTATCTTTAACATAATGCACTTCAGTAATTTGCTTCTAAAGCTGCAAACACCTTAATGCACAGTTTAGTTTTCTGATTTTTTTCCCTTACCCCAAAAGTAAATGTTACTTTTACAATTGTCTTGTTTATTGGGATTAAAAGGTCAAAGGCATAATCTGTGCGTCATTGGTTAAGAAACAGACAGGAAAAGGAGACAGTGGCTGTGGAGACTGGAGAGGAGTAAAATGATGTCTCCCATCTTCCCCCACCCCGTCACCAATATTTTCTTGATAGACAGAATAAAACAAATGCAGACAAAGAAGCAGAATACAGCTGGAGGAAGGAATATTGAGTGACAATGTTAACAAAACATTTTAAATGGAATGGAGGGAAAATGATTTTATACAATGTTTAGTTCGTGTGTTTGCACAGACAGGTAAGATTGTTCATATGTGCACAAGATATTCAGATTTAATAATGGAGAAACAATTTAGAAAATACTGCATATGATGTAGACAATTTATAAAACATATTTGATCCTTAACTGAGGTGTTACATTCCTCTTTTCTCAAGGAATTCCCCTCTCTGGATTTCCCTGCTGTAGTTTATCATTCTTATCAGTATGTGTACTATAAATTCCTTATTCCGGTGTCTCAACTTATTTCAACAAATCAACTTTCTACCAGGAATTGAAACATTGGCCTAATGGATTCTGTCAACAGCTGTTGTCTGTCATAGTATTGAAGAGAAACATTCTGGCATCAGACCCAGCATTTGAACATACACTGTACAAACACCCACGACACATAGGAATTGCCAAAACAAATAGAGAAGTATAGGTACAAAAGTTTCCTGATGAAGGGCTTTTGCCCAAAACGACAATTTCGCTGCTCCTCGGATGCTGCCTGACCTGCTGTGCTTTTCCAGCACCGCTAATCCAAAATAGGGAAGTATATCTACTTCTGTCAATAATCTAGTTTTCACTACTTTGACATCTCCTCATCTATATTCTCTCTCTCACACATACACACACACACACAAACAGTTAATAAATTCTCCACTCATTCTCCGTGTCCCATCTCTCAAAACTCCCTCTTTCAGTTTAGAAATATTGTTCACTTTTGGATGTGATGCGGTTATAACTGAGTAGCAAAACTATAAAGACTTGAGGGAAGAAGTGTTAATTGAAATGGAAGATTAGTTAGGAAGACGATGGGGCAGTAATGGGAGGACTATCTGGTAGTAATTAGGAGGCACAGCTGAAACTCATCCCTCTCAGAGGAGGACAAGGCAACCGTAGCTGACAAGGGAAATCATGGACAGTAGAAAAGCAAATGAAGAAAACATACAACGTGGTGAAGATTATTGGGAATGCAAGGAATTAGGGAGCCTTTAAAAACCAGCTGAAACAAAAAAGAAGATGAAATATGATGGTAAGCTAGTTGATAGTAAAAAAGACTGCGAGATGCTTTTGATATATAAAAGATAAACAAGAGGCAAGAGCTAACATTGCACTGCTGGAAAGATGTCATTATGTGAAACAAAGAAATGGCAGAGGAATTGAATGGTACTTTGCATCAGTCATCATGGTAGCAGATGCCAGAAACCTGCCAGAACATTAAAGGAGTCAGGGGGAGGAGGTGAGTGTGGTGACCATTACTAAGGAGAAGGTGCTGGAGAAGCTGACAGGTCTGATGTTGGCTAAATCACCCACATCTAATAATACTAAAAGGTAGTTGAAGAGATTGTGGAGACATTGCTGGTGATCTTTCAGGGATCACTGGAGGCCGAGAGGACTGGTAAATGTTACACCCCTGTTTAAGTAGAAAGCAATGCAGAATACAGGAAATTATGCGTGGCAGTTGAGGATCCTTGGGTTTATATCTAGTGGTATAGAGTATAAAGCAAGGTGGTGATGCTACACCTTTACAAATAATGGGAGTATCGTGCTCAGTTGTGGAAACTTTATTTCAGGAAGGATTTTAAAGCCCTGGTGAAATCAAAGGAGATTGTCTAGAAAGATACCAGGAATGGTGGATTTCAGAGACAGGAAAGATTAAAGAAATTGAATGTATTCTTCTTGGAGTGGAGAAGGTTTAGAGGCGAGGGTTAGAAGGCTTATTAACCTGTTCAAAATTATGAAAAATTGTGACAGAGAGTTGGGCAGAGAAATGGCAGCTAACGTTCAATCCGGGCAAATACGAGGTGATGCATTTTGGAAGATCCAGTTCAAGAGTGAACTATATGGTAAATGGAAAAGCCCTGGGGAAAATTGATATACTGGGAGATCTGGGTGTTCAGCTCCATAGTACCATGAAGGTAGCAATGCAGGTCATTAGAGTGGTTAAGAAGGCATACAGCATGCTTTCCTTCATTGGACGGGTATTGTTAACTAGAGTTGGCAGGTCATGTTACAGTTGTTTTAAACTTTGGTTTGGTCATGTTTAGAATATTCCATACATTCCTAGTTGCCACATTACTAAAAGGATGTGAATGCTTTGGAGGGCGTGCAGAGGAGGTAATCCTGGATATTGCCTGTTGTGGAGGGTGCTAGCTATGAAGAGACATTGAGTACATTAGGATTATTTTCATTAGCAAGGCGGAGTTTGAGGGGGGAACTGATTGAGGTCTACAACATCATGATAGGTATAGACAGGGTGGATAGCAAGAAGCTTTTTCCCAGAGTGGGGGATTCAGCTACGAGGGTCATGAGTTCAATGTGAGAGGGGAATAGTTCAGGGAAGATACTTGTGGAAAGTTCTTTACACAAAGGGTGGTGGGTGTCTGGGATGCGTTACCAACGGAGGTGGTAAGGGCACGTGATCGCGTCACTTAAGATGTATTGAGACAGATACATGAATGAGCAGAGAGCAGAGGGATACAGAATCCCTAGAAAATGGGCAGCAGGTTTGGACAGAGGATCTGGATCGGCACAGGCTTGGAGGGCCGAAGGGCCTGTTCCTATGCTGTAATTTTCTTTGTTCTATTTTTCTTTATTACTTGGTGATGAGTTCAGTTGAAGAGCTAGTGCAATCATGATGGGTCAAATGACATCATTCTGTGCTAAAACACTTCTGTGTGGTTCACTGTGATGGTTTGAGAGACCCTCAACTCCAATAATATCCTCTCTGTAACCTCATCGATTCTGTATGATCCATTCCAATCTCTGCAACCTCCACCAGCCAATGCAGCCCTCCTTTTCTCTGTCACTCATACAGGCCGTATAATGCTTTGTTCTGTGGAATCTCCTCCAACCCCGACAATTCCCCCCTCTCTGTGTAATAATTCTCAAGTCCTTACAGCTCTCCTTTTCTCTGTAACTACTCTGATCCACAGAGACGACACAATCTTTACAATCTCCTCCAGTCCACATAACCACCAATGTCACTCATACCCTCCAACCCTGACAAATCTCATTATTTCCATAACCTCCTCCAGCCACTATAGTGTTCATTATACCTGCAATTTTCTCCAGCACCTACAATTCTGTCCATCTCTAATTTCCTCCAACGTCTACAATTTTCCCTTTTGTGTAACATTTCCATTGCATGATCATCTGTGTAACGTCCTCTGGTCCCTCCAGTGTTTCCGATTCTGTAACTACCTCTGCCCCGACACAGCTCCCTAACTCTGCAATCTCCAGCTTGTAAATTCCTCTGTTCCAGTGGAAAAACCCCAGTCTTCCCTGTCTCTGTAATCTCCACCACATGTTAAAACCTTCCATATATCTCTAATCTTCATTAGCCCTTACAGATTTCACAGGCTCTGAAAACACACCGAACTGCTACAACCCTCTGTACCTGTGTAATAACCTCGAGCAAAGCTCACATTGTTTTCAGACGAACCTCCTCTTGTCAATGTCCTCCAGCATATTACCAGTTCATTGCTTTGTTTTCTCGAAGCTCCAAATCTCACCCTCCTCCAGCCATACCATCCCTTGCTGGTACGAACCTCTTCCAAAAACTCCATCCAACCGTACTTCTATGCCCTTCGCCATGAGGAGGAGCGGTTTTTCGAGACAGTGGAGGTTTTTGTATGATTAGATTAGATTACTTACAGTGTGGAAACAGGCCCTTTGGCCCAACAAGTCCACACCGACCCTCCAAAGAGCAACCCACCCAGACCCATTCCCCTACATTTACCCCTTCACCTATCACTACAGGCAATTTAGCACGGCCAATTCACCTAACCGGCACATTTTTGGACTGTGTGAGGAAACTGGAGCACCCAGAGGAAACCCACACAGACACAGGGTGTACGTGCAAATTCCACAAAGACAGTTGTCTGAGGCGGGAATTGAACCCGGGTCTCTGCCGCTGGGAGGCAGCAATACTAACCACTGTGCCACTGTGCCGGATGATGTTACAGATGTTCCTCCGAAACTGTGTCAGGGAAATGGAGCTGGAGCTGAGTGAACTTCGGATCATTCGGGAGGCAGAGAGGATTATTGAGAGGAGTTACAGGGAGATAGACACATTTCAGGTAAATAAGAAGGCAGATGGGTTACTGTGAGGGGACAGAAAGGGAACCGGCAGGCAGTGCAGGGATCTCCTATGGCTGTTCCCTTTAACAACAAGTAAACTGTTTTGGATACTGTTCAGGGAGATGACTGACCAGGGGTAAGCCATGGAGTACAGGTCTCTGGCACAGGGTCTGTCCCTGTTGCTCAGAAGGGAAGGGGGGAAAGGAGGAGAGCAGTAGTCATTGGGGACTCCATAGTTAGGGGGACAGATAGGAGGTTCTGTGGGAATGAACGGTTGGTGAGTTGCCTCGCAGGTGCCAGGTTCATGATGTCTCTGATCGTGTTTTCGGGATCCTTGAGGGGGACGGGGAGCCACACAGGCACCAACGACATAGGTAGGGATCTAAGGCAGAAAGTCAGGGGGCTAGGGTGGAAGCTTAGAGTTGGAACAAGCAGAGTTGTTATCTCAGGTTTGTTACCTGTGCCACATGCTAGCAAGACGAGGAACGGGAGAGAGCGGATCTGAACACATAGTTACAGGGATGGTGCAGGAGGGAGGGTTTTGGATACCTGGATAATTGGGGCTCATTCTGGTGTAGGTGGGACCTCTACAAGCAGGATGGTCTTCACCTGAACCAGAGGGGTACCAATATCCGGGAGGGGAAATTTGCTAATGCTCTTCGGGAGGGTTTAAACTAATTCAGCAGGAGAATGGGAACCGAAATTGTAGATCCCGTGTACAGGAGGTTGAGAACAGTGAGGTCCAAAATAGAGGACACTGGCAAACAAGAAGTTGGTTTGAAGTGTGCCTACTTCAACACCAGGAGCATTCGGCATAAGGTGAGTGAACCTACGGTTGCAGAAAGTACATTTGAGGATTCGTCTACTGAGGTAGTACGGGGCTGAGATTACAAACTGGAAAGGAGGGGTTACCCTGTTGGGAGTTTTCTATAGGCCTCCAAATAGTTCCAGAGATGTAGAGGAGAGGATAGCAAAGATGATCCTTGATAGGAACGAAAGTGACAGGGTAGTTGTTATGGAGGACTTCAACTTTCCAAATATTGACTGGGAATATTATAGTTCAAGTACTATAGATGGGTCAGTTTTTGTCCAGTGTGCGCAGGAGGGTTTCCTGACACAGTATGTAGACAGGCCAACAAGGGGCAAGGCCACATTGGATTTGGTACTGGGTAATGAACCCGGCCAGGTGTAAGACTTGGAGGTAGGTTAACACTTTGGTGATTGTGACCACAATTCGGTTATGTTTACTTTAGTGATGGAAAGGGATAGGTATATACTGCAGGGCAAGAGTTATAAGTGATCTAAAATCTAAATCTAAAATATATGAGTTTGGAAGCTGTGGGTGGGAGATACCCTGAGGTGATGAGGTTCTGTATGGTCTGGGAGATGATGGTTTTGTGATGGGGGGGTGGGGTCATGGTTGAGGGGCCAGTAGGAGGAGATGTCTTCGAGTTGGCTTCTGGCTTCAACGGTGTAGAGGTCAATGCACCTCTGCCCTCAGACCCCACCCCTCCAACTGTAACAAGGACAGAACGCCCCTGGTGCTTACCTTCCACCCTACCAACCTTCGCATAAACCGTATCATCCGTCGTCATTTCCGCCACCTCCAAACGGACCCCACCACCAGGGATATGTTTCCCTCCCCACCCCTTTCCGCTTCTGCAAAGACCATTCCCTCCATGACTACCTGGTCAGGTCCATGCCCCCCTACAACCCACCCTCCCATCCTGGCACTTTCCCCTGCCACCGCAGGAACTGTAAAACCTGCGCCCACACCTCCTCCCTCACCTCCATCCAAGGCCCTAAAGGAGCCTTCCACATCCATCAAAGTTTTACCTGCACATCCACCAATATCATTTATTGTATCCGTTGCTCCCGATGCGGTCTCCTCTACGTTGCGGAGACTGGATGCTTCCTAGTAGGGCGCTTTTGGGAACATCTCTGAGACACCCGCACTAATCAACCACACCGCCCTGTGGCCCAACATTTCAACTCCCTCTCCCACTCTGCCAAGGACATGGAGGTCCTGGGCCTGGGCCTCCTTCACCACCGCTCCCTCACCACCAGACGCCTGGAGGAAGAACGCCTCGTTTTCCGCCTCGGAACACTTCAACCCCAGGGCATCAATGTGGACTTCACCAGTTTCCTCATTTCCCCTTCCCCCACCTCACCCCAACTCTAACCTTCGAGCTCAGCACCACCCTCATGACCTGACCTACCTGCCTATCTTCCTTCCTACCTACCCACTGCATCCACCTCTCTGACCTATCACCTTCATCCCCACCCCCATTCACAGATTGTACTCTATGTTACTTTCTCCCCAGCCCCACCCCCCACTTATTTATCCCTCCACTTTGCAGGCACTCTGCCTCTATTCCTGATGAAGGGCCTTTGCCCAAAATGTCGATTTTCCTGCTCCTCAGCTGCTGCCTGACCTGCTGTGCTTTTCCAGCACCACTCTAATCTAGAATCTGGTTTCCAGCATCTGCAGCCCTTGTTTTTATCTAATTAACTCACTGACTCAGGACTGCTGACTGGGGTAGGGACATGGTATTTATTTCTCTGGCTCACTAATACTGATTGGGACAGGGAGATGGTATGTAATTGACAGACTCAGTAACACTGACTGGGACAGGGTCAGAGAATTTAATTCACTGACTCAGTAATACTGACTGGGGCAGGGTCAGAGTATTTACTTCACTGACTCAGTAATACTGACTGGGACAGGGACAGGGACAGGGTCAGAGTATTTACTTCACTGACTCAGTAATACTGACTGGGACAGGGACAGGGACAGGGACAGGGTCAGAGTATTTACTTCACTGACTCAGTAATACTGACTGGGACAGGGACAGGGTCAGAGGATTTAATTCACTGACTCAGTGACACTGACTGGGACAGGGTCAGAGTATTTAATTCACTGACTCAGTTACACTGACTGGGACAGGGTCAGAGTATTTAATTCACTGACTCAGTAACACTGACTTGGACAGGGGAACAGTATTTAATTCACTTACTCAGTAACACTGACTGGGACAGGGTCAGAATATTTAATTGAGGAGAAAGTGAGGACTGTAGATGCTGGAGATCAGAGGTGAAAATGTGTTGCTGGAAAAGCGCAGCAGGTCTGGCAGCATCCAGGGAACAGGAGAATCGATGTTTCGGGTTCCTGAGGAAGGACTGATGCCCGAAACGTCGATTCTCCTGTTCCCTGGAAGGTGCCTGACCTGCTGCGTTTTCCAGCAACACATTTTCAGCAGAGTATTGAATTCACTGACTCAGTAATACTGACTGGGACAGGGACAGAGAATTTAATTCACTGACTCAGTAATACTGACAGGGACAGGGTCAGTGTATTTAACTAACTGACTCAGTAATACTGACTTGGACAGGGGAACAGGATTTAATTCACTTACTCAGTAACACTGACTGGGACAGGGTCAGAATATTTAATTCACTGACTCAGTAACACTGACTGGGACAGGGTCAGAGAATTTAATTCACTGACTCAGTAACACTGACTGGGACAGGGTCAGAGTATTTAATTCACTGACTCAGTATCACCATAACCCTTGATTCCACTATCCTTGAGAGCTCTATCCAACTCTTCCTTAAATGAATCCAGAGACTGGGTCTCCACTGCCCTCTGGGGCAGAGCATTCCACACACCCACCACTCTCTGGGTGAAGAAGTTTCTCCTCATCTCTGTCCTAAATGGTCTACCCCAAATTTTTAAGCTGTGTCCTCTGGTTCGGCACTCACCCATCAGCGGAAACATGTTTCCTGCCTCCAGAGTGTCCAATCCTTTAATAATCTTATACGTCTCAATCAGATCCCCTCTCAGTCTTCTAAACTCAAGGGTATACAAGCCCAGTCGCTCCAATCTTCCAGGGTAAGGTAGTCCCGCCATTCCAGGAATTGACCTCATGAACCTAAGCTGCACTCCCTCAATAGCCAGAATGTCTTTCCTCAAATTTGGAGACCAGAACTGCACACAGTACTCCAGTTGTGGTCTCACCAGGGCCCTGTACAGCTGCAGGTTGAAACTTTATTGCTGGAACAGCACAGCAGGTCAGGCAGCATCCAGGGAACAGGAGATTCGACGTTTCGGGCACAGGCCCTTCTTCAGGAATGAGCAGAGAGTGTTCAGCAGGAGAAGATAAAAGGTAGGGAGGAGGGACTTGGAGGAGGGGCGTTGGAAATGTGATAGGTGGAAAGAGGTCAAGGTGAGGGTGATAGGTCGGAGTAGGATGGAGGCGGAGAGGTCAAGAAGAAGACTGCAGGTCAGGAAGGCGGTGCCGGGCTGGAGGGATTCGGCTGAGACAAGGTGGGGGGAGGGGGGATGAAGAAACTGGTGAAGTCCAAGTTCATCCCCTGCGGTTGGAGGGTTCCCAGTCGGAAGATAAGACGCTCCTCCTCCGACCGTCGCGTTGTTGTGGTTTGGCGGTGGATGAGTCCAATGACCTGCATATCCCCGGTGGAGTGGGAGGGGGAGTTGAAATGCTGTGCTACAGGGTGGTTGGGTTGGTTCGTCCGGGTGGCCCAGAGGTGCTCTCTGAATCGCTCCGCAAGTAGGCGGCCTGTCTCCCCAATATAGAGGAGGCCACACCGGCTGCAGCGGATGCAGTAGATGATGTGGGTGGAGGTGCAGGTGAATCTGTGGCGGATATGGAAGTTTCCTTTGGGGCCTTGGAGAGAAGTGAGGGGGGAGGTGTGGGCGCAAGTGTTGCACCTCCTGCGGTTGCAAGGGAAGGTGCCGGGAGTGGAGGTTGGGTCGGTGGGGGGTGTGGATCTGACAAGGGAGTCGCGGAGGGAGTGGTCTCTACGGAAAGCTGATAGGGGAGGGGAGGGAAATATATCCTTGGTGCTGGGGTCTGTTTGGAGGTGGCGGAAGTGACGGCGGATGATGCGCTGTACATGGAGATTGGTGGGGTGGTAGGTGAGGACCAGTGGGGTTCTGTCCTGGTGGCGGTTGGAGGGGCGGGGCTCAAGGGCGGAGGAGCGGGAAGTGGAGGAGATGCGGTGGAGGGCACCGTCGACCACGTCGGGGGGGGAAATTGCGGTCCTTGAAGAAGGAGGCCATCTGGGTTGTACGTATTTTGAACTGGTCCTCCTGGGAGCAGATGCGGCGGAGACGAAGGAATTGGGAGAATGGGATGGCGTTTTTACAGGGGGCAGGATGGGAGGAGGTGTAGTCCAGGTAGCTGTGGGAGTCGGTTGGTTTGTAGTAGAGTTAGGAAACCCTCCTGAATGTACTGAGTTAGGAAACCCTCCTGAACACACCTTACACAAACAGCTCCATTCAAATCTTTTGCTCGAAGGAGTATCAACATTGGGAAAGTTAAAGTCACCCATTATAACAACCCTACTACGTCCACACTTTTCCAAAATCTGCTGACCTATGCTTTCTTCCATCTCCCTGCTGCTATTGGGGGGCCTGTCGTAAGCCCCTAATGAGGTGACTGCTCCCTTGCTGTTCCTAATTTCCACCCATACTACTCGGTAGGCAGATCTTCCTCGGCAAATGAAGCTTCTGTAGCTGTGATACCCTCTCTGATTAGTAGTGCTACACCCCCTCCTCTTTTTCCCTCCTCCCTATTCTTTTTAAATGATCTAAACCCTGGAACATCCATCAACCATTCCTGCCCCTGAGAAACCCATGTCTCTGTTATGGCCACAACATCATAACACCAGGTACTGATCCATGCTCTAAGCTCATCACTTTTATTCCTGATACTCCTTGCGTTAAAGCAAACACACTTTAACTGATCCCTTGGTTCCTTCCCAGGAAAATCCTTCCCACTAGCTGGTCTACCTCTTGCTATTGCCTCATCTGCATCAACTCTCACCTCCGGTATACAGCTCAGGTTCCCACCCCCCTGCCATGCTAGTTTAAACCCTCTCAAACTACTCGAGCAAACCTTCCACCCAGGACATTGGTCCCCTTCCAGTTCAGATGCAACCCGTCCTTCTTGTACAGGTCCCACCTTCCCCAGAAGGCATCCCAATTATCTACATCTCTGAAGCCCTCCCTCCTACACCAGCTGCGCAGCCACGTGTTAAGCTGTGCCCGCTCCCTGTTCCTCGCCTCGCTATCTTGTGGCACCGGTAGTAAACTAGAGAACACTACTCTGTTCGTCCTGCTTTGCAGCTTCCACCCTAACTCCCTGAAATCACTTTTTATATCCTCGATCCTTTTCCTGGCTATATCATTAGTGCCAATATGTAACACGATTTCTGGCTGTTCGCTCTCCCCTTTTAGAACCGATTGGATACGTCCCTGGCAACATACCTTCCGGGAATCCCGATCCTGTCGATTCCCCTAACTATCGAGTCCCCTACCACGAGTACTTTTCTATTCTGCCCCATTCCCTTCTTTGCCACAGTGTCAGGCTCAGTGCCAGAGAACTGACTGCTATGGCTTTCCTCTGGTAGGTCATCCCCCCCAGCAGTATCCAAAACGGTATACTTATTGCTGAGGGGAATGTCCACAGGGGATTTCTGCACTGTCTGTCTGTCCCCTTTCCTCCCCCTAACTGTAACCCATTTATCCTTGTCCTGAGCCTTAGGAGTGACCAACTCCCGGTAACTCCTCTCAATTACCCCCTCAGCCTCCCGAATAATCCTCAGTTCATCCAGCTCCAGCTCCAATTCCCTAACACGGTTTTCAAGGAGCTGGAGTTGGGTGCACTTCCCGCAGATGTAGCCAGCGGAGACATGTGTCATGTCTCTCACCTGCCACATTCTGCAGGAGGAGCAAGCAACTCGTGTTACTCATCTGTTTCTCTGACACACTGAAGTGTTTGAGTAACTCCCTTACAATTTCAGCTATATTTTTGTCCTTGGTTAGACCCAAATCTAATTTCTTTGCTAATTCTTTCCTTCTAAACTTTCTAAGAAACATTGAGAATCATTTTCAAACCCCAGAACCCTTTTCACAATTTTAAGAGCCATTTCTAGGGCACAAAACCTGCAAACGTTTACGTCTGCTGGGAATTTTTCATACTCCTAAACCTATTCAAATCTGTCTAAACCAGCTCTAATCCTGGATGAGCACACAAACTGTTATAGAACATAGAACATAGAACATAGAACAATACAGCACAGAACAGGCCCTTCGGCCCACGATGTTGTGCCGAACTTCTAACCTAGATTAAGTACCCATCCATGTACCTATCCAAATGCCGCTTAAAGGTCGCCAATGATTCCGACTCTACCACTCCCACGGGCAGCGCATTCCATGCCCCCACCACTCTCTGGGTAAAGAACCCACCCCTGACATCTCCCCTATACCTTCCACCCTTCACCTTAAATTTATGTCCCCTTGTAACACTCTGTTGTACCCGGGGAAAAAGTTTCTGACTGTCTCCTCTATCTATTCCTCTGATCATCTTATAAACCTCTATCAAGTCACCCCTCATCCTTCGCCGTTCCAACGAGAAAAGGCCGAGAACTCTCAACCTATCCTCGTACGACTTCCTCTCCATTCCAGGCAACATCCTGGTAAATCTTCTCTGCACCCTCTCCAAAGCTTCCACATCTTTCCTAAAGTGAGGCGACCAGAACTGCACACAGTACTCCAACTGTGGCCTAACCAAAGTCCTGGACAGCTGCAACATCACTTCACGACTCTTGAATTCAATCCCTCTGCTAATGAACGATAATACTCCATAGGCCTTCTTACAAACTCTATCCACCTGAGTGGCAACCTTCAAAGATCTATGTACATAGACCCCAAGATCCCTCTGTTCCTCCACCTGACTAAGAACCCTACCATTAACCCTGTATTCCGCATTCTTATTTGTTCTTCCAAAATGGACAACCTCACACTTGGCAGGGTTGAACTCCATCTGCCACTCCTCAGCCCAGCTCTGCATCATATCTAAGTCCCTCTGCAGCCGACAACAGCCCTCCTCACTATCCACAACTCCACCAATCTTTGTATCATCTGCAAATTTACTGACCCACCCTTCGACTCCCTCATCTAAGTCATTAATAAAAATTACAAACAGCAGAGGACCCAGAACTGATCCCTACGGAACTCCACTTGTAACTGGGCTCCAGGCTGAATATTTACCATCTACCACCACTCTCTGCCTTCGACCGGTTAGCCAGTTTTCTATCCAATTGGCCAAATTTCCCTCTATCCCATGCCTCCTGACTTTCCGCATAAGCCTACCATGGGGAACCTTATCAAATGCCTTACTAAAATCCATGTACACTACATCCACTGCTCTACCCTCATCCACATGCTTAGTCACCTCCTCGAAGAATTCAATAAGACTTGTAAGGCAAGACCTACCCTTCACAAATCCGTGCTGGCTGTCCCTAATCAAGCAGTGTCTTTCCAGATACTCATAAATCCTATCCCTCAGTACCCTTTCCATTACTTTGCCTACCACCGAAGTAAGACTAACTGGCCTGTAATTCCCGGGGTTATCCCTATTCCCTTTTTTGAACAGGGGCACAACATTCGCTACTCTCCAGTCCCCTGGTACCATCCCCGTTGCCAGTGAAGACGAGAAGATCATTGCCAACGGTACTGCAATTTCCTCTCTTGCTTCCCACATAATCCTAGGATATATCCCGTCAGGCCCGGGGACTTGTCTATCCTCAAGTTGTTCAAAATGTCCAACACATCTTCCTTCCTAACAGGTATCTCTTCTAGCTTACCAGTCCATTTCACACTCTCCTCTTCTACAATACGGTCCCTCTCGTTCGTAAATACTGAAGAGAAGTACTTGTTCAAGACCTCTCCTATCTCTTCCGACTCAATACACAGTCTCCCACTACTGTCCTTGATCGGACCTACCCTCGTTCTCGTCATTCTCAGGTTTCTCACATATGCATAAAATGCCTTGGGGTTATCCTTGATCCTATCCGCCAACGATTTTTCATGCCCTCTCTTAGCTCTCCTAATCCCTTTCTTCAGGTCCCTTCTGGCTATCCTGTATCCCTCCACTGCTCTGTCTGAATCCTGTTTCCTCAACCTTATGTAAGCCTCCTTCTTACTCTTTACCAGACATTCAACCTCTCTCGTCAACCAAGGCTCCCTCACACGACCATTTCTTTCCTGCCTGATAGGTACATACATATCATGGACACGTCATATCTGCTCTTTGAAAAAGTTCCACATTTCCACCACATCCTTCCCTGACAACCTATGCTCCCAACGTATGCTCCTCAAATCCTGCCTTACAGCATCGTAATTTCCCTTCCCCCAATTATAAAATCTACCTTGTTGTGCGCACCTATCTCTCTCCATAACCAAGGTGAAAGTCACAGAATTGTGGTCACCATCACCAAAATGTTCACCCACTAACAAGCCCACCACTTGTCCCGGTTCATTACCGAGTACCAAATCCAATATGGCCTCCCCTCTGGTTGGACAATCTACATACTGCGTTAGAAAAGCTTCCTGGACACACTGCACAAACACCGCCCCATCCAATCTACTTGATCTAAAGAGCTTCCAATCAATATTTGGGAAGTTGAAGTCGCCCATGACTACGACCCTGTGGCTTCTGCACCTTTCCAAAATCTGTTTCCCAATCTGTTTCTCCACATCTCTGTTGCTATTGGGGGGCCTATAGTAAACACCCAACAAGGTGACTGCACCTTTCCTATTTCTGACTTCAGCCCATACTACCTCCAGAGGCAGATCCCCCTCAAACTTCCTTTCTGCAGCCGTTATACCATTTCTAATTAGCAATGCCACCCCCCCTCCTTTTTTCCCACCCTCCCTAATCTTACTGAAACACCTGTAACCAGGAACCTCCAACAGCCATTCCTGTCCCTCATCTATCCACGTTTCCGTGATGGCCACAACATCGTAGTAACAGGTACCGATCCACGCCTTAAGTTCACCCACCTTATTTCTGATACTCCTTGCGTTGAAGTATACGCACTTGAGCCCATCTCTGTGTCCGCAAGTCGTCCCTGTCAGTGCTACCTTCTCCACAGTCTCCCTACAGTCTTGGGCATCCTGACACACAGCTAGCTTACTTGCTGGACTACAAGTCCGGATCCCATCCCCCTGCCAAATTAGTTTAAACCCCCCCGAAGAGTGCTAGCAAACCTACCCCCCAGGATATTGGTGCCCTTCTGGTTCAGGTGCAACCCGTCCTGTTTGTACAGGTCCCACCTTCCCCAGAATGCAGTCCAATTGTCCAAATATCACAGGGTAAACCCTCCTGCTTAGATTCATACAGCAACACAGAAAAGATCTATCCCATGCAGTAATCTGTGAAAATTCGAGAGGCCAAGAACTATTTAAAGTAAAAATTAACCACTTTGTTTCTTAAAGTGTAATAGAGAATAATTAACTGGCAACTATTTACAACACCTTCCTCTAACCTACCTTTTACCTTCCCTTCCATGATACCAGTCCAATAAAACCGCTCGATTAAGATTTACCAAAAATACAAGTTTTCAAAACCAGTCAGCTGTCAAATCCTCTATATGGATCTTCCTGTGTCTTCTTTTTTTATTCTCAGGGATTATGTTTCACAGGTTACAGATCGATAAAGTTACCTACGGGCTAAAGGCCTACGGGGAGAATGCGGGTAAGTGGAGTTGAAATACCCATCAGCCATGATTGAATGGCGGAGTGGACTCGATGGGCCGAATGGCCTTACTTACGCTCCTATGTCTTATGGTCTTATGGTCTTTAAGAGAGATATTTTCCTGGCAGCCTGCAGATGTTGTTGTCTTGGCAGTTTTCCTCCCAATCGTTCAATTTTCCCCAGTCTTATACCCCAAGGCATCTGATTATGTCATTGGCTTTTAAGATCGTCAATATACTCAATTCAAACTGGACTGGAGGTTGGTATTTTTCAGGGTATAATTTAAACTGATTGGCCTAATTCAAATCTGTTTTGTTGTTTCCAGGCAACCAGCTAATCAAGCTTTCGACCAAGTGTTATATTGTTATTTCATTCAGAATACTTAGTGCTGGGACAGGTAGTTCTGCTAGCTTTTAATCTTTTAAAGGTACAGTACACCCACATCTTCATTGCACTCTGTGGTGATGTCCTTAGATCCTGCTCTCTCCTGCTGGTGGAAACATCTTCTCCATGTCTGTTCGATCTAGAAATCTGTAAATTTGTAATTTAATATATTTTTATCTGTAAATTCCAATCATCTCCCTCTGTCACCCTTTTAAGCTCTATCGATACAGACATAGCATCCTCAAAGGGGGAAAGTGAGGACTGCAGATGCTGGAGAACAGAGTGGAGAGTGTAGCACTGGAAAAACACAGCAGGTCAGGCAGCATCCGAGCCGCAGGCGAATTGACATTTTGGGCAAAAGCCCTTCATCAAGAATGAGGCTTGTGGGTTGGGACTCAGAGATAAATGGTGGTGGTAGGGTGGGGGGGGGGGGGGGGGGGGGGGTGCGGTTGGGGAAGGCAGCTGAGAAAGTGATAGGTGGATGGAGGTGAGGGAGAAGGTGATAGGTCAGAGAGGGGGAGTGATGGACAGGTCCAGAGGGCGGTGCTGAGTTGGAGGCCTGGGACTAGGACAATGCCGAGGGAGGGTAAATAAAGAAGTCCAGTCTCTGTACATATTGATCCGTCATGATGAAGGTTTCCAAGCCCTCCGTTCCTTCCTCTCACACCGTTCCAATCAGTACCCTTCCACTGACACCCTCATCCGCCTGGCTGAACTGGGCCTCACCCTCAACAACTTCTCCTTCCAATCCTCTCACTTCATCCAAACCAAAGGGACAGCCATGGGAATCCGCATGGGCTCCAGCTATGTCTGCCTGTTTGTCGGATATGTGGAACAGTCCATCTTCCGCAGCTACACTGGCACCATCTCCCACCTGTTCCTCCGCTACATCGATGACTGTATCAGATCTGCCTCATGCTCCCATGAGGAGGTTGAACAGTTCATCAACTTTATCAACACCTTCCACCCCAACCTCAAATTCACCTGGACTATCTCAGAAACCTCCCTCCCTTTCCTGAACCTCTCCATCATCATCTCTGGTGACCAACTAACTGCAGACATCTACTACAAGCCCACTGACTCCCACAGCTAATTAGACTACACCTCCACCCAACCTACCTCCTGTAGAAACACCAACCCTTATTCCCAATTCCTCCGCCTCTGCAGCATCTGTTCCCAGGATGACCAATTGCACCTCAGAAAGTCCCAGATGGCCTCCTTCTTCCACGATCGCAACATCCCTTCCCACATGGTTCCCACATGCCCTGCAGCGCATCTCCTCCACTTCACACACCACTGCCCTTGAACCCCACCCCACCCCACCCCTGCAGCTCAACAAGGACAGAATCCCCCTTGTCCTCACCTTCCAACCCACCAATCCACATACATTGTATCATTCTCCACCACTTCCATCACCTCCAAACGGACCCCACTACCAGGGATATATTTCCGTCTCCACACCTATCAACATTCCAAAAAGACATTCCCTCCCTGATTCTCTTGTCGGGTCCATGCCCCCCCCCAACCCACACCCCACTCCTGGCACCTTTCCCTGCTACCACAGGAAGAGTAAAACCTGCGCCCACACCACTCCCCTCACCTCCATTCAAGGCCCAAAGGGATCCTTCAACATCCCTCAGAAATGTACCTGCACCTCTACCAATGTCATCTACTGCATCTGTTGCACCTGGTGTTGTCTCCTCTACAGGAGGAGACAGGATGCCTTCTTGCAGATTGTTTCAGAGAACATCTCTGGGACACCTGCACCCACCAACCCCACCGCCCCGGTGCTGGACACTTCAACTCCCCCTCCCACTCTGTCAAGGACATGCAGGTCCTGGGCCTCCTCCACTGCCAAACCCGTACCACCTGACGCCTGTAAGAGAAACACCTCATATTCCACCTTGGGACCCTGCAACTACACAGGATAAATGTGAATTTAACAGTTTCTTATTTCCTCTCCCCTCGCATTATTCCAGTCCCAAGCATCCAACTCAGCACCGACCTCAGGACCTGTCAATCACTCCCTCCCATGACCTATCACCTTCTCCTTCACTTTCATTCAGCTATCGCTTTCTTAGCTACCTTCTCCCAAACCCCACCACCTCCCATTTATCGCTCAGTTCCCACAAGCCTCATTCTTGATGAAGGGCTTATGCCCAAAACGTCGATTTTCCTGATCCTCGGATGCTGCCTGACGTGCTGTGCTTTTCCAGCACCACACACTGGACAGCGTCCTCAATAGCCCCTCATGTGACAAGCTTGTTGTCCATGGGATAATTCTTACAAATCTTCTCTGTGCCCCCTCAAAGGTCAGCATATCCTTTCCTAGAATGGATGGGGCCCAAAACCCCTGACACTGTTCCTAATGTTAATTGACTTGAACAATCTACAGCCTCAGTGGTCCATGTCTGCTCTTGTATTCTAGGCCTCTTGAAATGAAGGCTAAATTTGCATTTGCCTTCGTAACTACCAACTGAACCTGCTTGTTCACCTAAAGGATATCCTCAGCTAAGACCCCTCAGTCTTATGCCCTAATCTTTACAGCTTGGAGTGGTTTGCACAATGCTGTCTAAGGATCTTTGCTGAAATTCTGCAGTACATCTACTAGATTGTTACAGCAGTGTGTACTGAGCGTTGGAGGTGGGGGAAATGGTTGCTTGTAGATGTGTCAATAATCTAGAATTCTTTGAATGGGATTGTTAATCTGGGTCAAAGAGAGCCCTACTTGACACAGGTACTGTGAGCAGATTTGCTCATCTTATTTAATTACAGATTTCATTTCATTGGAGGCAGTTCAGAGAAAATCACTAGGATGACCCCTACTATGGAGGAATTGTCTTAACAGCAAAGTTTAAACAGGTTGGGACTCTACTCACTGGAGTTTTCAAAAATGAGAGGCGATCTCATTGAAATATAACAGTTTCTTAATGGACAGGACAGGATCAATACTGAGAGGATGTTTCCCCTTATGGGACAGTCTCTGTTCAAAGGGCATGGACTCACAATAAAGGTGTACCAACTTAAGGCTGAGATGAGGAAGAATTTCTTCTTTCAGAGAGTTGTGAGTGATAGGAGCTCCTTGCCTCAGAGAGCTGTGGGGGCAGTGAAGTGGATGTGACGCAAGTCTAGCAACCATGATCCTCTTCAACAGCAGATCAGGCTCAAGCAGTGAAATGGGAGACAGTGAGGACTGCAGTTTCGGGCATAAACGTCGATTCTCCTGTTCCTTTGATGCTGCCTGACCTGCTGCACTTTTCCAGTAACACATTTTTAAGCTCAAGTAGTGAAATGGCCTTCTTATGGATGCAGTGTGATTCACCAGAATGTTGTTGGAAATGGGACAACTGTAAATATGATGGAGGATTAGCATCAATGGAGGCTTAGGAGTAACTAAAACGAGCTTCAGCAGTCAATAAGTGGAGGTGAAATGAGATGAACAGAACGCAAATGAATTCATTGCATTTAAATCAATAAACCAGGGACAGAGATTTACAGCAATTAATGGAAAGATTGCAAGGGGTTTGAGGAGATATTCTTTTTGTCCAGGAGGATTGTAGTTATTTCCAACTTCCTCCACAAAGTCCCGGGAAAGACAGTACTTTAAAAACGTAATGCTGTTACATTTAAACAGTTGTAGTTGAAAAGTTTCATAGCAATAGCTGGAAGGTTGGATTCCGCTGCATAGATCCTTTTTATTTAGCTCAAATCAAGAAATGAAAGAAAAATATTAAACGTTAAGCAACGCTTTCTCACGGAAGTGACCCAGATATTTAGTTCCACCGAAAAGTAGAACTCAAAACAATCAAAGGTCTACACTGGAACAGCGTCGGCTGGTTGCCTCTGCACTGATGCTCAAAATGTAAACACAATTTGCTCGGTTGCTACAAAAACATGGAAACACAGTGAATGTTACACAGTTCCAATGTTCCCAATCACTGCCTAAGGATACATTTCAGACAGAGATGAATAGATATTTCTTCACCCTGGTGAGCCTGGGGAATTCTGTGCCACAGGTAGCAGTTCAAACTTATAGTTCTTATAGATCAAAGGGCATGATGGGAAAGTGGGAGCCGGAAGCTGAATTGAATGATGTAGCACACACAAAGTGCCAAACGGCCTCCTCCTGCTGCTATTTTCTACATATCAGTATTTCGCTGCAGTCAGTGTAGCTGTGTGCTTTCATATGTTAACCAATTAGAAATTGGTTTCATGGAAGGAACTGTAATGCAACATGTCACATTCTTCACCTGTTGGCTCACGCAACTGTGATCCTAAATGGGCTATGAAGTGACTCAAACTGTGACATTAGGAACATACAACACTAATTAAATACTTATTTTGTTTGAGAGTGTTGCTGAACAAAGAGACCTTGGCAAACAGATTCAGAGTTCCTTAAACTAAGTTATTGATCTGTCCAGCTGCCTTACAGAATTTGTCTACGTAGTGTACACTGTCATTAATGTGTATTCCTTTCAATCGTTTGATGTCGCCGAATACCTCACATTGCACCTCTCTGGTAGAAATGGGACATTCACCGGAACCCCAGAAGCCTCTCCTTTTTAACAAGTGTGCAACATGGTCCCTTATCCAATCCTAGTTAGGCACATGGACTGTTCCCTTCCCATCAACTGTCATTGTTATTGCCTCAAAACGAAATATTCAGACTACTTACACACAGCCTTTCCTAAACAAATTCAGGCTGACTGTTCTGGAGCCCCCGGGACTTTCTAAGTGCCTGTTCTTTCTGTCTCTCAGAATTCCAGTCTTTAACTATTAAGTCAGCAACTTGTTCCATTTTAAACAAAGCTGCAGTGTGAATAGCTCTCCAGTCCCCCGGCATTTTACCTGTGTCCAGTGAGGATCGGGAAATGATGGTTAGAACATGTAAGGCAGGAACTTCACCCCTGCTTCTTCTAACAGGCTGGGACAATGTGTAAGCCATTTCTGAAGATCCGAATATCCTTTAGGATTTATAACTCACATTATTTCTCCCCACAACATCAGCAATTTCCCTACTCTTGTGCAGGCAGACAGAGGCCTGGACTTTGATTTAGTCAAGTCTCATTCTTCTTGGCTTTCATGGAGGGTTTCGCTCCCCAAGAATAAGTGAATTTTCTCATGTTATCTTCCCCATTCTGCCTCATTGATGAACTTCCCACTCCTTATGGTGAGTCTCTCACCTCCAAAGAGTCTGATTTATTCCTTTCATTACAATCAGAAGAAGAGGGTGTAGGTTTGCTCGCTGAGCTGTAGGTTTGATATCCAGACGTTTCACTACCTGGCGAGGTAACATCATCAGTGGCGACCTCCAAGTGAAACGAAGCTGTTGTCTCCTGCTTTCTATTTATATCTTTCTCCTGGATGGGGTTCCTGGGGTTTGTGGTGATGTCATTTCCTGTTCGTTTTCTGAGGGGTTGATAGATGGCATCCAGATCAATGTACTTGTTTATGGCATTGTGGTTGGAGTGCCAGGCCTCTAGGAATTCTCTGGCATGTCTTTGCTTAGCCTGTCCCAGGATAGATTTGTTGTCCCAGTTGAAATGGTGGTTTTTTTCCCTCCATGTGTAGGACTACGAGGGAGAGATGGTCATGTCTTTTTGTGGCTAGATGGGTTCGTGTATCCTGGTGGCTAACTTTCTTCCTGTTTGTCCTACGTAGTGTTTGTGGCAGTCCTTGCATGGAATTTTGTAGATGACGTTGGTTTTGTCCATGGGTTGTACTGGGTCTTTTAAGTTTGTTAGTTTTTGTTTGAGAGTATTGGTGGGTTTGTGTACTACTAGGATTCCAAGGGGTCTTAGTAGTCTGTCTGTCATTTCTGAAACTTCTCTGATGTATGGTAAGGTGGTTAGGGTTTCTGGCTGTGTTTGGTCTGCTTGTCGTGGTTTGTTCTTGAGGAATCTGCGCACTGTATTTTTTGAGTATCCGTTCTTCTTGAATACGTTGTATAGGTGGTTCTCCTCTGTTTTCCAAAGTTTGTCTGTACTGCAGTGTGTGGCGGCTCGTTGGAATAGTGTTCTGGTGCAGTTTCGTTTGTGTGTGTTGGGATGGTTGCTGGTGTAGTTAAGTATTTGGTCAGTGTTTGTCGGTTTTCTGTATACGCAGGTTTGTAGTTCTCCGTTGTCCTTTCTTTCGACTGTGACGTCCAGGAATGCAAATTTATTGTCGGTTTCTTCCTCCTTGTTGAACTGTATCCCTGTGAGGGTATTGATGATGATGTTAAATGTCTCTTCTATCTTGTTTAGTTTTGTGATGACAAAGGTGTCATCTACGTAGCGGACCCAGATTTTTGGTTTGATGGTTGGTAGGGCTGTTTGTTCTAGTCTTTGCATTACTGCTTCTGCTATGAATCCTGATAGCGGAGATCCCATGGGTGTGCCGTTGGTTTGTTTGTAGATTATGTTGTTGAAGGTGAAGTGGGTGGTGAGGCACAGGTCCACTAGCTTCATGATGTTTTCGTCGGTAATGTGATTGACGGTGGTTGGTGTGTGTGTGATGGTCTCCTCTAAAAGTATGGTAAGTGTTTCCTTTGCCAGGTCGATGTTGATGGAGGTGAACAGTGCTGTTACGTCGAATGAGATTATTGCTTCGTCTTCCTCTATTTTGGTGTTTTTGATGATTTTCAGGAATTCCTGGGTGGAGTGGATGGAGTGCTGCGACTCTTCTACTAGGTATTTCAGTCTTGCATGTAGTTCTTTGGTCAGTCTGTAAGTTGGTGTTCCGGGTATTGGGACTATGGGTCTGAGGGGGGCTCCTGGTTTATGGAGTTTTGGTAGTCCGTAGAATCGTGGAGTGTTGGTCCCATCGGGTTTCATTTTCTGGAATTCCGTCTTGTTTAATTGTCCGGAATTGTGTAATTTTCTCAGGAGATATGTAATTTTCGTTGGTGCTTATGTGGACCATATCTTGGGGCTACTCCCCCTCCCCCTCAAGGATACTGAAAACACAATCTGAGACATCATGAACCCTGGTATCTGGGAGGCAACACACCAACCGTGAGTCTCTCTCGTTCCCACAGAACCTCCTATCTGTCCCCTAACTATGAAGTCCCCAATAACTGATGCTCTGCTGTTCTCCCCACTTCTGTTCTGATCAACAGGGACAGACCCTGTGCCAGTAAGTATCCCTCCAACAATATCCAGAATGATATACTTGTTATACAGGGAATGGCCACAGGGGTCCCTGCACTCATTCTGATCCTTTCTAAGAGTCACCCAACTATTTTCATTTTTCGGAGTAACTCTGCTGTTGCACCACTCTCACTACTGAAAGCAACATCTTCTTTCATTCTAAATAAAAACTGAAAGAACTAAATCAGAAACACAAAACAGAAATTACCGCAAAAGCTCAATGGCATCTGTGAAGAGAAATCAGAGTTAATGTTTCGGTGATGCTACCTCAGGACAGAGTGCTAACTATGATTTCTCTCTACACAAGCTGCCAGACCTGTTGAGCTTTTCCAGAAACTTCTGTTTTTGTATTTTCCCTCATTCTCTCTAACCTCTACTCTGCCCCTCTCCCCAGCTCTGCCTGGCGTTGGTGTTGTCTATTCACTCACTCAGGACACTTCGTCAACTTTGCCCCAGCCGTTTCAGCACTAACAGCTGTGCTAATCACTTCCATCTCCCTTACTAACTCTTGGAAATTCTCTCATTACAGATGGAATCATTCCACAGTCGGGCAGAAAGCACCAAGAGAGATTGGGGACAGCCCAACATCCAGCTCCTCGCCCTCTGACCCTAACAACGAGAGACGGACTGACCGTGTCCAAGCTCCTGGACTGGGATCTGAGACTCCCCCTGACTCACTGTGCTGGGCACCGTGACTGACCGTGTCCGAGCTCCCAGACTGGGATCTGAGACTCCCCCTGACTCACTGTGCTGGGCACCGTGACTGACCGTGTCCGAACTCCTGGAGTGGGATCTGAGACTCCCCCCGACTCACTGTGCTGGGCACCGTGACTGACCGTGTCCGAACTCCTGGAGTGGGATCTGAGACTCCCCCCGACTCACTGTGCTGGGCACCGTGACTGACCGTGTCCGAGCTCCCGGACTGGGATCTGAGACTCCCCCTGACTCACTGTGCTGGGCACCGTGACTGACCGTGTCCGAGCTCCCGGACTGGGATCTGAGACTCCCCCTGACTCACTGTGCTGGACACAGTGACTGACCGTGTCCGAGCTCCCAGACTGGGATCTGAGACTCCCCCCGACTCACTGTGCTGGGCACCGTGACTGACTGTGGACAATGATATCAAGCTTCCGGGTTTTGTGTCTGTGTTAAACACCAGGACAATACAGCAGGCGGGTGAGCCTGGTAGCTCTGGCTGAGGGGAAATACTGCGACAGGCAGGGTGAGGCAAGGCAATAACCCTGTAAGCATTCGCGCAAGTTCAAAGTGAGTGTGTACAAACACGGAATGAGCAGCCCAGAGGGACAGTCCATGAGCTGGGTGGGTGTCCCTGAGCACAGTGTCCTTGCAGCAGCAATGCATTGAGAGTTGTCAGTGCACCCTGAGCTGCAGCATTGAAGTCCAGAAGCGTACTGTCAGTGGGTTGGAGATGTGCTAGGATGGCATGGTGAGACTGGCAGGTGACAGATGCCAGCATTGGTGGGTGCAGAGTGCATGCAGCTTCTGTCTATGCAGCATCAAATCGTTGGCATCCAAGATAGAAGTCCACAGGAGCAAGGGACAAGATGGAGTCACCAGTTACCAGCTTTGACTTTTGTGATAAATTCTCAGTGTGGAGTTTCCCAGAAGCTGGAGGAGGAAATGAAGTTGCAAATTGATGAGGAGAGATCTACATTTATGTGTTTGTTGATAACCAATAATCATTTAGTCAGAATCTCACCGCTATTCTTGCTAGAACTTGACTCTAAAAACAGTATAACACAGGAACAGGCCCACTGGCCCACCAAGTCTGTGCTAACACATGACACCTTATGAACTGCAAAATCCTTTCACCCCCACGTGATCCATGTCACTCTATTCCTTCCCTGTTGATCTATCCATCAAGATGAATTTTAAAGATGTCTTTTGCTGTTGTACCTTATTCTACATCTTTATCAGTCAGCACATTCCAGCACATTCTATGTTTAAAAACAATCTCTGCCTCTCACCTCTCCTTCAAACCTTCCCCCTTTTACATTGAAACTCTCGCCCATGGTAATTGATATTTCTACCCTGGGTCAAATACTCCAACTATTCATCTATCCATGCCTCTCATAATTTTGTGAACCTCTATCAGATAGCCCTTCAGCTTCTGATATTCAAGTGAAAGCAAACCCTACTCTTATAACCCTATTCTTAGATGCAATTATCTGCTCGCAACATCCAGAAGGGTCTAATGATCTTCTCAGATGATTGTCCCAGGTACTTCATTGCAGCCCACGTTGTTGAGGTTCCTTTAAGTTTCAATCCAAAGTATGAACCATATACAAACTATCTACACCTACGCGTGGCTTATTTTGTTCATCCTTTATGATCCTGAATTTACTCATTTTCTTTCCCTGGATTAAACATCATATGCTGACTATCACCTTGGTGCTATCTGCCAGCATGATTTCTCACACACTATTTGCTTTCTAATTTTCTTTTGGATTGCAGCCCTCCACATTCCACACTCCTCTCACTTTTCTTTATTATTGAGTTCCTACTGACTGACATAAGTTTTCCTTTTCAGTCTGTATGCTCCTAGACTTCGGGGAGCTTTGGATTTTAAGCAGCCTGACCCTTATCACTTTGTGAGAACACGTTTTGTTGAAGCCACCTACTATTACTCTGATTCTGATTCATTTTCTCGCTCTTTCCAGTTCTCAGCTTATTAAAATCAGACTGACATGAACTAACACTCCACCTCTTTGTCTTTTGCAATAGTTATGTTAGATGCAACGGAATTATGATCACCATTCCCAAAACTCTGCCCTTCCCCTTCCGGATGGCAGTGGTAATGAGTATTGGAAAGTGCTGTCGAAGGAGTGCCATGGTCCTCACACCTGCTGCTGAGTGTCAGTGGTTGATTGTGGATGGGGATCATGCAAATGGGCTGCTTGGTCTTTAACCTTGTCAAATTGTTTGAGTTCTGTTGAAGCTGCACTCATTCAGAGAGATGGGGTGTATTCCATCACATTCCTGACTTGAGCCTTAGAGATAATAGTTCTGATCTGATGTACTAATCATAGTAGCTCTATGGCACTGGATAAACCTCAGAATGTTAGAGCCAAAGCATTCAGCAATCGTAATGCCATTGGAAGCCAAATGACGATGATGAGATGGTTTGTGATGGTCATTGTCTGGCATTTGTGTGGCACAAATGTTACTATCACTTGACAGCCCAAGCCTGCACATTGTCCAGATATTGCTGAATTGGGACACAGAATGCTTTAGTATCTGAGGAGTAACAAATACTGCTGAATAGTGTGCAGTCATCAGCAAACATCTCCACTGGACTGATGGTAGAGGGAAGGTAACTGATGAAGCAACTGAAGACGGTTGAGCCTGGGACAGAAACTCGCAGAAGTCCAGCTGATTTGACCTGAAGCTGATAAAAGTGACTTCCACCAACCACAACCATCTTCCTCTGTGCTCGGTGACACTCCAACCAGCAGAGAGATTCCCATAAGACCAAATGAAATAGGAACAAGAGTAGGTTATTTGGGTCCCCAAGCCTGCTCTACCATTCAGTGTGGTCATTTCTGACACAGTATTCTTCACATCCAGTTTTCTGGCCTTTCCCTTGATTCTGTTTGTGCACGAGAATTGATCCACCTCCGCCATTAATAAACACTTGGACGCTGCTTCCACAGCTATCTGTGGTAAGATTCTCTGCTCTCTGAAAGAAGGAATTCCTCCTCATCTCAGCCAGAAATTAGCACCTTTATCTGGAATTGTTCAATCTGGTCCCAGACTCTCCCATGAGGGGAAACACTCTCTCAGCATTTACCCTGTTAAACCCCTTAAGAAAAACCATAGCAGGCCAAGCAACATCAGAGGAGAAGGGGAGTCAATGCATCAGGTCAGAAGATTAATCAGATCTGCAGTTGTCACTATCTCCAAGTCCCTTGAGAATTCCAGCTTACTGTGTTTCATAGAGAAGAACACTTTGTGCCCAGATTTCTGAAGGTTTATCTGTTGAAATAATATTCTGTTCTTTGGTTCTCCCTTCCAAAATGAACAACATCTAATTTTCTCACATTATACTCCATTGACTCCAGTTTTGCTCGGGCTCCTTGATGCCGAATTAACTCAGAAGTGAATATGAAATCAAAGGCAGTTACTCTCACATTACTTCTAGTATTCAGTTCTTATTCCATGTTTAAACCAGGTCTGGAATGACGTCAGGAGCTGAGCGGGTTTTATAGACCCTGAACAGAGCCATCACTTGACTATTGCTGAGCAACTGAAGTCTGATTGGTGCTGTTGATATCCCCTTCAATCATTTTCCTGATGTACAAGAGAAGACCAATGGGTCTGTAATTGTCTGGTTTGGATTTGTACAGCTTTATGTGCACAGGAAAGAACTGCACAATTTTTCATTGAGTCGAATAAATGCCAATAATGTAACTATGCTGGAACACGTTGACGGGGGGACAGGATATTTTGAGCACTCTAATTCAGTTGTGTTGTGGGACTATGCCCTTTGCAGTATTCAGTACTATCACTTGTATGTCAGCATCACGTGGGATGAATCGATATTTCTGGAGTAGACTGAGATGGACCAACCCCTCAACATTTCTGACTGAAGGTTGTTGTAAATGTTTCAGACATATTTTTTGCACGAAAGGATTGCCTTCTGCCACCAATGAGAATGTCGATATTGATGGATCCTGTGGCTCTAAGGTTTAAATGTCCTCACCATTCACAACTGAATATTGCAAAACTGCTTAACTCAATAAGACCAGTGTATCTGCTGCTGCTGAGGTTTGATCCCTGATTCAAGATCATAATGTTTTCATGCGTCAACTACCCTTGTCCTTCTCGGTGTTAGTTATAGAGTCATAGAGATGTACAGCAAGGAAACAGACCCTTCAGTCCAACCCGTCCATGCTGACCAGATATCCCAACCCAATCTAGTCCCACCTGCCAGCACCCGACCCATATCCTTCCAAACCCTTCCTATTCATATACCCATCCAAATGCCTTTTAAATGTTGCAATTGTACCAGCCTCCACCACAGCTCATTCCATACACATACCACCCTCTGCGTGAAAAAGATTCCCCTTAGATCTCTTTTGTATCTTTCCCCTCTCACCCTAAACCTATGCCCTTTACACTATCTATGCCCCTCATGATTTTATAAACCTCTAAAAGGTCACCCCTCAGGCTCCGACGCTCGATAGAAAACAGCCCCAGCCTGTTCAGCCTCACCCTGTATCTCAGACCCTCCAACCCTGGCAACATCCTTGTAAATCTTTTCTGAACCCTTTCAAGTTTCACAACATCTTTCCGATAGGAAGGAAACCAGAATTGCACGCAACATTCCAACAGTGGCCTAAACAATGTCCTGTACAGCTGCAACATAACCTCCCAACTCCTGCATTCAATACTCTGACCAATAAAGGAAAGCATACCAAACGCCTTCTTCACTATCCTATCTACCTGCGACTCCACTTTCAAGGAGCTGTGAACCTGTACTCCAAGGTCCCTTTGTTCAGCAACACTCCCTAGGACCTTACCATTAAGTGTATAAGTCCTGCTAAGATTTGCTTTCCCAAAATGCAGCATCTCGCATTTATCTGAATTAAACTCCATCTGCCACTTCTCAGCCCATTGGCCCAGCTGGTCCAGATCCTGTTGTAATCTGAGGTAACCCTCTTCGCTGTCCACTACTCCTCCAATTTTGGTGTCATCTGCAAACTTACTAACTGTACCTCTTATACTCGCATCCAAATCATTTATGTAAATGACAAAAAGTAGAGGGCCCAGCACCGATCCTTGTGGCACTCCACTGGTCACAGGCCTCCAGTTCGTAAAACAACCCTCCACCACCACCCTCTGTCTTCTACCTTTGAGCCAGTTCTGCATCCAAGTGGCTAGTTCTCCCTGTATTCCATGAGATCTAAAATCCCTAATCAGTCTCCCATGGGGAACCTTGTCGAATGCCTTACTGAAGTCCATATAGATCACACCTATTGCTCTGCCCTCATCAATCTTCTTTGTTACTTTTTCAAAAAAATCAATCAAGTTTGTAAGACATGATTTCCCACGCACAAAGCCATGTTGACTATCCTGAATTAGTCCTTGCCTTTCCAAATACATGTACATCCTGTCCCTCAGGATTCCCTCCAACTACTTGCCCACCACCGAGGTCAGGCTCACCGGCCTATAGTTCCCTGGCTTGTCTTTACCGCCCATCTTAAACAGTGGCACCATGTATGCCAACCTCCAATCTTCTGGCACCTCACCTATGGCTATCGATGACACAAATATCTCAGCAAGAGTCCCAGCAATCACTTCTTTAGCTTCCCACAGAGTTCTCGGGTACACTTGATCAGGTCCTGGGGATTTATCCACCTTTAACCATTTCAAGACACCCAGCACTTCCTCCTCTGTAATATGAACATTTTGCATGATGTCACCATCTATTTCCTTACAGTCTATATCTTCCATATCCTTTTCTACAGTAAATACTAATGCAAAGTATTCATTTAGTATCTCCCCCATTTTCTGTGGCTCCACACAAAGGCCGCCTTGCTGATCTTTGAGGGAACCTATTCTCTCCCTAGTTACCCTTTTGTCCTTAATATATTTGTAAAAACCTTTTGGATTCTCCTTAATTCTATTTGCAAAAGCTATCTCATGTCCCCTTTTTGCCCTCCTGATTTCCCTCATAAGTATGCTCCTACTTGCTTTATACTCTTCTAAGGATTCACTCGATCTATCCTGTCTATACCTGACATATGCTTCCTTCTTTTTCATAAACAAACCCTCAATTTCTTTAATCATCCAGCATTCCCTATACCTACCAGCCTTCCCTTTCACCCTGACAGGAATATACTTTCTCTGGATTCTTGTTACCTCATTTCTGAAGGCTTCCCATTTTCCAGCCGTCACTTTACCTGCGAACATCTGCCTCCAATCAGCTTTCAAAAGTTCTTGCCTAATACTGTCAAAATTGTCCTTTCTTCAATTTAGAACTTCCACTTTTAGATCTGGTCTATCCTTTTCCATCACTATTTTAAATCTAATAGGATTATGGTCGCTGGCCCCAAAGTGCTCCCCCACTGACACCTCAGTCACTTGCCCTGCCTTATTTCCCAAGAGTAGGTCAAGTTTTTCACCTTCTCAAGTTGGTACATCCACATACTGAATCAGAAAATTGTCTTGTACACACTTAAGAAATTCCTCTCCATCTAAACCTTTAACACTATGGCAGTCCCAGTTGATGTTTGGAAAGTTAAAATCCCCTACCAAAACCACCCTATTATTCTTAAAGTTAGCTGAGATATCCTTACAAGTTTGTTTCTCAATTTCCCTCAGACAATTGGGGAGTCTATAATACAATCCCAATAAGGTGCCATCCCTTTCTTATTTCTCAGTTCCACTCAAATAACTTCTCTGGATGTATTTCGGGGGAATATCCTCCTTCAGCACAGCTGTAATGCTATCCCTTATCAAAAATGCCACTCCTCCTCCTCTCTTGCCTCCCTTTCTATCCTTCCTGTAGCATTTATATCCTGGAACATTAAGCTGCCAGTCCTGCCCATCCCTGAGCCATGTTTCTGTCATTGCTATGATATTCCAGTCCCATGTTCCTAACCTGGCCCTGAGTTCATCTGCCTTCCCTGTTAGGCCCCTTGCATTGAAATAAATGCAGTTTAATTTATCAGTCCTACCTTGTCCCTGCCTGCCCTGACTGTTTGACTCACTTCTGTTCTCAGCTGTACCAGTCTCAGATCGATCTCTTTCCTCACTATCTCCCTAGGTTCTAACCTTACTAGTTTAAATGAGCCCGAGCAGTTCTAGCAAATTTCCCTGCCAATATATTAATCCCCTTCCAATTTCGGTGCAATCCGTCCTTCTTGTACACTTCTACCCCAAAAGAGATTCCAATGATCCAAAAAAGTGAATCCTTCTCCCACACACCAGCTTTTAAGCCACGCATTCATCTGCTCTATCCTCCTATTCCTGCCCTACTAGCTCATAGCACTGAGAGTAATCCAGATATTACTACCCTTGAGGACCTCCTTTTTAAATTCCTGCCTAACTCTCTGTAATCTCCCTTCAGAGTCTCAACCTTTTCCCTCCCTATGTCGTTGGTTCCAATGTGGACAATGACCTCCTGCTGGCCCCTCTCCCCCCGTGAGAACATTCTGCACCCTTTCTGAGACATCCTTGATCCTGGCACCAGGGAAACAACACACCATTCTGCTTTTTCTCTGCTGGCATCAGAAATGTCTGTCTGTACCTTGGACTACAGAATCCCCTCACACAATTGATCTCTTGGAAGCCGACGTACCCCTCGTTGCATTAGAGCCAGTCTCAATACCAGAAATTGGCTGTTCATGCTACGTTCCCCTGAGAATCTATCACTCCCTACATTTTCCAAAACAGCATACTTGTTTGAAATGGGTATATCCACAAAAAACTCCTGCCCTAGGTGCCTATCTCTCTTACCCTTCCTGGAGTTAACCCATCTATGTGACTGTATCTGAGACTTTCCCCCCTTCCTATAACTGCCATCCATCACACACTGTTGCTGTTGCAAATTCCTCATCACTTCTAACTGTCTCTCCAACCGATCCACTCGATCTGATAAGATTCGCATCCAACAGCATTTATGGCAGATATAATCTGCAGCAACCCTTAAACTCTCTTTAAACTCCCACATCTGACAAGAAGTACATATCACTGCAAAGGCCATTTTTGCTCCTTCACAATCTACAGACCCAGAAAAAACACCATCTTATTCCTTTAAAAACACTGCCTCAGGTTAAATTAATAGTTATGGCTTATATTTTAAGTTTAATCATGAGACTTATCTCCAAAATATTTGATAAAGAAATAACCCACTGTACTCACTACTGCAGCCTTTCTCTTAGACAGACTTAAAACAACAATTAACTTATCTGATTCTGTGCTGTGAACTTCACCCAAACAGGTTCCTCCAAGATTAGTTGTGAATTTCACTGTTTGTTAATTTTCCCAGATGCACTCCGATGTCCAGCGACACATGAATTCAAACAGTAAAGGTGGTAACTGTGCAGGTTGTCTCTTGCTCTCTCTCCTGGAATTCGAGGAAATCACCTCCAACACCGAAAATACCTCAAACAAAGGAGCAGCTGTTACAGCCAGAAATGTTTCCTGTCCTCCATCTTGGACTACCCAGAATCCTATCCTGTGTATGGAATGTGTTTTCTTTAAAGTTTTGGTGAATATGTGCCGCATATCTTGCAGATGATGCACACTACTGCTGCTGTTCATTGCTGGTGGAGGGAAAGTGTATGGTGGATGTGAACCTATTAAGAGGGGCTGCTTTGTAATAAATGACTTCAAGCTTCCTGGCAGTTGATGGAGCTGCACCCGTCCAGGCAAGTGGACAGAATCCCATCACATTTCTGACTTGTAGATGGAGAACAGGCTTTAGGGAGTCAGGAGATGAGCTATTTCCTGCAGAATAATTAGTCTTTATCCTTGTCCTGAACCATTGCATTTATATGGTAAGTCCAGCTCAGTTTTTGGGCAATGGTGATTCCAAGATATTGTTAGTGGCAATTCAGTGATAGCAATGTTGAATACCAAGAAGTCAGAGTCTCTCTCAGTGGAGATGGCTATTGCTGGCATCTTTCTGATGCAAATATTCCTTGTCCCCTGATGCTCCAAGCCTGGCTGTTGTCCCCTAACACCCCAAGCCTGGCTCTTGTCCCCTGACACCCTAAGCCTGACTCTTGTCCCCTGACACCCCAAGCCTGGCTCTTGTCCCCTGACACCCTAAGCCTGACTCTTGTCCCGTGACACCCCATGCCTGGCTCTTGTCCCCTTACACCCTAAGCCTGGCTGTTTTCCCCTGACACTCCAAACCTGGCTCTTGTCCCCTGACACCCCAAACCTGACTCTTGCCCCCTGACACCCTAAGCCTGGCTGTTTTCCCCTGACACTCCAAACCTGGCTCTTGTCCACTTGGACCTGGACTGATTTTGTGATCTGAGGAATTAAGAATTGTGAAATAACAAAGAAACTTGATCACATCTGACCATGTGAAGGAGGGAGCCTCCAGAGGGGTGGTTTTCCCATGTACCTACTGTCTTTGTCTGTCTAGGTGTTCGTGGGTTTGGAATTTGCTGTCAAATAAGCCTTGGTGCAGTTCATCTTGGAGATGTTATACAATGCTACCACTGAGCATCGATAGTGGAGGGGATGGATACCTGTGGATGTGATAGCAATCAAATGGGCTGTTTTGCCCTGGTTTATTCCTGGGACATAATCCATCACACTCTTGACCCCCATCTTACAGATAGTGGTCTGGCTTTGGGGAGTCAGGAGGTGAGTTACTCACTGCAGTTCCTGGTCTCTTACTGGCTGTTGAAGACAGAGTTATTTATATGACTTGAGCAGTATAATTTCTGGTCAATGGTAACATGAGAGATGCTGATAAACACTGTGTTGGGGACTCCGTGATGATAATGCTGTTGAATATCAGGGAAAGATGGTTTGATTCTCTAGTGTTGTATTTGCCTCGTAATTAGCAGCATTAATATTACTTGCCAGTTGACATACCAGGTCTGGATATTTTCCAGATCTTATTACATTCTACTTCTTCAGTATCTGGAGAGTGGTGCAATCAACAAACATTCCCATGTCTGACCTTATAATGGAGGGAAAGTCTTTGAAGCAGTTCAAGGCAGTTGGGCCTTGGACACTCTTTTTGTTGAGAAATGGCTGCAGAAATGTCCTGGAGTTCGAATTACTGTCAGTAACTACAAATGTTTACTTCTAATGACTGCTCCAATTAGCAGTGAGTTTCCCTCAGTTTCTGACTAACTATAATTTTACTCAAGTTCCTATTGTCGCACTCTGTCAAATGGTACCTTGATGTTAAAGTGTAATTACTTTCAGTTCGGTTTGATCTAAGCTTATAATGAGGCCAGGAGTTGTGACCCTGATGGAACACTAACTGAACATCATTGAGCAGGTTATTGCTGATTGATCACATTATTACTGACACCTTCCTTCACACTTACATGCCAGCATGTACAGCAAGAGGGTCGTGACTGGCTGCATTGAAATTGCCCTGGTTTTGTAATCAGGAAATACTTGGGCAATTAACCACATGGTTGGTAGATATCAGTGTTCTTGCTGGACTGGAATAGCTAGCTGAGAGAGATAAGACAATTTCTGGAGTGAGATGCTGTCAGGGCTTTTGGTGTTTAGAATGTCTCCATTTCTTGTTATTGTGTCGAGTGTATTGAATTACCTGAAGATTGTTATCTGTGATGCAGGACCCACTGGAGGAGGTTGATATGCATCATCACCTTGTCACCACCAGCTGAAGTTTGTCACAAATGTTTCAGCTTTATTTTGCCCAGATGTGCTGGGTTTCCCAATAACCGAGGATTCAGTTGTTGGACAACAGACACCTCCTCCAATGGACTTTTTTCATTGTCCACCAAAATGTCTTGAATAAATGTGGCAGAATTGCAGAGACAGAGCTGAACCATTGATTGTGGGATCAGTTAGCACGGTCCATCACTTGCTACTTCTGTTGTTCGCCATGTGGGTCATTGTGTTTTGCAGCTGAAGACAGTAAGAGCTTCTCCAGGTTGTCACCTCCTATCTGGTCCTGGCTGGTGCTGCTCCCAGCATGGCCTCCTGTACTCTTCAATGAACCAGGGTGGATCTCTGGCTTAATGATTATTGTGGAGTGGGAGATATGCCAGGCTGTGAGGTTGCAGAATGTCTAAGTCATACAGGGTATGATTTTACTCCTGCTGATGGCCCACTGTGCCTCATGGATGCCAAGCCGTGAGTTACTAGATCTGTTTGAAGTCTGACCCCTCCACCCTCTGGCAGCCTGGTCAGCAGCTGGTGTTGTAGAGCCTCTCTTGGTGATGAATATTGAAACCATTCACCCAGAGTAGATTCTCGGGCCTTTCCACCCTCCATGCTGTGCACAAATACAGAAGTCCTGACTCGGGCAATGTGGTACATGGTAATCAGCAACGGACTTCCTTGTCAGTTTTTAACTCAATGCAGTGGGGTATCATGGGATCCAGCATCAATGCTGAGCACTAAAGTGACTATATACTGAGGAGCTGCCCCTCTTCCTGGCTCTTTCCTGTTGGTTGGACAGGACATACCAGAGATGTATTTCTATCATCGACATCTGCGGGTCAACTGCGTAAAGATTGGAAGCTGATTAATACTGTGCCATCACTTAAGAAATGTTGCAGGGTAATATCTGGGAACTGCACATCAGTGAACCTTATATATTTAATGGACAAGTTGCACAAGAGGTTTCTGAGAGACAGGATGTACAAGCATCTGGAGAGACAAGGAACCATTTGAAGTAGTCATCATGGCTTTGTGTGTGGAAAATCCTGTGTCACAAATTTGCTTGAGTGTTTTGAAGGTTTGGCGAAGAAAGTAGATGAAGGCAGTGCAGTAGATTTTGTCTGTTTTGACTTGAGCAAGGCCTTTGACAAGGGCCTGCATGTTTGGTTGTTGAGGAAGGTTAAATCTCACAGGATCCAGGTAGAGCTAGCCAATTGGATATAAGATTGGCTTGGCAGTAGAAGACCGAGGATGGTGGTAGATGGTTGTTTTACAGACTGGAGGCCTGTGACCAGTGTTGTGGCATGGAATTGGTGTTGGGTCCAGAGTTGTGAGTCATTTATACAAATGATTTGTATGAAAAGTTTGGAAGTATGGTTAATAAGTTTGTGGATGACAGCAAGATTGTTGGTATAATGGACAGTGAAGAAAGCTATCTGGGAATACAGCAAACTCTTGATCAACTTGGCCAGTGGGCTGAGGATTGGCAGATGGAGTTTAATTGAGATAAATGCAAGGTGTTGGTAGGTTAAAGCTGAAAATGTGTTGCTGGAAAAGCGCAGCAGGTCAGGCAGCATCCAGGGAACAGGAGAATCGACGTTTCGGGCATAAGCCCTTCTTCAGGAATGAGGAAAGTTTGTCCAGCAGGCTAAGATAAAAGGTAGGGAGGAGGGACTTGGGGGAGGGGCGTCGGAAATGTGATAGGTGGAAGGAGGTCAAGGTGAGGGTGATAGGTCAGACTGGGGTGGGGGCGGAGAGGTCAGGAAGAAGATTGCAGGTTAGGAAGGCGGTGCTGAATTCGATGGATTTGACTGAGACAAGGTAGGGGGAGGGGAAATGAGGAAACTGGTGAAATCCGAGTTCATCCCTTGTGGTTAGAACATAGAACATAGAAGAATACAGCGCAGTACAGGCCCTTTGGCCCTCGATGTTGCGCCGATCCAAGCCCACCTAACCTATACTAACCCATTATCCTCCATATACCTATCCAATGCCCGCTTAAATGCCCATAAAGAGGGAGAGTCCACCACTGCTACTGGCAGGGCATTCCATGAACTCACTACTCGCTGAGTGAAGAACCTACCCCTAACTTCAGTCCTATATCTACCCCCCCTTAATTTAAAGCTATGCCCCCTTGTAATACCCGACTCCATACGCGGGAAAAGGTTCACGCTGTCAACCCTATCTAACCCCCTAATCATCTTGTACACCTCAATCAAGTCACCCCTAAACCTTCTTTTCTCTAATGAAAACAGCCCCAAGTGCCTCAGTCTTTCCTCATACGATCTTCCTTCCATACCAGGCAACATCCTGGTAAACCTCCTCTGCACCCGTTCCAGTGCCTCCACATCCTTCCTATAGTATGGCGACCAAAACTGCACACAATATTCCAGATGCGGCCGCACCAGAGTCTTATACAACTGCATCATGACCTCAGGACTCCGGAACTCAATTCCTCTACCAATAAAAGCCAGTACGCCATATGCCTTCCTCACCGCACTATTTACCTGGGTGGCAACTTTCAGAGATCTGTGTACATGGACACCAAGATCCCTCTGCTCATCCACACTACCAAGTATCCGACCATTAGCCCAGTACCCCATCTTTTTGTTATTCTTCCCAAAGTGAATCACCTCACACTTAGCTACATTGAATTCCATTTGCCACCTTTCTGCCCAGCTCTGCAGCTTCTCTATATCCTGCTGTAACCTGCCACATCCTTCCTCACTGTCAACAACTCCTCCGACTTTCGTATCATCCACAAACTTGCTCACCCAACCTTCTAACCCCTCTTCCAGGTCATTTATAAAAATGACAAACAGCAATGGTCCCAAAACAGATCCTTGCGGAACACCCGCTAGTGACGGCACTCCATGAAGAAACTTTGCAATCAACTACTACCCTCTGTCTTCTTCCATCCAGCCAATTCCTAATCCAAACCTCCAACTCACCCTCAATGCCATATCTCCGTATTTTCTGCAGTAGCCTACCATGGGGAACCTTATCAAACGCCTTACTAAAATCCATATATACCACATCTACCGCTTTCCCCTCATCAACCTCCTTCGTCACCTTTTCAAAGAATTCAATAAGGTTTGTGAGGCACGACCTGCCCTTCACAAAACCATGCTGACTATCCTTGATCACTTTCTTCCTATCCAGATGTGCATAAATCCTATCCCTTACAATTCTCTCTAAGATTTTGCCCACAACAGAAGTGAGACTCACCGGCCTATAGTTACTAGGGTTATCCCTACTCCCCTTTTTGAACAAGGGAACCACATTTTCTATCCTCCAGTCTTCTGGCACTACTCCTGTAGACAAAGAGGACATAAAAATCAAGGCTAGTGGCTCTGCAATCTCCTCCCTTGCTTCCCAGAGAATCCTAGGATAAATGCCATCAGGCCCAGGGGACTTATCTATTTTCACCTTTTCCAGGATTTCCAACACCTCTTCTCTACATACCTCAAAGCCATCCATTCTACTTATTTGTGACTCAGTATTCACATCGACGACAATGCCCTGTTCCTGAGTAAATACTGAAGAAACGTATTCATTCAGTGTCTCCCCAATCTCTTCCGCCTCCACACGCAACTTCCCACTACTATCCTTGACTGGACCTATTCCTACCCTAGTCATTCTTTTATTCCTAACATACCTATAGAAAGCCTTAGGGTTTTCCCTAATCCTACCGACTAAGGACCTTTCATGTCCCCTCCTTGCTGCTCTTAGCTCTCTCTTCAGGTCCTTCCTGGCTACCCTATAACTCTCAATCGCCCCAATTGAACCTTCACGTCTCATCTTAAGATAGGCCGCCCTCTTCCATTTAACAAGGGATTCCAATTCCTTATTAAACCACGGCTCCCTCGCACGACCCTTTCCTCCCTGCCTGACAGGTACATAATTATCAAGGACACTCAATAGTTGCTCCTTGAACAAGCTCCACATATCATTTACACTCTTGCCTTGGAGTCTACGTTTCCAAGCCACACATCCTAAGTCATGCCTCACCGCATCATAATTTCCCTGACCCCAGCTATAACCCTTGCCCTGTAGTACACACTTATCCCTCTCCATCACGAGAGTAAAAATCACCGAATTATGGTCACTATCCCCAAAGTGCTCACCTCTAATTCTAACACCTGGCCTGGTTCGTTACCCAGAACCAAATCCAGTATGGCCTCACCTCTTGTTGGCCTGTCTACATATAGTGTCAGGAAACTCTCCTGCACACATTGAACAAACACTGACCCATCTAACGAACTTGAGCTATAGCTTTCCCAATCAATATCAGGAAAGTTAAAGTCCCCCATAACAACCACCCTATTACTGTCACTCATCTCCTGAATCACCTTCCCTATCCTTTCTTCAATGATTCTAGGACTATTAGGAGGCCTGTAAAAGACTCCTAACAGGGTGACCTCACCTTTCCTATTCCTAACCTCAGCCCAAACTACCTCAGATGGCAAGTCCTCATCCATCGTCCTTTCCACCACTGTAATACTATCTTTGACAAGCAATGCCACACCTCCCCCTCTTTTACCCCCACCTCTGACCCTACTAAAACATTTAAATCCTGGAACCTGCAACAGCCAATCCTGTCCCTGTTCTAGCCATGTCTCCGTAATAGCCACAACATCGAAGTCCCAGGTACCAACCCACGCTGCAAGTTCACCTACCTTATTTCGTATACTTCTTGCATTGAAGTATACACACTTCAAGCCACTTTCCTGTTTACAGGCACCCTCCTTGGAAATTGATGCCATGTTCCTAACCTCCCTACACTCCAGGCCCTGCACCCTGAAGCTACAATCTGGGTTCCCATGCCCCTGCAGAGTTAGTTTAAACCCCCCCCAAGAGCACTAGCAAACCTCCCCCCAAGGATACTGGTGCCCCTCAGGTTCAGGTGTAGACCATCCTGTTTATTGAGGTCCCACCGTCCCCAGAAAGAACCCCAGTTATCCAAAAACCGGAATCCCTCCCTCCTGCACCATCCCTGTAGCCACGCATTTAACTGTTCTCTCTCCCTATTCCTCGACTCTCTATCATGTGGCACCAGTAACAAACCAGAGACAACAACTCTGTTCGTTCTAACTCTGAGCTTCCAACCTAGCTCCCTGAAAGCCTGTCTAACATCCTCGGCACTCCTCCTACCTATGTCGTTGGTGCCAATATGGACCACGACTTCGGGCTGCTCCCCCTCCCCCTCCAGGACCCGGAAAACACAATCAGAGACATCACGTACCCTTGCACCTGGGAGGCAACATACCAAACGTGAGTCTCTCTCGCTCCCATTAAACCGCCTATCTGTGCCCCTAACTATCGAGTCCCCAGTGACTATTGCTCTGCTCTTCTTCACCCTTCCCTTCTGAGTAACGGGGACAGGCTCCGTGCCAGAGACCTGAGCCCCGTTACTTACCCCTGGTAAGTCATCCCCCCCACAAGTATCCAAAACGGTATACTTGTTCTTGAGGGGAACGGCCGCAGGGGGTCCCTGCACTGGCTGCTTCCTCCCAGTCCCCCTCACTGTCACCCATCTATCTGCCATCTTTGGAGTTACTACTTCCCTATAACTCTGATCTATGACCCCCTCTGCCTCCCGAATGATCCGAAGTTCATCCAACTCCAGCTCCAGTTCCCTAACACGGTCTTGGAGGAGCTGGAGATGGGTGCACTTCCTGCAAGTGTAATCGGCAGGGACGTCGATGGCATCCCTCACCTCATACATGTTGCAGGAGGAACATTGCACTGCCTTCACTGCCATCCCTCTAAAGCTAACTTTTATTTTAAAAAAAAACTGGGTCTAAAGAATACAACAAGCAAAATTCAGCACTTACCTACTTACCACAACAGGTGTTATTATTAGGTTAGAGGAGGAGGGCGGGTGGGAGGCACTACCCGTGTAGTGCCTCGGGTTCCTCTCCTTCGCGCTTTTAAAGGTTGGAGGGTTCCTAGGCGGAAGATGAGGCGCTCTTCCTCCAACCGTCGTGTTGTTGTGGTCTGGCGATGGAGGAGTCCAAAGACCTGCATGTCCTTGCTGAAGTGGGAGGGGGAGTTGAAGTGTTGAGCCACAGGGTGGTTGGGTTGGTTGGTCCGGGTGTACCAGAGGTGCTCTCTGAAACGTTCCGCAAGTAGGCGGCCTGTCTCCCCAATATAGAGGAGGCCACATCGGGTGCAGAGGATGCAATAGATGATGTGGGTGGAGGTGCAGGTGAATCTGTGGCGGATATGGAAGTTTCCTTTGGGGCCTTGGAGGGAGGTGAGGGGGGAGGTGTGGGCGCAAGTCTTGCACCTCCTGCGGTTGCAGGGGAAGGTGCCGGGAGTGGAGGTTAGGTTGGTGGGGTGTGTGGATCTGACGAGGTAGTCACGGAGGGAGTGGTCTTTACGGAATGCTAATAGGGGAGGGGAGGGAAATATATCCTTGGTGGTGGGGTCTGTTTGGAGGTGGCGGAAATGACGGCAGATGATGCACTGTACATGGAGATTGGTGGGGTGGTTGGTGAGGACAAGTGGGGTTCTGTCCTGGTGGCGGTTGGAGGGGCGGGGTTCAAGGGCGGAGGAGCGGGAAGTGGAAGAGATGTGGTGGAGGGCACCGTCGACCACGTCGGGGGGGAATTGCGGTCCTTGAAGAAGGAGGCCATCTGGGTTATACGGTTTTGGAACTGGTCCTCCTGGGAGCAGATGCGGCGGAGTCGAAGGAATTGGGAGAATGGGATGGCATTTTTACAGGGGTCAGGATGGGATGAGGTGTAGTCCAGGTAGCTGTGGGAGTCGGTCGGTTTGTAGTAGATGTCCGTGTTGATTCGGTCGCCTGAGACAGAAATAGAAAGGTCGAGGAAGGGGAGGGAGGAATCTGAGACTGTCCAGGTGAATTTGAGGTCGGGGTGGAAGGTGTTGGTGAAGTGGATGAACTGTTCAACCTTCTCGTGGGAGCACGAGGTAGCGCCGATACAGTCATCGATGTAGCGGAGGAAAAGGTGGGGGGTGGGGCCAGTGTAGTTGCGGAAGATGGACTGTTCCACATATCCTACGAAGAGGCAGGCATAGCTGGGGCCCATGCGGGTGCCCATGGCTACTCCTTTGGTTTGGAGGAAGTGGGAGGTTTGGAAAGAGAAGTTGTTCAGGGTGAGGACCAGTTCAGTCAGTCGAAGGAGGGTGTCAGTGGAAGGGTACTGGTCGGTACGGCGGGAAAGGAAGAAGCAGAGGGCTTTGAGTCCTTCGTGATGGGGGATGGAGGTGTACAGGGACTGGATGTCCATGGTGAAGATAAGGCGTTGGGGACCGGGGAAGCGAAAATCATGGAGGAGGTGGAGGGCATGGGTGGTGTCCCGAACGTGGGTGTGGAGTTCTTGGACTAAGGGGGACAGGACCGTGTCAAGGTATGCAGAGATGAGTTCGGTGGGGCAGGAGCAGGCTGAGACAATGGGTCGGCCCGGGCAGTCAGGTTTGTGGATTTTGGGCAGGAGGTAGAAGCGGGCGGTGCGGGGTTGTGGGACTATGAGGTTGGAGGCGGTGGATGGGAGGTCCCCCGAGGTGATGAGGTTATGGACGGTCTGGGAGATGATGGTTTGGTGGTGGGGGGTGGGGTCATGGTCAAGGGGGCAGTAGGAGGAGGTATCTGTGAGCTGGCGTTTGGCCTCAGCGGTATAGAGGTCGGTGCGCCAAACTACTACCGCGCCTCCCTTGTCTGCTGGTTTGATAGTGAGGTTGGGGTTGCAACGGAGTGAGTGGAGGGCTGCGCGTTCCGAGGGTGAGAGGTTGGAGTGGGTGAGAGGGGTGGGGGAGTTCAGGTGGCGGTTAATATCGCGGCGGCAGTTGGCTATGAAGAGGACGAGGGCAGGTAGGAGGCCAGCACGGGGTGTCCAGGTGGATGGGGTGTGTTGGAGGTGGGAGAAGGGGTCGTCAGACGGTGGGCGAGAGTCTTGATTAAAGAAGTAGGCACGGAGATGAAGGCGGCGGAAGAATTGTTCGATGTCACGCCGTGTGTTGAACTCATTAATCCGGGAGCGTAGGGGAATGAAGGTGAGGCCTCTGCTGAGGACTGATCTTTCATCCTCAGAGAGGGGAAGGTCTGGAGGGATAGTGAAAACACGGCAGGCCTGGGAGCTAGGACCTGGTGTGGGGCTGGAGGTGGGTGTGGGGGCGGGGTTAGGCCTGGGGGGCGGGGACGGAGATCAGCTTGGGGGCGGGGTTAGGCGTGGTGACGGAACGGTTAGGCGGCACAGTGGTTAGCACTGTTGCCTCACAGCAGCAGAGACCCGGGTTCAATTCCTGCCTCAGGCGACTGACTGTGTGGAGTTTGCACATTCTCCCCGTGTCTGCGTGGGTTTCCTCCGGGTGCTCCGGTTTCCTCCCACAGTCCAAAGATGTACAGGTCAGGTGAATTAGCCATACTAAATTGCCCATAGTGTTAGGTAAGGGGTAAATGTAGGGGTATGGGTAGGTTGCGCTTCGGCGGGGCGGTGTGGACTTGTTGGGCCGAAGGGCCTGTTTCCACACTGTAATGTAATCTAATCTAAAAACTCGGCGGGGGGGCGGGGTTAGGCATGGAGATTGGCGTGGGGGCAGAGACACATGCGGCGTTGTGGGCGTGTAGGTTAGTAACGTCACTGGGGGAGGAAGTGGCTGTGGCGACCACAGAGACAGAGTTATTCCCCATAGCCGTTGGTAGGTTAAACCAAGGCAGGACATTGACAGTACAATGTCGGGCCTTGGAGAGTTTTAGAGAGCAAAGAGACCCAGAGGTACAGGAACATAGTTTCTGGAAATTGGAGTCACAGGGAGCCAGGGCAGTAAAGAAAGCTTTCAGCATACTAGCTTCCCTTTGTCAGAGCATTGAGTATCGGAGTTGGGAGGTCTTGTTGCAGCTGTATAAGACATTAGTGAGGCCACATTTGGAGGACTGAGCACAGTTCTGGTCACCCTACTATAGGAAGGATATTATTAAATTAGAAAGAGTATTGCAAAAATTACTAGGATGTTACCTGGACTGGAAGGTTTGTGTGGTAAGGAAAGGTTAGATCGGCTGGGCTATTATCTCTGGTGCATAGGAGTCAGAGGGATGACCTTATAGAGATGTAAAATCATGACAGGCATAGATAAGGTCGACAGGCAACAACTTTTCTCCATGAACTGAAGGGCATAGGTTTAAGGTGAGAAAAGAGAAATACAAAAGGGTCCAGAGGGGTGTTTATTTTCACCTCTCAGACTGTGGCAGGTGTCTGGAACAGGCTTGTAAAGGGAGTGGTGTGGAGGGGAGTACAAAGGGAGTGGTGGAGGGTGTACAGAGGGAGCCATGGAGGGTGTACAAAGGGAGTGGTGGAAGGGTGTACAGAGGGAGCCATGGAGGGTGTACAAAGGGAGCGGTGGAAGGGAGTACAAAGGGAGCAGTGGAAGGGAGTACAAAGGGAGCGGTGGAGGTGAGTACAAAGGGAGCGGTGGAGGGGAGTACAAAGGGAGCGGTGGAGGTGAGTACAAAGGGAGTGGTGGAAGGGAGTACAAAGGGAGCGGTGGAGGGGAGTGCAAAGGGAGTTGTGGAGGTGAGTACAAAGGGAGCGGTGGAGGTGAGTACAAAGGGAGCGGTGGAGGGTGTACAATTTCTTCATTTAAGAACGCTTTCGACAGGCCCATGAGTGAGTTAGGTTTGGAGGGGTATGGACCAAGTGCAGGCAAATGGGATTAGTTTAACTGTGAAAACTGTAGCATGGACAAGTTCGGCTGAAGGGCCTGTTTCCATAGTGTAGACCGTCTGGTGCTGGTGTCGTCTGGGTCCCACTCATGCTGACAGAATGCTGTATTACAGACAATGTCTGACTGTTGTCTGATTAGTTTGTGAGAAATATATCGCATGTCACTTTCTATATTTTCTACAATACAGGGTTAACTTTACGTTATTTCTTACTGAGTTAAAAATAAACCAAACATCATTGCTTTTCAATTGAAGATAATTCAAATGAACAATAATGAAATTACCAGAGTACAACCTTATTATTATGCAATTTACTGACCTTAGTAAACAGCTGACTCATATTCCAATCAGTGAACACACCATCTTTCAGTTAGCAAGTTGAATCTGATTTTAAAAAGAGCCTGAATTTAGACAGAGTGTTACCAGGCCTCATTACAAACTCCAAAACATAGGCCATCTTTAAATCTGGCCAGAAGGCTTCCAAATTGTGTCTGGACAGTTATTCACACAATCACTCGTGACAAACCAGTTAGTGACATCCCTGAAAAATGAGGAAATGCTTGTAGCAGACTTGGCCGCTGTACTAGCACAAAGCTCAGTGCTGATTCAAATGCAGTTTAACATTTGTAAAACTGACCAGTCAACAACCATGTCTCACAGGTTTATCTCTGCTGAAGACTCTGGTGTGCCACCTAAACTCTGTAACTCTGCACCTTGGACCCGATCCTGAATGAAGGTGGTATAAAGGTGATGGACCCCTGTAGCACATGGCATCTTACATTGAATCCCTCATTAACCATACCCAGTGTATGTCAGCTCCACAACGTCAATATCTGAACAGAATTGTGCAGCTATATTGATGGGAGTAAGTGAGGACTGCAGATGCTGGAGATCAGAGCTGAAAAATGTGTTGCTGGAAAAGCGCAGCAGGTCAGGCAGCGTCGGAGGAGCAGGAGAATCGACGTTTCGGGCAAAAGTCCTCCATCAGGAAAAGAGGCAGCGAGCCTGCAGAGTGGAGGGATAAATGAGAGGGGGGTGGAGGTGGGGAGAAAGTAGCATGGAGTGCAATAAGTGAATGGCGGTGGGGATGAAGGTGATAGACCCCACCACCAAGGATATATTTCCCTCTCCTCCCCTATCAGCGTTCCGGAAAGACCACTCCCTCTGCGACTCCCTCATCAGGTCCACACCCCCCACCAACCCAACCTCCACTCCCGGCACCTTCCCCTGCAACCGCAAAAAATGCAAAACTTACGCCCACACCTCCCCCCTCACTTCCCTCCAAGGCCCCAAGGGATCCTTCCATATCCATCACAAATTCACCTCCACATCCACACACATCATTTACTGCATCCGCTGCACCCGATATGGCCTCCTATATATTGGGGAGATAGGCCGCCTACTTGCGGAACGTTTCAGAGAACACCTCTGGGACACCCGAACCAACTAACCCAACCGCCCCGTGGCTGAACACTTTAACTCCCCCTCTCACTCCACCAAGGACTTGCAGGTCCTAGGCTGCCTCCATCGCCAGACGATGGCAACACGACGCCTGGAGGAAGAGCGCCTCATCTTCTGCCTAGGAACCCTCCAACCACAAGGGATGAATGCAGATTTCTCCAGCTTCCTCATTTCCGGTCCCCCCACCTTGTCTCAGTCCCAACCCTCGGACTCAGCACCGCCTTTTTGACCTGAAATCTTCTTCCCGACCTCTCCGTCCCCACCCCCTCTCCGGCCTATCACCCTCACCTTAACCTCCTTCCACCTATCGTATTCCCAACGTCCCTCCCCAAGTCCCTCCTCCCTACCTTTTATCTTAGCCTGCTTGGCACACCCTCCTCATTCCTGAAGAAGGGCTTATGCCCAAAACGTCGATTCTCCTGATCCTTGGATGCTGCCTGACCTGTTGCGCTCTTCCAGCAACACGCATTTCAGCTATATTGATGGTCAGCATCATCCCAGCCCAGCATCCGAATGTGTGACTCAAAATAGACGTTTCTATGCAAATATTTTAAGCTTCGATCTGATCATTCACAGGAAGGCTCATTCCTGAAGGTCCAACATCATTTGATAATATCCATTTTTTGATTGTTCAATAAGCACCAGTCTGCAGTCTCCAAATACAAAACTCTGTGTCCAACATTGATCATGTTTTGACAATATTTTTAATTTTAATTCATTGATGAAATATGGGCATCACTGATTAGCCAGAATTCATTACCCATTGCCTCGTTTCCCTTGAGACGGTGTTGGTGAATTTCCTTCTTGAACTCTTGTCGTCCAAATACAACAGGAAAACTTACAATGTGGTTAAGGAGGATATTGAAATAGTGACACTGAATGAACGGCAACATATTTCCACATCAGGATGGTGAGGAATTTAGAACAGAAGTTGAACATGGTGGTATTCCCATGTATCTGCTGTCAATATCCTTTGTCACAAAGGTAGTCCTTATTTTGTCTAAATGCTGTTCCTTGGCTCAAGGAGACTGTGTCCTTGATTTTTCTCAGAGGAGTAATAAAATGAGCCGGGCTCCAATCAGTCTGGTTTGGTATAGAGATCAACTTTGTAGTGAATGAAACCTTTGAAGAGCAGGTGTGCATGCTGGAATGGATAGAGATAGAGGAAGCTGATGTGCTGAAAATTTTGTCAAACATTAAGATTAACAAGTTGCCAGGCCCTGACCAGATTTGTCCTCGGCTGCTTTGGGAAACGAGAAATGCAATTGCTTCGCCACTTGCGAAGATCTTTGCATCCTCGCTCTCCACTGGAGTTGTACCTGAGGACTGGAGAGAGGCAAATGTAATTCCTCTCTTCAAGAAAGGAAATAGGGAAATCCCGACAATTACAGACCAGTAAGTCTCACGTCTGTCATCCGCAAGGTATTAGAAAGGATTCTGAGGGATAGGATTTGTGACCATCTGGAAGAGCATGGCTTGATTAAATGCAGTCAACTTTGTAAGGGGCAGGTCATGCCTCAAAAATCTTATTGAGTTCTTTGAGGATGTTACTGGACAAGTTGATGAGGGCCGAGCGGTGGATGTTGTGTATATGGACTTTAGTAAGGCATTTGATAAGGTTCCCCATGGTAGGCTCATTCAGAAGGTCAGGAGGAATGGGATACAGGGGAACATAGCTGTCTGGATACAGAATTGGCTGGCCACCAGAAGACAGTGAGTGGTAGTAGAAGGAAAATATTCTGCCTGGACGTCAGTGGTGAGTGGTGTTCCACAGGGCTCTGTCCTTGGGCCTCTATTGTTTGTAATTTTTATTAATGACTTGGATGAGGGGATTGAAGGATGGGTCAGCAAGTTTGCAGATGACACAAAGGTTGGAGGTGTCGTTGACAGTATAGAGGGCTGTTGTAGGCTGCAGTGGGACATTGACAGGATGCAGAGATGGGCTGAGAGGTGGCAGATGGAGTTCAACCTGGATAAATGCGAAGTGATGCATTTGGAAGGTCGAATTTGAAAGCTGAGTACAGGATTAAGGATAGGATTCTTGGCAGTGTGGAGGAACAGAGGGATCTTGGGGTGCAGGTACATAGATCCCTTAAAATGGCCACCCAAGTGGACAGGGTTGTTAAGAAAGCATATGGTGTTTTGGCTTTCATTAACAGGGGGATTGAGTTTAAGAGTCATGAGATCTTGTTGCAGCTCTATAAAACTTTGGTTAGACCGCACTTGGAATACTGCGTCCAGTTCTGGTCGCCCTATTATAGGAAAGCTGTGGATGCTTTGGAGAGGGTTCAGAGGAGGTTTACCAAGATGCTGCCTGGACTGGAGGGCTTATCTTATGAAGAGAGGTTGACTGAGCTCAGACTTTTTTCATTGGAGAAAAGGAGGAGAAGAGGAGACCTAATTGATGCATACAAGATAATGAGAGGCATAGATAGAGTCAATAGCCAGAGACTATTTCCCAGGGCAGAAATGGCTAACACGAGGGGTCATAGTTTTATGATGGTTGGAGGAAAGTATAGCGGGGATGTCAGAGGCGGGTTCTTTACACAGAGAGTTGTGAGAGCATGGAATGCGTTGCCAGCAGCAGTTGTGGAAGCAAGGTCTTTGGGGACATTTACGAGACTGCTGGACATGCATATGGTCACAGAAATTTCAGAGTGCATGCATGAGGATCAGTGGTCGGAACAACATCGTGGGCTGAAGGGCCTGTTCTGTGCTGTTCTATGTTCTATGTGGGAGATTTAAACGATCCTTTGATAAGCAGATGGATGATAATGGGGTAGTGTTGGGGGATGCGCTGAGAATAGTTCACAGGTCGGCGCAACTTCGAGGGCCGAAGGGCCTATTCTGTGCTGTGTTGTTCTATGAACAGGTCATTTGGCCCAATAAGTCCATACCGACCCTCCAAAGAGTAACCCACCCAGAGCCATTCCCCTACCCTATGTTTACCTCTGATTAATGCAATTAATCTATATATCGCTGAACACTATGGGCAATTTAGCGTGGCCAATTCCCCTAACCTGCACAGCTTTAGGCAGTGGGAGGAAACCGGAGCACTCGAAGGAAACCCACGCAGACACAGGGAGAATGTGCAAACTCCACACAGGCAGTTACCAGAGGCTGGAATTGAACCCAGGTCCCTGGTGCTATGAGGCAGCAGTGCTAACCACTGTGCCACCGTGCCACCCTTTAGATATTCATTAAATCACCCACCACGCTCCCTGACCTTCAGTGTTTGATGGGGAAAGCATGAGATTAGATACAGACTAAAGATCCCACAACTCCAGCACTTTTCAAATTTCCAGGCGATGTTAATCCTGGAGTTAGATGTTGATTAAATCAGGCCCTACACTGTGCCCAATCAAACACTCGCAGGACAGAATAAGGTACAAACTGATGCACCATCTAAACAGTCCTAAATGGTGAATTCCCAGGACAAGTTAATCACACCATTAGATGCAGATTAAAACTCGCTCTCAGCTGTCCCTGCCAAACACTGAAGGACAGTTATAGCATTGGTTTAGATATGGAATAAAACTCACTCTGCAGTGGCCCCATCAAACACTTGGAGGACAAGTAAAGCAGAGAATTGGGTACAGAGTAAACATCCTTCGACATAATCTCAGGACAGGCACAGAACAACATTACATACAACTTGAATCTCCATCTGCACTGTCCTTTATCAAGCACTCTCAGGTCAGGACTAAATCTCCCTCTACTCTTTTAAAACGCAAGTAAGGCTCCCTCAATATTGTTCCCATTAAACACTCACATGGTAGAGGCAGTGAGGTGTCAGATACAATGCCATGTTCCTACGACTGTTTAAACCTGAAAGTAAAATTAAAATAAAGCTGCCTCTATTTGCATCCACCAACATCACTCAGCATAGGAACATGTTAGAGTTAGATACAGAATAAAGCTCCCTTCATTATTTTAAACAGAAAGAAATCTCCCTCTACAATGTTTTCATCAAATACTACCATGATTGGCGCTCGCTTTGTTAAGCAGCTACACTGGCACCACCCCCACCTTTTCCTCCGCTACATCGATGCTGTATCGGCGCTATCTCGTGCTCCCATGAGGTGGTTGAACTGTTCATCCACTTTACTAACACCTTCCACCCCGACCTCAAATTTACCTGGACCGTCTCAGACTCCTCCCTCCCCTTCCTAGACCTCTCCATTTTTATCTCGGACGACCGACTCAACGCAGACTTGACGACAAACCGACCGACTCCCACAGCTACCTAGACTACACCTCCTCCCACCCTGTCCCCTGTAAAAACGCCATCCCATATTCCCAATTCCTTCGCCTCCGCCGCATCTGCTCCCAGGAGGACCAATTCCAAAACCGTACAACCCAGATGGCCTCCTTCTTCAAGGACCGCAATTTCCCCCCCGACGTGATCGACGATGCCCTCCACCGCATCTCCTCCACTTCCCGCTCTTCTGCCCTTGAGCCCCGCCCCTCCAATCGCCACCAGGACAGAACCCCACTGGTCCTCACCTACCACCCCACCAACCTCCGGATACATCGTGTCATCCTTCGTCATTTCCGCCACCTCCAAACAGACCCCACCACCAAGGATATATTTCACTCCCCTCCCCTATCAGCATTCCGTAAAGACCACTCCCTCTGTGACTCCCTCGTCAGATCCACACCCCCCACCAACCCAACCTCCACTCCCGGCACCTTCCCCTGCAACCGCAAGAAATGCAAACCTTGCGCCCACACCTCCCCCCTCACCTCCCTCCAAGGCCCCAAGGGATCCTTCCATATCCATCACAAATTCACCTGCACCTCCACACACATCATTTACTGCATCTGTTGCACCCGATGTGGCCTCCTCTATATTGGGGAGACAGGCCGCCTACTTGCGGAACATTTCAGGGAACACCTCTGGGACACCCGGACCAACCAGCCCAACCGCCCCGTGGCTGAACACTTTAACTCCCCCCCCCACTCCACCAAGAACATGCAGGTCCTTGGCCTCCTCCATTGCCAGACCATGGCAACACGACGCCTGGAGGAAGAGCGACTCATCTTCCGCCTAGGAACCCTTCAACCACAGGGGATGAATGCAGATTTCTCCAGCTTCCTCATTTCCCCTCCCCCTGCCTTTTCTCAGTCCCAACCCTCAGACTCAGCACCGCCTTCTTAACCTGCAATCTTCTTCCCGACCTCTCCACCCCCTCTCCGGCCTATCACCCTCACCTTAACCTCCTTCCACCTATCGTAATCCCAACGCCCCTCCCCCAAGTCCCTCCTCCCTACCTTTTATCTTAGCCTGCTTGGCACACCCTCCTCATTCCTGAAGAAGGGCTTATGCCCGAAACGTTGATTCTCCTGCTTCTTTGCTGCCTGACCTGCTGCGCTTTTCCAGCAACACATGTTTAAGCTCGCTTTGTTAACTACAGAATAAAGGTCACTCTGCTTAAAAAGAAGGAACAGCTGATGCTGAAAATCAGGCGAACAAAAATACATATTCACGGATAAATCTCAAAAGGTCTAGCAGCATCTGTGGTGCGAAAATAGAGTGGGTTTCCTCCGGGTGCTCTGGTTTCCTCCCACAGTCCAAAGATGTGCAGGTCAGGTGAATTGGCCATGCTAATTTGCGCGTAGTGTTAGGTAAGGGGTAAATGTAGGGGTATGGGTGGGTTGCGCTTCGGCGGGTCGGTGTGGACTTGTTGGGCCGAAGGGCCTGTTTCCACACTGTAAGTAATCTAATCTAATCTTAATGTTTCAGGTCCGGTCACCCCTCTTCAGAACGTTAGCTCCACTTTCTCTCCACAGATGCTGAAAAATCGCTCTGGACTATTCCTCTCAAATATTCCAAGACAGATATCACACAAAAGATCATCCAACACTGGCCCTTGGCAAATACACAGGCCATGTTCAGCATGGGTTCGACATTGATAACATTACTGCTGTATTGTTCCTTTCAAACCCTCCCAGGACAGATACAGCACAGGGTTAGACATGAAGTAAAGCTCATCCTATGCTAGCCCGTGTCAAATATACAGGAGAAAGTGAAGGATGCAGATGCTCAGGGAAATCAAAGTTAACCCAATTTACAGCTCCAGGAAGATTAGAAATGGAAGGTAGGGAGATAGTTCTGCCAATATTAGTGTCTAAAAAGACATCGATTAACTTGTTAGGTAGGGATGCTTTACTACAGTTAGAGGTAAGATTGGAGTGCACACGGCAGGGTTTGGTCGTAGAAAAGGCCAATACACAATGAGTGATGCAAGAAGTTAAAGATGTTAATGTTTCTTGGATAGGGGATATAGCAAGTGATATTCAAGACATTTGGGGATGTGGGAAGCAGAAGTGTTGACGATGTTGACTAAAGCAAGACCACCTTAGTCTGAGCTGCACTGTACAGTGATATTTGATGAGTCTCAGGATGAGGTGTTAGAGAGGCAGTGACAGCAGGAAGTCACTGCTCCACAACATTTGAGAAGTGAAACAATAGTATTAGGGGAGCAGGGAGTGATCCTGCAAATAGAGAGAAATGTGTTCCTGGAAAAGTGGTACAGAGTACCAGGCGCCGCACCACATGTAACCTTACTGGGAAGTAAGGGATGCCAATCTGAAGACTTAGGATCTATGGCCAGGCATGTATAAACAGTCAGGGAATGGTATATACTCATGACAGGGGTTTGGGAATCCAGGGATGGCAGCTATATTAAAATCCTCGCATGCTGCACCTGGACAGGGAATCCGAAGGAACACCCCATTGGAGCATGTCAGTGACAGTGGAGGAAGGTGATCAATATGGTAATGAGCGATTGGATGTATTACCAGCCACTTTGTGGTCATGGCATGATACAGATGTGGGAAGAGTGAAATCAGTTAGCCCAGTGAAAATAGGGTTGAAACCAGGAGCTGGAAGAGTAGTGAAAATTCTGACAAATGAAGTTATCCCAAGGTTTGGTATAGTGTCGGTAATTAGTTCAGACAATGGGTGTGCCTTCATTCAGAAAGTAATTACGTTAGTGCTGCAGTCTTTGAGAATCAATCAGAGGTTTGGGTGAGTGTATCATCCCCGCTCACAGGGGATGGTGGAAAGGATCAATGGGACATTGAAAGCCAAATTAAACAAGATCTGCGCAAGCACCAACCTTAATTGCTCACAGGTAGACCTATGCCAGTGCCCAGGTGGAGAGGCCATACAAAAAGCCTAGCTTGTTTCAGTTAAGCTTGGAACGTAAGCGATATATGCAGCAGCTAACTCTGATACATGAGACTATCCACCTGCAGGAAACACCTGTCAACGAGGAAGGACCGATTACACCCGGGGATTGGGTTTTTTGAAGACGCTGGAATGAGCCGAGGAGAGGGGGACCTTTCGTAGTGACTAAGGCATCACCAACCGCTGTCCAAGAGGAAGGATGACACATATGGTACCACCTTAATTATTGTACTAAAGTTCTCCCACCGGCACAAACTAATTCTAACACTGAGATAAATGGAGCTGAGAACGAGGAACTTGGACATGAGCAGGGCACACAGGAGGCTAGTACCCCTCAGCTGGGTCCCAAACAAGGTACAGGTGAGGTTCTTGGGGATACAGATCATTCTAGAAATGATTGTGATAGAGATGTGGAGTATAGTTGGATGGGGATGACATGGGGGATGCTCCTGATACCCCCCTCTCTGATGAGAAAGTGAGGTCTGCAGATGCTGGAGATCAGAGCTGGAAATGTGTTGCTGGAAAAGCGCAGCAGGTCAGGCAGCATCCAGGGAACAGGAGAATCGACGTTTCGGGCATAAGCCCTTCTTCAGGAATCATTCCTGAAGAAGGGCTTATGCCCGAAACGTCGATTCTCCTGTTCCCTGGATGCTGCCTGACCTGCTGCACTTTTCCAGCAACACATTTCCAACCCCCCTCTCTGATGCCAGGCCTACATACTCAGACTTGGACACCATTAGATTGGCAGACCTAGACTGGTAATGCCACGGTCATTCAGGCTGGGAGGCAAAGACATATTAGAAGTGCAGACCTCGCTGCCCTAACATGGGTACGCGCCCGTGACAATCACTGGTATCAGTGGGCAATCTGTACGGCTGCACTGATGGCTAGACAGGACTGCTTCTTGTGTACTAAGGCAACCCCCTCATAGTATGTTGTCCCTATGCCTTATAACCCGACCACCTGTACTCAACGGCGTTTGCAGAACTCTAGCCAACTTCTTAATCTGGATGATTCATCAACTACAGGCAATCCCATTGCCCGTTTTGGTGCCTCCTACTTCAGGCCTCTATGTTCTATCAGGAGGATGATGTGGGCAGCCAGCAACTCCAACGGTGGTGTGGCTATAGTACCCCGTGTGGTCCACCAGTCAGACTAATTACACAATCCCCGTGGCTGCTCTCAGGATACGGGAAGGGTTGAGTTTTGAATGCTTTAAGCGAAATAGTTCCACACCAGTCGGCTATTTTAAGGGTCTTTGTGGGAATACGAATGAACTCAAGATGGACACCACATTTTGGGCTGTTTTAAATTCTCAACACATCCCACTGGCAGATACTTGGTGGCTGTGTTGTAGGAAAGGAGGGTTGCACCCAACGCTGCCCGCTGACTGGAGTGGCAGCTGTGCCCGTGTAATGCTCCTACACGAGGTAGTTATATAGGCACACACGCAGCTTGATGCGATGTCACAGTCAGCTTTGCGCTGAACTAAGCGACGGTATATCCGACAATTCGGACTGATAGCGTAGGACAGCCAAGAGGTATTCCTAATGAGTTTAAGGCCCACAATGAAATTGCCGTGGGCTGGGAGGCTCTCATCCCATTGATAGGGGTTAGTAAGAATGCTGAATGGATTAATTACATTTATCACAACCAGCAGAGATTTATCAATTATACTGAAGATGCCCGTGTGGTCTTGGGAGAATAATTGGATGCTACCACCAACTTGTGGTCATTTCAGCTACCCCAGAAAGTATTTACTCCGCTGACGGAACCCCACCACTCTGTTATTATGATCTAACAACCACAACGCTGCAAGGAATATGTCCACGTGGGGATATTGATAATACTTCTGAAGAACGCATGGGATTGTGAGGGATCTTGGGTCTTTTTTCCTGTTCTGGTTATTGGAGAACAGTTTTTTGGCCCAAGGGACTGCCTCACAGTACAGGGACTCGGGTTCAATTCCAGCCTCGGGAGACTGTCTGTGGGGAGTTTGCACATTCTTCCCGTGTCTGTGTGGGTTTCCTCCAGGTGCTCCGGTTTCCTCCCACAATCCAAAGATGTGCAGGGTCAGGTGAATTGGCCATACTAAATTGCCTGTAGTGTTAGGTGCATTAGTCAGGGGTAAATAAAGGGTAGGGGGATGGGTCTGGGTGGGTTACTCTTTGAAGGGTTGGTTTGGACTTGTTGGGCCAAAGGCCTTGTTTCCACACTGTAAGTAATCTAATCTGTAGGAGCACCACAACAACACCCACATCACTGGCATTTACAGCCACTCTGAAAAGCTTCGTGTAACCCGGTGTGGCGAATACTGGGGCAGGAGTTAACACAGTTTTTAGGCTGTCAAACACTTTTTGACAGTGCTCTGTCCACTGGAACTCCTTGCCCTTTTTTAACAGTTTTGGTGAGTGGAGCAGCCACACTGCTAAAGTTCGGCACAAACTTTCAGTAAAATCCACTCAACCCCAGAAACCCAGTACTGCTTTTTTGTTGACGGTGTGGGAAACTCCCCAATTACTTTCTCATGGGGCTATTTGTCCATGTGCAATAACATGGCCCAGGAAGGTGAGTTGGGCTTTAGCAAATTCACTTTTAGCTAGGTTTACCATCAAGCCTGCCTTCCGAAGCCGATTGAACAAGTCTGATAAATACTGTAAATGTTCCTTCCATGAGGGACTAAAATATACCAGGTCATCTATGTCAACAACACAATTGGGTAACACAGCAATGACCTAATTAGTCAGTCTCTGAAATGTTACTGGAACATTTTTCATACCAAATGGCATGACTTTGAGCTGAAATACTCCATTTGGGAATGTTACGAAAACCGAAATTGCCTTTGCTCTCTGTGACAGAGGGACTTGCCTGTAGTCCTGAGCAAGTCCAACTTAGAAATGCAAGTTGCTTGTCCCACTTTTTTGACACAGTCCTCCAATCATGAATTGGATATGCATCAGTCTTTGTAACGGTGTTGACTTTGCAATAATCCACTCATAACTGTTGAGTACCATCCGGCTTTGGCACCATGACTATGGGTAAGCTCCAGTCACTGCAACTCACTTTGATTATGCCATCTTGGAGCATGCACTCTATCTCCTTCTGAACCTGTGCCAACTTTAGAGGGTTATGCCTATAAGGATGTTGTTTAATTGGAACAGCATCTCCTCTATCCACATCATGAACAATTAGGTTTGTACTTCCCAGTTTATTTCTACATACCTCCCCATGTGATAGTAATAACATTAGATTAGATTACATCACTTACAATGTGGAAACAGGCCCTTCGGCCCAACAAGTCCACACTGCCACGCTGAAGCGCAACCCACCCATACCCCTACATGTACCCCTTACCTAACACTACGGGCAATTTAGCATGGCCAATTCATTTTTTCAGGTCATTTCAATTTTCTTGTGGACAGTAACTTAATATATTATCCAAATTTTTGACAACTTCCTCATTGTCCAATTTGATTTGAGGAATGTCCAGTTCAGAACCCTCTGAACTTGGTTCTTCCTTCTGTGCAGTAATCAGTAACACCTTCTCCTCTTGCTTTCCTTCCTGATCAAAATACCTTTTGAACATATTCACATGACACACTCTGTGAGACTTTTTTCCTGTCTGGAGTTCTTATCAAGTAATTCACCTCACTCAATTTCCTCTCATTTTCCTGTTTCATTGTACGCTGTGATACTTTTAAATGCTGTCTGGCCAACTCTCCAGCTCTATTTAATCGTTCTCTAAACTTTGACACATCGTCCAATGGGTGGTCTCTGAATTCTGAATATTAATTTCTCCTGAATCAGTTTTAATGGCCCTCTTACTTCATGCCCCAAAATTAATTCAAATGGAACTGAATTTGGTTGATTCATTCAGTGCATCTCTGATCACAAAAAGTACAAACTGAGCTCCCTTATCCCAATCTGGATAATCCTGACCATAGCCCTCAACATGGTATTTAATGTTTGATGCCATCTCTCTAGCGATTCCAGATGGTATGCAGCAGATTTGAATTGCTTTATTCCCAAGTTATCCATAACCTCCTTGAATAGTTTGGATTTGAAGTTTGATCCTACACCTGACTGGATTTCTATTGGTAATCCATATCTAGTAAAACATTTAAGTAATTCTTCTACAACCCTTTCAGCTGTGATGTTGTATAATGGGATTGTCTCTGGAAATCTAGTCAACACATCCATTAATGTTAATAAATACTTATTCCCACTTTTTGTTTGAGTTAGAGGACTTATGCAATCAATCAAGACTCTTGTGAAAAGTTCCCCAAATGCTGGAAGAGGTTTAAAAGGTTAAGGTTTTATTACTGCCTGTGGCTTTCTGATTAGCTGACAAGTGTGACACGTCTGGCAAAATTCAACTACATCTTTGTGACGTTCAGGCCAGTAAAAATGCCCTTGTATTTTAGCCTGTGTTTTCCTCACCCCTAAATGACCTCCAAGTGGTAGCTCATGCACCATTCGCTGCACGTCCTTTCTATACCCTACTGGTAAAACAATTTGATGAATCTCTGCCCATTTTTCATCTGCATGAATGTGTGATGGTCTCCATTTCCTCATTAAGACATCATTTGTTAAGTAATAACACACAGGAATGCATTCACATTCTTTCTTTGTAAATGCCTTTGAAATAACTGTTTTAACTCCATCTTTCTGCTGTAATTCAGTCAGCTTATCAGAGCTAAAGATGCTGACATGCTTACCTATTTGCTCCTTCTCTGTCCCACTTATCTGATCAAGGATAGTCTCAGATAACACTATGCCAACTTCCTTATCTGTGCCACGTGATCTCTCCTGCTTCAACTTGTGCCTCTGTGATCTTGTGATCACACAATCAGGGAAAATTTCTGGATAAACATACTCCAGGTCTTCAGCTGCCTGCGTCTCCACTGGCTTTTCAACTAGGGTAGGCAGCACGCCTACCGGTGAATCAGCGATATTATTTACAAGGGTAAATTGTATTCCTGGAGCTGAGAGTTTGTCCAGTGCTCCTACCACAAACTCTCCACTCTTCTCTCGACTCTCTAGTCTCTCTTTTCATAACTGAGCACTTGTTGTTTCACCGTGAATTCCTGTTACCAGTACCTTTTCTTGTAATAGTCCCTCAGGACTCAGTATTACAGACTGAGAGGATCCTGTTTCCCTTAATATTGTAACCTCTTTACCTGCTACCCCTGGCCTATGTGAATAAACTTTACCCTTACATGTATATTTTTTAAGCGAATCTGGCACTTCCTCCTTAACCAACCTCTGATCATCTTGTACACTCTGAGGCAGTTGTCTAACTTCCCTTGTGCTTTTTGTTACTAGTCCAACAAAACTCCCAGGCGTGTCTGGTTTTCCTACATCTGGCTTTCTCCTAGTGCACCAGCACTGTGATTTCATGTGGCTCACTTTATTACAATGAAAACACTGGAGCTTTGTATCTTCTTTGTCCCCCTTAAAGGTTTCTTTTTTACCCTGTGGTAAGTTCTCCTTATGATCTCCACTGACACCTACGTTCCCCTTTCCATGTGAGGATTTCTCTTTGCCCCAAATCCAACCCTCGTGAATTGAAGTTGTTTCTGGACGCCAAACCAAGTTTATGGACCAGGCCATAATCATCAGCTGCTAACCTTGCTATTTTTACTCTCTGCTCTTCCACATGAGTTTACAGTACTTCCTCACTGAGCCTACTTTCAGGCTTTATCTCCAGCCTTTTAAGCTGACGTTCCTTTTTAAGTGTCAGTTTTTGAAGTTCAAACATTTACTCTTTTTCTGTCTCTGCTGCTCTCTTTTCCCTCTCATCTGCTTTTCATTGTAACTCAAACTGTTTAGTTTCTGCTGCCCCTTTTCTTATCTCTCACCTCTAACTCAAGCTGCTTCATTTACAATTGAATTCTTGCCATCTCTATAGATTCTGATGATTTCTCCAGCAAGTGTAAATGCTGAGCTACTGCTGTAATTATCTCTCCTTTCCTCACAGAAGTAGGCAGTTCCAATTTCAGCTTCTCTGCTAATTCCTGCAATTTGGTCTTAGTCACTTTTGGCAAAACTTCCAAAGTGACCGCATCCATATTCAGAAAACTTTTGGTGACTGAAAGAGCCCATTCCTATCCCAAGCTTTGTCTCCCCAACCAAACCAACACCCGAAATAAAGACACGAGCACCTACCACTCACTGTTTAAAATCCCACAAAGAGCCCCCAGTCTGTTATGGACTAGGCCAGACCACTCAAATTATTCTTGAGCAGGCAACCCAGACCGTAACTTTGCAATTTACTTCGGTAAGTGAACAGTGAAAATTTTTCTGAATAAGCTTACTGGGTTCACTGCTAGATTTTAAAACAGACAGAAATTTATTCACAAAAGTACACAATGAAGCACAAAAAACAGATTAAAGATCCCCAACAGAATTAAGTCTATTCAAATTGTACTTAATTATGATGTTCTGAATATACACAACAGTCCCAATGATCAAACTCCCTTTAAAACCCAGTATAAATGGAACACATGCTTACAGGTTGAAGTTGAAGGTCAGAAAAGGGAGAGGGAGTTTCCACACAGCTCCCTGTTGAACTTCCAACCAGCTCACAGCTCAACTAAAACTGCTCAGCTCAGCTCAGCTAGAGAACTGACCACTCCCCTTTCATTATACAGGTCACTTCTAAAGCATGACCACTTTGGCCTGAAGTCTCATCTGTTTACATTTAAACAAAAGGCCTCTCAAAATCCTTTTCATCTCTGTACCAAACCAGACTGATTGGAGTACGGCCTGGTTTATTGCCCCTCTGAGAAAAATCAAAGACAGATTCTCCTTGAGCCAAGAAACAGCTTTTAGGAGGGATTAGTTTTGTGACACTGAGAAACTAATCTGAAGCCCATCTAACCTACACGATTCCATTCTCGTCCATTTGCCTATCCAATGACAATTTAAATGCTTGGAAAGTTGGCGAATCAAGAACTGTTGCAGGCAGTACATTCCACGCCACTACTACTCTCTGAGTAAAGAAACTACCTCTAACCTCTGTCCTATATCTATCGCCCCTCAATTTGAAGCTATGCCCCCTCATACTAGCCATCATCATCCAAGGAAAAAGCCTCTTACTGTCCACCCAATCTAATGCTCTGATTATCTTATATGTCTCAATTAAGTCATCTCTCAAGTTTCTTCTCTCAAATGAAAATAGCCTCAAGTTCCTCAACCTTTCCTCATAAGACATTCCCTCCAGACCAGGTAACATCCAAGTAAAGTCTCCTCTGCACCCTTCACAAAGCTTCCACATCCTTCCGATAATGTGGTGACCCAAAACTGTACGCAATACTCCAAGTGCGGCTGTACCAGAGTTTTATTCAGCTGCAGCATGACTTTGTGGCTCTGAAACCCGTTCCCTAAAGCTAACATACCATATGCCTTCTTCACAACCCTATCAACCTGGGTGGCAACTTCGAAGGATCTATGTACATTGACAACAAGATGTCTCTGCTCATCTACACTACCAAGAATCTTACCATTCACCCACTACTGTTACTCCTTCCAAAGTGAATCACCTCACACTTTTCTGCATTAAACTCCTTTGCCACCTCTCAGTCCAGCTCTGCAGCTTATCTGTGTCTCTCTGTAACCTAAAACATCCTTTGTTACTATCACAACTGAACTGGCCTTAGTATCTTCTGCAAACTTACGAACCCATCTTTCTATGCCCACATCCAGGTAATTTATAAAATGACGAACAGCAGTGGACCCAACACCGATCCTTGCGGTACACCACTGGTAACTGGACTCCAGGATGAACATTTCCCATCAATCACCACCCTCTGTCTCCTTCCAGCTTGCCAATTTCTGACTAAACTGCTAAATCACCCTCAATCCCATGCCTCCGTATTTTGTGCAATAGCCTACCATGGGGAACCTTGTCAAATGCCTTACTGAAATCCATATACACCACATCAACCACTTGGCCCTCATCCACCTATGTGGTTACCTTCTCAAAGAACTCAATAAAGTTTGTGAGGCACGATTTACACTTCAAGAAACCTGAATCAACGTATTCTTATTGAGATGATTATAAATCCTAACTCTTACAACCTTTTCCAACACTTTGCCCACAACCGAAGTAAGGCTCAATGGTCTATAATTACCAGGGTTGTCTCTACTCCCCTTCTTAAACAAGGGAACAACATTTGCTCTTCTCCAGTCTTCTGGCGTTAGTCCTGTAAACAATGATGACATAAAGATCAAAGCCAAAGGCTCAGCAATCTCCTCCCTGGCTTCCCAGAGAACACTAGGATAAATTCCATCTGGCCCAGGGGACTTATCTATTTTCACACTTTCCAGAATTGCTAACACCTCCTCCTTGTGAACCTCAATCCCATCTAGTTTAGTCGCCTGTATCTCAGCATTCTGCTCAACAACATTGTCTTTTTCCAATGTGAATACTGACAAAAAATATTCATTTAGCACTTTCCTTATTTCCTCGAACCCCACAAACAACTTCCCACTACTATCCTTGCCTGTCCCTAATCCTACTCTTGTCATTCTTTTACCCCTTATATACCTATAGAAAGCTTTAGGGTTTTCCCTGATTCTTTACGCCAACAACTTCTCATGTCCCCTCCTCGCTCATCTTAACTCTTTCTTTAGGTATTTCTTGGCTACATTTTAACTCTCACTTGCCCTAACTGAGCCTTCACATCTCATCCTAACTTAAGCCTTATTCTTCCTCTTGACAAGAGATTCAACTTCCTTCATAAACCACGGCTCTACTCCCCTTCTTAAACAAGGGAACAACATTTGCTCTTCTCCAGTCTTCTGGCAGCTTCCTCCCTGCCTGACCGGTACATACTTATCAAGGACACACAGTAGCTCCCCCTTGAATAAGCTCCACATTTCTACTGTTACCGAGTTTTGAGAAGATTTCTATTGTGCCCATCTCCTGCAGTTTCCTTCCCCATCCTATGCATCCTGAATCTTGTCTAATTGTATTGTAATTTCCTTTTCCCGAATAAAAACTCTTGTCCTCTTTCCATCGCTAAAGTAAACATGACCGAAGTGTGGTCATAGAAACATAGAACATAGAAAAATACAGCACAGTACAGGCCCTTTGGCCCTCGATGTTGCGCTGATCCAAGCCCACCTAACCTACACTAGCCCACTATCCTCCATATGCCTATCCAATGCCCGTTTAAATGCCCATAAAGAGGGAGAGTCCCCCACTGCTACTGGCAGGGCATTTCATGAACTCACGACTCACTGAGTAAAGAATTTACCCCTAACATCTGTCCTATACTTACCCCCCCTTAATTTCCACGTATGGAGTCAGCTATGCCTCCTTTTAATAGCTGACTCCATACGTGGAAAAAGGTTCTCATGGTCAACCCTATCTAAACCCCTAATCATCTTGTCCACCTCTATCAAGTCACCCCCAAACCTTCTTTTCTCCAATGAAAACAACCCCAAGTGCCTCAGCCTTTCCTCATACGATCTTCCTACCATACCAGGCAACATCCTGGTAAACCTCCTCTGCACCCGTTCCAGTGCCTCCACATCCTTCCTATAGTATGGTGACCAAAACTGTACACAATACTCCAGATGCGGCCGCACCAGAGTCTTATACAACTGCAACATGACCTCAGGACTCCGGAACTCAATTCCTCTACCAATATGCCTTCCTCACCGCACTATTTACCTGGGTGGCAACTTTCAGAGATCTGTGTACACGGACACCAAGATCCCTCTGCTCATCCACACTACCAAGTATCCGACCATTAGCCCACTACCCCATCTTCTTGTTACTCTTACCAAAGTGAATCACCTCACACTTATCTAGATTGAATTCCATTTGCCACCTTTCTGCCCAGCTCTGCAGCTTATCTATATCCCGCTGTTACCTGACACATCCTTCCTCACTGTCAACAACTGCACCGACTTTCGTATCATCCGCAAACTTGCTCTCCCATACTTCTAGCCCCTCCTCCAGGTCATTTATAAAAATGACAAACAGCAATGGTCCCAAAACAGATCCTTGCGGAACATCACTAGTAACTGCACTCCAAGATGAACCTTTGCCATCAACTACTACCCTCTGTCTTCTTCCAGCCAGCCAACTCCTAATCCAAACCTCCAACTCACCCTCAATGCCATACCTCCATATTTTTTGCAGTAGCCTACCATGGGGAACCTTATCAAACGCCTAAAATCCATATACACCACATCTACCACTTTACCCTCATCCACCTCCTTAGTCACCTTCTCAAAGAATTCAATAAGGTTTGTGAGGCATGACCTGCCCTTCACAAAACCATGCCGACTATCCTTGATCACATTATTCCTATCCAGATGTTCATAAATCCTATCCCTTAACAATTCTCTCTAAGATTTTGCCCACAACAGAAGTGAGACTCACCGGCCTATAGTTATTAGGGTTATCCCTACTCCCCTTCTTGAACAAGGGAACCACATTTGCTATCCTCCTGTCTTCTGGCACTACTCCTGTAGACAACGAGGACATAAAAATCAAGGCCAATAGCTCTGCAATCTCCTCCCTTGCTTCCCAGAGAATCCTAGGATAAATGCCATCAGGCCCAGGGGACTTATCTATTTTCACCCTTTCCAGAATTTCCAACACCCCTTCCCTACATACCTCAAAGCCATCCATTCTAATTAATTGTGAGTCAGTATTCACATCGGCAACGATGTCCTGTTCCTGAGTGAATACTGACGAAAAGTATTCATTCAGTGTCTCCCCAATCTCTTCAGCCTCCACACGCAACTTCCCACTATTATCCTTGACTGGACCTATTCCTACCCTCGTCATTCTTTTATTCCTGACATACCTGTAGAAAGCCTTTGGGTTTTCCCTAATCCTACCAACTAAGGACTTTTCATGTCCCCTCCTTGCTGCTCTTAGCTCTCTCTTCAGGTCCTTCCTGGCTACCTTATAACTCTCAATCGCCCCAATTGAACCTTCACGCCTCATCTTTACATAGGCCACCCTCTTCCATTTAACAAGGGATTCCAATTCCTTATTAAACCACGGCTCCCTCACACGACCCTTTCCTCCCTGCCTGACGGGTACATACTTATCAAAGACACTCAATAGTTGCTCCTTGAACAAGCTCCACATATCAATTACGCCCTTGCCTTGAAGCCTACTTTTCCAAGCCACGCATCCTAAGTCGTGCCTCACAGCATCATAATTTCCCTGCCCCCAGCTATAACTCTTGCCCTGCAGTGCACACTTATCCCTCTCCATCACTAGAGTAAAAGTCACCGTATTGTGGACACTGTCCCCAAAGTGCTCACCTACCTCCAATTCTAACACCTGCCTGGTTCGTTACCCAGAACCAAATCCAGTATGGCCTCACCTCTTGTTGGCCTGTCTACATATTGTGTCAGGAAACCCTCCTGCACACATTGGACAAACACCGACCCATCTAACGAACTCGAGCTATAGCTTTCCCAGTCAATATCTGGAAAGTTAAAATCCCCCATAACAGCCACTCTATTACTTTCACTCATCTCCTGAATCATCCTCGCAATCCTTTCTTCTACATCTCTAGGACTATTAGGAGGCCTGTAGAAAACTCCTAACAGGGTGAGCTCACCTTTCCTATTCCTAACCTCAGCCCAAACTACCTCAGATGGCGAGTCTTCATCCATCGTCCTTTCCACAGCTGTAATACTATCTTTGACAAGCAATGCCACACCTCCCCCTCTTTTACCCCCACCTCTGACCCTACAAAAACATTTAAACTCTGGAACCTGCAATGGCCAATCCTGTCCCTGTTCTAGCCATGTCTCCATAATAGCCACAACATCGAAATCCCAGGTACCAACCCACGCTGCAAGTTCACCTACCTTATTTCGTATACTTCTTGCATTGAAGTGTACACACTTCAAGCCACTTTCCTGTTTACAGGCACCCTCCTTTTAGATTGATGCCATGTTCCTAACCTCCCTACACTCCAGGTCCTGCACCCTAAAGCTACAGTCTCGGTTCCCATGCCCCTGCAGAGTTAGTTTAAACTCCCCCTCCCCGAAGAGCACTAGCAAACCTCCCCCCAAGGATACTTGTGCCCCTCAGGTTCAGGTGTAGACCATCCTGTTTATTGAGGTCCCACCTTCCCCAGAAAGAACCCCAGTTATCCAAATACCGGAATCCCTCCCTCCTGCACCATCCCTGTAGCCACGCATTTAACTGTTCTCTCTCCCTATTCCTCGACTCTCTATCACGTGGCACGGATAACAAACCAGAGACAACAACTCTGTTTGTTCTAACTCTGAGCTTCCAACCTAGCTCCCTGAAAGCCTGCCTAACATCCTCAGCCCTCTTCCTACCTATGTCGTTGGTGCCAATGTGAACCATGACTTCGGGCTGCTCCCCTTCCCCCTTAAGGACCTGGAAAACACGATCAGAGACGTCATGTACCCTTGTACCTGGGAGGCAACATACCAAACGTGAGTCTCTCTCGCCCCCACAAAACCCCCCTATCTGTGCCCCAAACTATCAAGTCCCCAATAACTATTGCTCTGCTCTTCTCCACCCTTCCCTTTTGAGCAACAGGGACAGGCTCTGTGCCAGAGGCCTGAACCCCATTGCTTACCCCTGGTAAGTCCCCCCCCCCCACAAGTATCCAAAACGGTATTCTTGTTCTTGAGGGGAATGGCCGCAGGGGGTCCCTGCACTGGCTGCTTCCTCCCAGTCCCCCTCACTGTCACCCATCTGTCTGCAATCTTTGGAGTTAATACTTTCCTAAAGCTCCGATCTATGACGCCCTCTGCCTCCCGAATGATCCTAAGTTCATCCAACTCCAGCTCCAGTTCCCTAACACGGTCTTGGAGGAGCTGGAGATGGGTGCATTTTATAGGGAAAACAAACCTACCCAGGTAAGGTTGCGCTACACCAGCTTCCGGGTCCGCTCCACGCTTTTTAAAAAAAACTTTCAAATTTAAACTGTTAAACAAACGTCACCGAGCCTTCAAGCAGCCACTGCCACACAGCCCTTACCTGCTCCGCTGAGAGAGTGAGGTCACTATCACCAAAGTGCTCACCTACCTCTAAATCTAATACCTGGCCAGGTTCATTCCCCAGTACTAAATCCAATGTGGCTTCACCCCTTGTTGGCCTGTCTACATACTGTGTCAGCAAACTCTCCCGCACATAGTTGATAAAAACTCACCGATCTAAAGTACTTGAACTACAGCATCTCCACTCAATAGTTGGGAAGTTGAAGTCCCCCATGACAACAACCCTGTCACTCTTACTCCTATCGAGAATCATCTTTGCTATCTTTTCCTCTACATCTCTGGAAATATTTGGAGGCCTATAGAAAACTCCCAACAGGGTGACCTCCCCTTTCCTGTTTCTAACCTCAGCTGAGACTGTTGTGTATATTTGGGACAGCATAATTAAGTCTAGCTGGATAGACTGAGTTCTGTAGGGGTTCTTAATTCTGTTCTTTGTGTTTCATTGTGTAATTTTGTGAATAAGTTTCTGTCTGTTTCAAAATCGAGTAGTCGATCTTGCTAACTTACTCCGGGTAATTTTCACTGTACACTTACTGAAACAAATTGCAAAGTTACAGTATGGGGCTGCCTGCTCAAGAATGTTTTGAGTGGTTTTGCATAGTCTATAACAGATCGGGGGCTTTTTGCAGGATTTTAAACAGTGAGTGGTAGGTGCTCGTGTCTTTATTTCGGGTGTTGGTTTGGTTGGGGAGACAAAGCTTGGGATAGGAATGGGCTCTTTCAGTCACCAAGAGTTTTCTGGATGTGGATGCGGTCACTTTGGACATTTTGGAAGAAGTGAATAAGACCAAGCTGCAAGAATTAGCAAGCAAGCTGGAATTGGAGCTGCCTGCTTTTGTGAGGAGAGGAGAGATAATTACAGCAGTAGCTCAGCATTTAAACTTGCTGGAGAAATCATCAGAATCAATAGAGATGGCAAGAATTCAATTGTAAATGAAGCAGCTTGAGTTAGGGGTAAGAGATAAGGAAGGGGCAGCAGAAATGAAACAGTTTGAGTTATGATGAAAAGCAGAAGAGAGGGAAAGAGAGAGAGAAACAGAAGAGAAAGAAAAAGAGAGCGTTTGAACTTCAAAAACTGATATTAAAAAGGAAAGTCAGTTTAAAAGACTGGAGATAAAGGCTAAGGTAGGCTCAGTGAGGAAGTAGTGCAAACTCATGTGGAAGAGCAGGGAGTTAAAACAGCAAGGTTAGCAGCTGAAGTGGCTGATGATTATGAGCTGGTCCAGAAAACTTGTTCTGGCTTCCAAAATCAATGTCAGTCCATGGGGGATACAAACTGGGGCAAAGAGAAATCCTCACATGAAAAGGGAAAAGGAGATCTCAGTGAAGATCACAAGTATAATTTACCATAGGGTAAAAAAAGAAACTCTTGAGGGGGTCAAAGAAATCAAAAGGCTCCCATGTTTTCATTGTAATAAAGTGGGCCACATGAAATCACAGTGCTGGTGGGCTAGGAGAAAGCCAGGTGTAGGAAAACCAGACACGCCTGGGAGATTTGTTGGACTAGTAACAAAAAGCACAAGGGAAGTTAGACAACTGCCTCAGAGTGTACAAGATGATCAGAGGTTGGTTAAGGAGGAAGTGCCAGATCTGCTTAAAAAATATACCTGTAAGGGTAAAGTTTATTCACATAAGCCAGGGGTCGCAGGTTATGAGGTTACAATATTAAAAGACACAGGATCCTCTCAGTCTGTGATGCTGAAGGATGAGGAGATATGTACTCCTGAGGGACTATTGCCAGAAAAGGTACTGGTCACACAAATTCATGGTGAGACAAAAAGTGCTCAGTTATGTAAAGTGAGGTTAGAGAATTCAGAGAACAGTGGAGAATTTGTGGTAGGAGTACTGGACAAACTCTCAGCTCCAGGAATACAATTTGTCCTTGTAAATGATATAGCTGACTCACCAGTAGGCGTGCTGCCTACTCTAGTGGAAAAGCCAGTGATGACACAGGCAACTGAAGACCTGGAGAATGCTTATCCAGGAATGTTTCCTGATTGTGTGACCACAAGATCACAGAGGCACAAGTTGAAGCAGGAGAGATCAAGAGGCACAGATAAGGAAGTGGACATAGCTTTATCCAAGACTATCTTTGATCAGATAACTAGAACAGAGAAGGAGTAATTAGGTAAACTTGCCAACATCTTTAGCTCTACTATGCTGATTAAATTACAGCAGAAAGTTGAGAAGTTAGAACAGTTATTTCAAAAGGCAATTACAAAGAAAGAACATGAATGCATCCTTGTGTGTTATTACTTAACAAATGATGTCTTAATGAGGAAATGGACACCATCACACATTCAAGCAGATGAGAAATGGGCTGAAATTCATCAAATTGTTTTGCCAGTCGGGTATAGAAAGGAGGTGCTGCAAGTGGCGCATGAACTACCACTTGGAGATTATCTAGGGGTGAGAAAAGCACAGGCTAAAATACAAAGACATTTTTACTGGCCTGGACTACACAAGGATCTAGTTGAATTTTGCCAGACGTGTCATACATGTCAGCTAATCAGAAAACCACCAGCAGTATTCAAATCTTCAACTTTAATACCTATTCTAGCATTTGAGGAACCTTTCACAAGATTCTTGATTGATTGCATAGGTTCCTGACCTCAAACAAAAAATGGGAATAAGTATTTATTAAAATTAATGGATGTGTGGACTGGATTTCCCGAGGCAATCCCACTATGCAACATCACAGCTAAAAGGGTTGTAGAAGAATTACTTAAATGTTTTACTAGATATGGACTACCAATAGAGATCCAGTCAGATCAGGGATCAAACTTCAAATCCACACTATTCAAGGATGTTAGGGATAGCTTGGGAATAAAGCAATTCAAATCTGCTGCATACCATCCGGAATCGCTAGAGAGATGTTGAGGGATAATGGTCAGGATTATCCAGACTGGGATAAGGGAGTTCCATTTGTACTTCTTGCGATCAGAGATGCACCAAATGAATCGACTAAATTCAGTCCATTTGAATTAATTTTGGGGCATGAAGTAAGAGGGCCATTAAAACTGATTCAGGAGAAATTAATATTCAGAATTCAGAGACCACTCATTGGACGATGTGTCAAATTTTAGAGAACGATTAAATAGAGCTGGAGAGTTGACTAGACGGCATTTAAAAGTATCACAGCGTACAATGAAACAGGAAGCGGATAAGAAATCACAAATTCGCAATTTTGCACTTGGTGTTAATTCCAGTAACAGGCAAGCCTTTAAAAGCAAGGTTTAGTGAACCTTATCACATCGAGAGAAAATTGAGTGAGGTGAACTACTTAACAAGGACTCTCAGAGTGTGTTATGTGAATATGCTCAAAAGGTATTTTGATGGGGAAGGAAAGCAAGAGGAGAAGGCGTTACTGATTACAGCACAGAAGGAAGAACCACGTTCAGAGGGTTCTGAACTGGACATTCCTCAAATCAAATTGGACAGTGAGGAAGTTGTCAAAAATTGGGATAAATTATTGAGTTACCTTACACAAGAAAATCGAAATGACCTGAAAGAGTTATTACTATCACATGGGGAGATATGTGGAAATAAACTGGGAAGTACGAACCTAATTGTACATGATGTAGATATAGAAAATGCTGTTCCAATTAAGCAACATCCTTATAGGCATAACCCTCTAAAGTTGGCACAGGTTCAGAAGGAGATTGAGGTGCATGCTCCAAGATGGCATAATCAAACTGAGTTACAGTGACTGGAACTCACCCATAGTCATGGTGCCCAACGGTTATGTGTGGACTATTGCAAAGTCAACATCATTACAAAGACTGATGCATATCCAATTCCACGGTTGGAGGACTTTGTCAACAAAGTGGGACAAGCAATTTACATTTCTAAGTTGGACTAGCTCAGACGGTACTGGCAAGTACCTTTGTCAGAGAGAGCAAAGGCAATTTTGGCTTTCGTAATGCCAAATGGACTATATCAGCTCAAAGTCATGCTTTTTGGTATGAAAAATGCTCCAGCCACATATCAGAGACTGACTAATAAGGTCATTGCTGTGTTACCCAATTGTGTTGTTTACATAGATGAGCTGGTGTATTTTAGTCCCTCATGGAAGGAACATTTACAGTATTTATCAGACTTGTTCGATCGGCTTCGGAAGGCAGGCTTGATGGTAAACCTAGCTAAAAGTGAATTTGCTAAAGCCCAACTCACCTTCCTGGGCCATGTTATTGCACATGGACAAATGGCCCCACAAGATGCAAAAACAATCTCTCACACTGTTGACGAGAAAAGCAATATTACGGTTCCTGGGGTTGAGTGAATTTTACCAAAAGTTTGTGCCGAACTTTAGCAGTGTGGCTGCTCCACTCACCAAATTGTTAAAAAAGGGCAAGAAGTTTCAGTGAACAGCGGACTGTCAAAAGGCATTTGACAACCTAAAAAAACTGTTCACCACTGCCCCAGCATTAGCCACCCTGGATTACACAAAGTCTTTCAAGGTGGCTATTGATGCCAGTGATGTGGGTGTCAGTGCAGTGCTCCTGCAGGAAGATGATGAGGGGATACAAAGACCCATCAGGTATTTTTCCAGGAAGTTGGAGGTTTATCAACAGAAATATTTAACGGTGGGGAAAGAAATGTTAAACTTGGTGTTGGCATTACAACATTTCAGTATTTATATTACCAGCAATGCACCTGAGGCAATCGTATGCACTGATCATAACCCATTGACATTTGTGAAAAAAATTTAAGGACAAAAATGCCAGACTGTTTAAATGGAGCTTGTTGCTGCAGCCATTCAGTTTGATAATTGTACATGTAGCAGGTCGTGAAAACATGGTTGCTGATGCGTTATCGAGACTCGAATGAGATACGGTGGTGGGTGTACCGTGGTCTGTATTTGCATGTAGTTGTGCACGTTTGCATGTTTACAGTTAATATAGTGTAAATGCGTGTTTAGACTATTAACCGGGTATTGAAGGGTTAACAATGAAGCCATGTTTTGGTATTGATGGTTCATTTTATTAAGGGGGAGGTGTCACAAAGATAGTCCCTTTTTTTCTAAAACCTGTTCCTTGACTCAAGGAGACTCTGTCTTTGTTTTTTTTTCTCAGAGGGGTAATAAACCAGGCCGGGCCCAGATCAGTCTGGTTTTGGACAGAGATGAAAAGGATTTTGAGAGGCCTTTTGTTTATATGTAAACAGATGAGACTTCAGGCCAAAATGGTCATGCTTTAGAAGTGACCTGTATAATGAAAGGGGAGTGGTCAGCTCTCTAGCTGAACTGAGCTGAGCAGTTTTAGTTCAGTCTTAAGCTGGTTGGAAGTTCAGCAGGGAGCTGTGTGGAAATTCTGTCTCTCTCTTTCTACTCTTCAACTTCAACCTGTAAACATGTGTTCCATTTATACTGGGTTTTAAAGGGAGTTTGCTTATTGGGACTGTTGTGTATATTCGGAATAGCTGGATAGGCTGAGATCTGTAGTGGTTCCTTATTCTGTTCTTTGTGTTTTATTGTGTAACTTTGTGAATAAATTTTTGTCTGTTTTAAAATCTGGTAGTCAACTTCGCTAGCTTATTCCGGATAATTTTCACTGTACATTTACCAAAAAAAATTACAAAGTTATGGCCTGGGGCTGCCTGCTTAAGAATGTTTGAATGGTCTGCCCTAGTCTATAATATACTGAAACATCTAAATCTTGGAACCTGCAATAGCCATTCCTGTCCCTGCTCTACCCATGTCTCTGAAATGGTCACAACATCAAAATCCCAGGTACCAACCCGTGCTAGACGTTCACCCACCCTATTCCGGATGCTCCTGGCATTGAAACAGACACACCTCAAACTATCTTTCTGCCTGTCAGTGCACTCTTGCAACCCTGAAACCTTATTTCAGACCTCACTACTCTCAACCTCCTCTATAACCGAACTCCAATTTCGGTTCCCATCCCCCTGCTGAATTAGTTTAAACCCTCCCGAAGACCATTAGCAAATTTCTCCCCCTCAGGATATTGGTACCCCTCTGGATCAGGTGAAGATCGTCCTGTTTGTAGAGGTCCTACCTACTCCAGAATGAGCCTCAAATATCCAGGAGTCCAAAACTCTCCCTCTTACACCATCCCTGTAGTCACGTATTCAACTCCTTTCTCCCTATTCCTTGCCTCACTAAAACGTGGCACGGGTAACAAACCAGAGACAACAACTCTGTTTGCTCTAGCTCTAAGCTTCCACCCTAGCTCCCTGAATTTCTGCTTTAAATTGCCATCCCTATTCCTACCTATGTCGTTGGTGCCTGTGTGGACCATGACTTGGGGCTGCTCCTCCTCCCACTCAAGGATCCCGAGATCACAATCAAAGACGTCATGAACCATGGCACCTGGGAGGCAACACACCAATCATGAGTCTCACAGAGCCTCGTATCTGTCCCCCTAACTATGGAGTCCACAATGACTAAAGCTCTGCTCCTCTTCCCCCTTCCCCTCTGAGCAACAAAGACAGACTCTGTGCCAGTGACCTCTGCCTCATTGTTTACACCTGATAAGATCCCGCCCACCTCCCCCTCCCTCCCAACTCCCATTCCACACGGTATCCAAAATGGTATACTTGTTGTTGAGGGGAACACCTCAGAGTATCCCTGCACTGCCTGCCTGTTGCCTTTCTATACCCTGGCTATAACCCATCTACTGTCTTCTTGTCCCAGTGTGACAACCTCCCTGTAACCCCTCTCAATAACCCTCTCTGCCTCCCAAATGATCTGAAGTTCATCCAGCTCCAGCTCCAGTTCCCCAATGCGGTTTTCCAGGAGCTGGAGTTCCCACAGATGCAGTCAGCAGGGACACTCCTTGTGAGCCTTACCTCCCACATTCTGCAGGAAGATCATTCAACTGCCCTAACCTCCATTCCCACTGTTCTAAATTCCTCATGAGACTACTGAAAACTAAAAGAGAGACGAAAATTAAATTTTCAGCATCTTAATTTTCAAAACCAGATAGTGGTTGTCATCTCTGGTGTCGACCTTCCTGTTTGAAGATCTCCCTGGGCCGTCTTCGGTCTTCTGCTGCAAACCTGTTCCAAATGAAAAAGGTCCCTTTGACAGAGAGTGTGGTGAATCAGTCTTTCAGTGGCAGTTGGTGCTCTTTCTGGCTAACTGCCCAAAATGCCTTTTTTTACTTTAATACCCCAAACATCGGATCGTCTCATTGGTTCGATGTTGTCAAAACAGTAAAATTCAAATTCAATTGGGTTTTAGGATATTGGGGTATAATCTAAACTGATTGGTTGAATTTGAACTGTTGTGAAAACAACGAGGTGTCTGGGTTACAGTTAAATGTTACATCTTTCAATTTCCCAGTATGCTCTGTGACATGACAGGTACTTGCCAGCTTACAGCTTTCACTCTCTCTTAAAGGTACAGTCCACACCTTCAACTTCATATCACCTCACCCTTAAGAAAAAAATGAGTCTTCATAATAAAAAGATGGTTTCATTTTTTTCTCATTCTTAACCCTATTACCATGAAATACATAGTATATTGATCTAAGTCATATTAACTGCTGCATTGTAAAACATTGGTATCTGTTCAATCTTATCTGTACTTTCTCTGTTAATTCTGCGATAACGTATCAGCTTTCACATAATTATGATGCACAACATGTACAATTTGTAAATTAAATATTCACCAATGAAATAGTCCTACATTCTTGTGTTTAAAGCATTCCAAAAATGTTCCAAGAGGATTATGATCCGTGTACACAACCGTCTCTGACACATTATTCATGACATAAACATTAAAAGGTTGTGAAGCCAGTACCAAAATCAATCATTCCTTTTTGATCGTAGAGTATTTTCTCTGGTGGGTGTTGAATTTCTTTGAAAAGTGACCAACTGACAGTTCAATTCCATCATCACCTTCCTGTAGCAGTACAGCTCTAACTCCTATGTCTCTAGCATTGATTGCAATTTTGACGGGTTTCAAAAAGTTGGATGCAGCTAAAACTGCTGCAGTTGTTAATATTTCTTTTAAATTGTCAATTGTCTCCTGGCATTGTTTGGTCCACTGAACTTTTGTGATCTTCTTCAGCAAATCTGTTAATAGTGCTACTACGCTGCTAATGTTTGGAACAAACTTCCGGGAGAATCTGCTTATTCCCAAAACTCGAAGCACATCTTTCTTCGAGGTTGGTTGTTGAAATTCTTCAATGGCCGTTGTTTTTGTGAGGCTTGCGGTCAACCTTCAATGTCTGATGTCATGTCCCAAGCATGTCACCTCTGTTTTCTTTAAGTTTATTGCTAGTTTTGCTTCTCTTAACTGTTCAAAGAGCTCTGCCAATTGTACCATGTGATCCTTCCATGACTCACTAAGGATCGCTATATCATCCAGAGAAACTTCATAGTTTGTTAACCCAACCACAACTCTGTTCATGACCATTTCTTTGGAATGTGGGCTGGTTCTTTCTTCATTCCAAAGGGCATCACCGTGAATTGATATAGCCCATTTGGGGTTACAAATGCAGAAATGTCTTTGGCTGTCTCTGATAAAGGTACTTGCCAGTAACCATGCAGTAAGTCCACAATTAGAGTCATAGAGTCATGGAGATGTACAGCACAGAATCAGACCCTCTGGTCCAACCTGTCCATGCCGACCAAATATCCCAACCCAATCTAGTCGCACCTGCCAGCACTCGGCCCATATCCCTCCAAACCCTTCCTATTCCTATACCCATCCAAATGCCTCTTAAATGTTGCGATTGTACCAGCCTCCACCACATCCTCTGGCAGCTCATTCCATACACGTACCACCCTCTGCGTGAAAAAGTTGCTGTTCAGGTCTCATTCCTCTCTCACTCTAAACCTATGCTCTCTACTTCTGGACTCCCCGACCCCAGGGAAAAGACTTTGCCTATTTACCTTATCCATGCTCCTCATAATTTTAGTAAACCTCTATAAGGTCACCCCTCAGCCTCCGACACTCCAGGGAAAACAGTCCCAGCCTGTTCAGATCCTCCAACCCTGGCAACATCCTTGTAAATCTTTTCTGAACCCTTTCAAGTTTCACAATATCTTTCCGATAGGAAGGAGACCAGAATTGCACGCAGCATTCCAACAGTGGCCTAACCAATGTACTGTACAGCCGCAACATGACCTCTCAACTCCTGTACTCAATACTCTGACCAATAAAGGAAAGCATACCAAACGCCTTCTTCACTATCCTATCTACCCGCGACTCCACTTTCAAGAAGCTATGAACCTGCACTCCAAGGTTTCTTTGTTCAGCAACTCTCCCCAGGTCCTAACCGTTAAGTGTATAAGTCCTGCTAAGATTTGTTTTCCCAAAATGCAGCCCCTCGCATTTATCTAAATTAAACTCCATGTGCCACTTCCCAGCTCAATAGCCCAACTGATTAAGATCTCATTGTAATCTAAAGTAACCTTCTTCACTGTCCACGACACCTCCAATTGGTGTCATCTGCAAACTTACTAACTATACCTCTTATGCTCACATCCAAATCATTTATATAACTGATGAAAAGTAGTGGACCCAGCACCGATCCTTGTGGCACTCCACTGGTCACAGGCCTCCAGTCTGAAAAACAACCCTCCACCACCACCCTCTGTCTTCTACCTTTGAGCCAGTTCTGTATCCAAATGGCTAGTTCTCCCTGTATTCCATGAGATCTAACCTTGCTAACCAATCTCCCATGGGGACCTTGTTGAACGCCTTATTGAAGTCCATATAGATCACATCTACTGCTCTGCCCTCATCAATCTTCTTTGTTACTTCTTCAAAAAACTCAATCAGGTTTGTGAGACATGATTTCCCACACACAAAGCCATGTTGACTATCCAGAATCAGTCCTTGCCTACCCAAATACATGTACATCCTGTCCCTCAGGATTCCCTCCAACAACTTGCCCACCGCTGAGGTCAGGCTCACTGGCTTGTCCTTACCACCCTTCTTAAACAGAGCCACCACGTTTGCCAACCTCCAGTCTTCCGGCACCTCACCTGTGACTATTGATGATATAAATATAGAGTCACAGAGTCTTAGAGATGTACAGCATGGAAATAGACCCTTCGGTCCTGTCCATGCCAACCAGATATCCCAACCCAATCGAGTCCCACCTGCCAGCACCCAGTCCATATCCCTCCAAACCCTTCCTATTCATATACCCATCCAAATGCCTCTTAAATGTTGCAATTGTACCAGCCTCCACCAGTTCCTCTGGCAGCTCATTCCATACACATACCACCCTCTGTGTGAAAAAGCTGCCCCTTAGGTCTCTTTTATATCTTTCCCCTCTCACCCTAAACCTATGCCCTCTAGTTCTGGAGTCCCTGACCCCAGGGAAAAGACTTTGTCTATTTATCCTATCCATGCCCCTCATGATTTTATAAACCTCTATAAGGTCACCCCTCAGCCTCCGACATTCCAGGGAAAACTGCCCCAGCCTGTTCAGCCTCCCCCTGTAGCTCAGATCCTCCAACCCTGGCAACATCCTTGTAAATCTCTTCAGAACCCTTTCAAGTTTCACAACATCTTTCCAATAGGAATGGGGCGAGAATTGCACGCAGCATTCCAACAGTGGCCTAACCAATGTCCTGTACAGCCACAACATGCCCTCCCAACTCCTGTACTCAGGAAGAGGCCCAGCAACCACTTCTCTAGCTTCCCACAGAGTTTTAGGGTACACCGGATCCTGGGGATTTATCCACCTTTATGCGTATCAAGACATTCGGCACTTCCTCCTCAGTAATATGGACATTTTTCAACATATCACAATCTATTTCCTGACATTCTATATCTTCCATATCCCTTTCCACAGTAAATACTGATGCAAAATACTCTTTTAGTATCTCCCCCATCTCCTGTGGCTCCACAGAAAGGCTGCCTTGCTGATCGTTGAGGTTCCCTATTCTCTCCCTAGTTACCCTTTTGTCCTTAACGTATTTGTAAAAACCCTTTGGATTCTCCTTAATTCTATTTGCCAAAGCTATCTCATGTCCCCGTTTTGCCCTCCTGATTTCCCTCTTAAGTATACTCCTACTGCCGTTATACTCTTGTAAGGATTCACTTGATCTATATTGTCTATACCTGACATAGGTTTCCTTCTTTTTCTTAACCAACCCCTCAATTTCTTTAGTCATCCAGCATTCCCTATACCTACCAGCCTTCCCTTTCACCCTGACAGGAATATACTGTCTCTGGATTCTTGTATCTCATTTCTGAAGGCTTCCCATTTTCCAGCCGTCCCTTTACCTGCGAACATCTGCCTCCAATCAGCTTTCGAAAGTTCTTGCCTAATACCGTCAAAGTTAGCCTTTCTCCAATTTAGAACTTCAACTTTTAGATCTGGTCTATCCTTTTCCATCACTATTTTAAACAAATAGAATTATGGTCGCTGGCCCCAAAGTGCTCCCCCACTGACACCTCAGTCACTTGCCCTGTCTAATTCCCCAAATGTAGGTCAGGTTTTGCAACAGTCTGAAAAATAACCCTCCGCCACCACCCTCTGTCTTCTACTTCGAGCCAGTTCTGTATCCAAATGGCTAGTTCTCCCTGTATTCCATGAGATCTCACCTTGTTAACCAGTCTCCCATGGGGAACCTTATCGAACGCCTTGTTGAAGTCCATATAGATCACATCTATCGTTCTGCCCTCATCAATCCTGTTTGTTACTTCTTCAAAAAACTCAATGAAGTTTGTGAGACATGATTTCCCATGCACAAAGCCATGATGATCATCCCTAATCAGTCCTTGCCTTTCCAAATGCATGTACATCCTGACCCTCCAGATTCCCTCCAACAACTTGCCCACCACCGATGTCAGGCTCACTGGTCTATTGTTCCTTGGCTAGTCCTTACCATCCTTCTTAAACAGTGGCACCACGTTAGCCAACCTCCAGTCTTATGGCACCTCACCTGTGACTATCGATGATACAAATATCTCAGCAAGGGACCCAGCAATCACTTCCCTAGCTTCCCACAGAGTTCCAGGGTACACCTGATCAGGTCCTGAGGATGTATCCACTTTTATGCATTTCAAGACATCCAGCACTTCCTTCTCTGTAATATGGACATTTTTCAAGATGTTCCTATCTATTTCCCCACATTCTATATCTTCTATATCCTTTTCCATAGTAAGCACTGATGCAAAATACTAATTTAGTATTTCCCCCATCTCCTGTGGCTCCACACAAAGGCTGCCTTGCTGATCTTTGAGGGACCCTATTCTCTCCGAGTTACCCTTTTGTCCTTAATGTATTTATAAAATTCCTTTGGATTCTCCTTAATTCTATTTGCCAAAACTACCTCATATTCCTGTTTTGCCCTCCTGATTTCCCTCTTAAGGATTGCCTTTATACTCTTCTAAGGATTCACTCGATATCTTCTGTCTATACCTGACATATACTTCCTTCTTTTTCAGAGTCAACTTCTCTAGTCATCCAGCATTCCCTATACCTACCAGCTTTTCCTTTCACCCTGATAGGAATATACTTTCTCTGGGGAGAAAGTGAGGTCTACAGATGCTGGAGATCAGAGCTGAAAATGTGTTGCTGGAAAAGCGCAGCAGGTCAGGCAGCATCCAGGGAACAGGAGAATCGACGTTTCGGGCATAAGCCTACCACCCCACCTGAAGAAGGGCTTATGCCCGAAACGTCGATTCTCCTGTTCCCTGGATGCTGCCTGACCTGCTGCGCTTTTCCAGCAACACATTTTCAGCTATACTTTCTCTGGGTTCTTGTTATCTCTTTTCTGAAGGCTTTCCATTTTCCAGCCGTCCCTTTACCAGCGAACATCTGCCCCTAATCAGCTTTTGAAAGCTCTCGCCTAATACCATCAAAATTAGCTTTCCTCCAATTTAGAACTTCAATTTTTAGATCTGGTCTATCCTTTTCTATCACTATTTTAAATCTAATAAAATTATGATCACTCCAAAGTGCTCACCCACTGACACCTCAGTCATCTGCCCTACCTTATTTCCCAAGAGTAGGTCAAGTTTTGCACCTTCTATAGTAGGTACATCCACATACTGAATCAGAAAATTTTCTTGTCCTCATATTACTGCAACAAACCTTTTCCAATGGGTACCTTGCTCCTGAGACAGATAGTTACTGACCTATCCTACTCCTCAAGAACCTCCTCATTGTTTAATGCATTTTGAGGCTGATCAAACTCCATGACATCTGGATTTGATTCCTCACACTGCGGGCAGTAACTAACACCTGTTTCTCCAGTCCCTTCTCTCTATTATAAGAGGGTTTCAATATGTTCACGTGACATACACGATACAGATACTTTCCGATCCGACACCTTTACCAGATAATCTATCTGACTCAACTTTTTCTCAGTTTGATGGGGACCACGAAACCTGGATTTGAAGGGATCTATACCACTGGTAACAATACTAATACATCATTCCCACAGGAAAATGTCAGAACATCACGATTGTTTTATCTGCCACCTGCTTCATTCTAAGCTGTGCCCTGTTCTGGTGCTGTTTAGCTAACTCACCTACCCGATTTAATCTCTCCCTCACCTCAGGTACATAATCCAAGTGTGAGATCTCTGACTTTGTTCCTTAATTTCTCTTTAATTAATTTCAAATGGCTTCTCACTTCTTGCCCGAATATTAATTCAAAGAGAGTAAGAGGAATAGATTTGTTTAGGACAACTCTAATGGCAAACAACCCAAATGGGATATCTTTATTTTCAGGGTCTGATGTCATCATTCTAAAACTCCCTGGGATTCAGGCTGATACGCGCTGGATTTAAAGGGCTCTTTGCCTCAGATATTCATGACTTCCTTCAACAGTCTCGCAGCAAAATTAGACACTTGGTCTGACTGAATCTCTCTGTAGCCCATACCGTGTGAAGAAAGTATTAATTCGTCTACTATCGTTTTTGCCTTGATGCTCCATAATGGAGTTGCCTCCGGAAATCTGGGAGACACACTCATTATGGTTAACACGTACTGGTTCCCACGTTTAGTTCTCGGGAGGGGACCTACACAGTCATTTATAACCCGTGTGAAATGTTCTTCAAATGGGGGAATTGGCAACAAAGGGGCTGGTTTAATTATCGCCTGTAGTTGACCTACCATTTGGCATGTATGACACGTACGGCAAAAGTTAACCACATCCTTGTGCATTCCAGGCCAATATAAATGTTTTTGTACCTTAGCCTGAGTCTTTCATACCCCTCAGTGACCTCCTACAGTTAGTTCATGTGCTACCCCTAACACTTCCTGTCTCTACATTATCGGCAACACAATCTGATGTACTTCTGCCCATTTCTCCTCTGCACTAACCTGCCATGGTCTCCATTTCTGTCTTAGGATTCTATCTTGAAGATAATAACCCTCCGGAATATTCTCGGACTTCTTTTCTGAGTATGCATTAACATATGTGTCTTTTATTGACTTGTCTTTCTGTTGTAAGTCCATTAATCTTTTAGGATGAAACACCTCTGACTGACCCTCTGCCTGTTCAGGTATCTCCCTGCACCATTACATCAAACAGGGTGTCCACTAACTGAACCTCAACTCCTTAATCATTCTCTTTCATTTTTGCTTCATGCCGTGACTTATGATCGTGGGATTCTGTTACCACACAGTCTGGGAAACGTTCAGGGTATTTTTCTTTTAACTCCTCAGTTTCTTGGTCTTCCTTGGGCTTCACCACAACAACGGATGTCACTCCCACCTTGGATCCTGCCAAAGCATTCTCAAGAACAAACTGAATTCCTGGAACTGACACTCTGTCAATCACTCCCACTGTTACTTCCCCAATGTTGAGTTGGCACTGCGACCTGATCTGACATAGGGGTGTGCTAAATTTCTGTCCATCTATCCCACAAAATATCATGCTCTCGGGTAACAGATCAGAAAGAGTGTAAATATGTTCATCTCTTAGAGACTGATTAGATCCTATATCTCTCAAAATTATAACTTCTTGTCCTTCTCCCCCTGTTCTTTCAGAGTAAACTTTACCCACAGAGGTGAATTTTTTTTAGTGATCAGGTACTAACCCCATACCCAGCCCCTGCCTGAGCTGTGCACTCTCCTACAGCTCCTTGACTCTTCCTGGGGTCTCCTTTATGACCATCACGAACGCCACTGGCTTAGCTTCATTTACCACACCTTTTCCCACAGTGCCTTTCTTAAAGGGACCAGCACGGTGACTTTACCTGTCCCACTTTACCACAGTGGAAACACCTGAGGCCTTTCATCTCCTTTTTACATTCTTGGACTTTTCTTTTAACTTGTGGTAAGTCATTATCAGTGTTCGCTACTCTTTGCTTTGGTGTGGCACTGTGACATAATGAAAAGCCTGTTGGACTTCTACATCATTGTTAAGATCGCTATTCAAAAGTCATGGGTTCGAGTCCCACCAGACTCAGGCCCTATTTCAGATTTGGAATGAGCCAATGCTGTTCCAGCTAACTCAGCCACATTAGTGAGATTTAAACAGTCTTTGGAGAAGCACATGGGTCATATTGGGATAGTGCAGTGGTATGGGCTCAGATTAGTTCACAGGTCGGCGCAACATCGAGGGCTTAAGGCCCTGTTCTCTGCTGTACTGTTCTATGTTCTATGAGTGTAGGATCTCCCACTTCTCCCAATTTCTAACCTTCACAGGATGAAATTCTTGCCGGAAGCTAAATTTTGCCTTATGCACCGATTTATATTCATCTGCCATCTCTGCTGCTCTTCTCACTTCTTAAACTTTCTGTTCATCCACATTAATACTTAGCATCTCTGGAAGAGGTTTTTTTTTAAACTCCTCTAGCAGAATAATCTCTCTTAGAGCCTCATCGGTCTTATCTATTTTTACGGCCCATAGACAACTATCAAAATGACTATGTTTAATTGGAGTTATAGAGTCATAGAGATGTACAGCATGGAAACAGACCCTTCGTTCCAACCCGTCCATGCCGACCAGATATCCCAACCCAATCTAGTCCCACCTGCCAGCACCTGGCCCATATCTCTCCAAACCTTTCCTATTCATATACCCATCCAAATGCCTCTTAAATGTTGCAATTGTACCAGCCCCTCCACCACTTCCTCTGGCAGCTCATTCCATACACGTACCACCCTCTGTGTGAAAAGGTTGCCCCTTAGGTCTCTTTTATATCTTTCCCCTCTCATCCTAAACCTATGCCCTCTAGTTCTGGACTCCCTGACCCCAGGGAAAAGACTTTGCCTATTTACCCTATCCATGCCCCTCATAATTTTGTAAACCTCTATAAGGTCACCCCTCAGCCTCCGACGCTCCAGGGAAAACAGCCCCAGCCTGTTCAGCCTCCCCCTGTAGCTCAGATCCTCCAACCCTGGCAACATCCTTGTAAATCTTTTCTGAATTCTTTCAAGTTTCACAACATCTTTCCGATAGGAAGGAGACCAGAATTGCACGCGGCATTCCAACAGTGGCCTAACCAATGTACTGTACAGCCGCAACATGACCTCTCAACTCCTGTACTCAATACTCTGACCAATAAAGGAAAGCATACCAAACGCCTTCTTCACTATCCTATCTACCTGCAACTCCACTTTCAAGAAGCTATGAATCTGCACTCCAAGGTCTCTTTGTTCAGCAACACTCCCTAGGTCCTAACCATTAAGTGTATAAGTCCTGCTGAGATTTGCTTTCCCAAAATGCAGCACCTCGCATTTATCTGAATTAAACTCCATCTGCCACTTCTCAGCCCATTGGCCCATCTGGTCCAGATCCTGTTGTAATCTGAGGTATCCCTCTTCGCTGTCCACTACACCTCCAATTTTGGTGTCATCTGCAAACTTACCAACTGTACCTCTTATTCTCGCATCCAAATCATTTATGTAAATGACAAAAAGTAGGGGACCCAGCACCCATCCTTGTGGCACTCCACTGGTCACAGGCTTCCAGTCTGAAAAACAACCCTCCACCACCACCCTCTGTCTTCTACCTTTGAGCCAGTTCTGTATCCAAGTGGCTAGTTCTCCCTGTATTCCATGAGATCTAACCTTGCTAATCAGTTGCCCATGGGGAACCTTGTCAAACACCTTACTGAAGTCCATATAGATCACATCTACCACTCTGCCCTCATCAATCCTCTTTATTACTTCCTCAAAAAACTCAATCAAATTTGTGAGACTTCTCACAAAGCCATGTTGCCTATCCTGAATCAGTCCTTGTCTTTCCAAATACATGTACATCATGTCTCTCAGGATTCCCTCCAACAACTTGTCCATCACCGAGGACAGGCTCACTGGTCTATAGTTCCCTGGCTTGTCCTTACCACCCTTCTTACACAGTGGCACCACGTTTGCCAACCTCTAGTCTTCCGGCACCTCACCTGTGACTATCGATGATATAAATATCTCAGCAAGAGGCCCAGCAATCACTTCTCTCACTTCCCACAGAGTTCTAGAGTATACCTGATCAGGTCCTGGGGAGTTATCCACTTTTAACCGTTTCAAGACATCCAGCACTTCCTCCTTTGTAATCTGGACATTTTGCAAGATGTCACCATCTATTTCCCTATATCTTCCATATCCTTTTCCACAGTAAATACTGATACAATATATTCATTTAGTATCTCCCCCATTTTCTGTGGCTCCACACAAAGACTGCCTTGCTGATCTTTTAGGGGCCCTATTCTCTCCCTAGTTACCCTTTTGTCCTTAATATATTTGTAAAAAATCTTTGGATTCTCCTTAATTCTATTTGCCAAGGCTATCTCATGTCCCCTTTTTGCCCTCCTGATTTCTCTCTTAAGTATACTCCTACTTCCTTTATACTCTTCTAAGGATTCACTCGATCTATCCTGTCTATACCTGACATATGCTTCCTTCTTTTTCTTAACCAAACTCTCAGGAATATACTTTCTCTGGATTCTTGTTATCTCATTTCTGAAGGCTTCCCATTTTCCAGCCATCCCTTTACCTGCGAACATCTGCCTCCCAATCAGCTTTCAAAAGTTCTTGCCTAATACCGTCAAAATTGGCCTTTCTCCAATTTAGAATTTCAACTTTTAGATCTGGTCTATCCTTTTCCATCACTATTTTAAATCTAATAGAACAATGGTCGCTGGCCCCAAAGTGCTCCCTCAGTCACTTGCCCTGCCTTATTTCCCAAGAGTAGGTCAGTTTTGCATCTTCTCTAGTAGGTACATCGACATACTGAATCAGAAAATCTGAGGTAACCTTCTTTGCTGTTCACTACACCTCCAATTTGTCTTGTACACACTTAACAAATTCCTCTCCATCTAAACCTTTAACACTATGGCAGTCCCAGTCTGTTTGGAAAGTTAAAATCCTCTACCATAACCACTTTATTTTTCTTACAGATAGCTGAGAACTCCTTACAAGTTTGTTTCTCAATTTCCCTCTAATTATTAGGGGGTCTATAATACAATCCCAATAAGGTGATTATCCCTTTCTTATTTCTCAGTTCCACCCAAATAACCTCCCTGGGATGTATTTCTGGAGTTATCTTCCCTCAGCACAGCTGCAATGCTAATTCTTTTGGTCTCGATGTAAGTCTGATTGGTTCCTTCTTTATGTTTCTGAACTGCTTTCTACATGCTGCTAGTACCAATTCATAAGCAGTCAAAATAGCCTGTTTGACCTCTGTAAAGTATTCTGCCTGGAGGACAGTGTTGAGTGGGGTCCTGCAGGGCTCTGTTCTTGGGACTCTACTCTTTGCAGTTTTTATAAATGACTTGGATGAGGAGGTTGAGAGGTAGGTCAGTAAATTTGCAGATGACACAAAGGTTGGAGGTGTCGTTGATAGTATCGAGGGCTTTTGCAGGCTGCAGTGCGACATAAACAGGATGCAGAGCTGGGTGGAGAAATGGCAGATGGAGTTCAATCTGGATAAATGCGAAGTGACGCATTTTGGAAGGTCGAACTTGAATGCTGAACATAGGATTAAAGATAGGATTCTTGGCAGTGTGGAGGAACAGAGGGATCTGGGTGTACAAGTACCTAGATCCCTCAAAGTTGCCACCCAAGTGGATAGGGTTGTTAAGAAAGCATATGGTGTTTTGGCTTTCATTAACAGGGGGATCGAGTTTCTGAGCTACAAGGTTTTGCTGCAGCTCTACAAGTCCCTGGTGAGACCACACTTGGAATATTGTGTCCAGTTCTGGTCGCCTTACTATAGGGAAGATATAGAGGCTTTGGAGAGGGTGCACAGAAGGTTTACCAGGATGCTGCCTGGACTGGAGGGCTTGTCTTATGAAGAAAGGTTAAATAAGCTCGGACTTTTCTCTCTGGAGAGAAGGAGGAAGAGAGGAGACCTGATCGAGGTACATAAGATAATGAGAGGAATGGATAGAGTCAATAGCCAGAGACTTTTCCCCAGGGCAGGATTGACTGGTACGAGAAGTCATAGTTTGAAGATATTAGGAGGAAGGTATAAAGGAGACATCAGAGGTAGGTTCTTTACGCAGAGAGTTGTGAATGCATGGAATGCGTTGCCAGCGGTGGTGGTGGAAGCAGAGTCTTTGGGGACATTTAAGCGACTGCTGGACATGCACATGGATAGAAGTGAGTTGAGGGGTGTGTAGGTTAGGTTATTTATTTTACATTATGATTAAATCTTGGCACAACATCATGGGCCAAAGGGCCTGTTCTGTGCTGTATATTTCTATGTTCTATGTTCTATGTTCTATGTTATGTAGCCTGGTTCCACACTGTAGCGATTCTATCTCCTATCTCCAAAGAGTATAGATAAGAAAGTTGTAATGAAATTAGCACACACCCTACATAATGATCAAATGGCTGAGACAAAACAGGAGGAAATAGATGACAAAGCAGACATCTTTAGTTCAGAGAATTTAAATGAGTTACAGGAGAAAGATGAGAAACTAAGCTAAATGTATCAAAAAGCATACGCAGAAGTAGAAGCTAGATGTATCCCTGCTTGCTACTATCTTGAAAAAATATGTCTTAGTGAGGAATTCGAGACCATCACATATTCAGGGAGATCAGAAATTGGCAGAAGCTCATCAAGTCGTATTGCCAGTGGGTTAAAGAAAGGAGATGTTGCAGGTAGCTCATTAATTACCAGTGGGATGTCATTTAGGGATAAGAAAACCTCAATCTAAAATACAAAAACATTTTTACTGGCCTAGACTGCACAAGGATGTGGTTGAATTTTGCCAGATGTGCTATACACGTTAGATACAAAGAACAAAGAACAAAGAAAATTTACAGCCCAGGTACAGGCCCTTCGGCCCTCCAAGCCTGAGCTGATCTAAATCCACTGTCTAAACCTGTCGTCCAATTTGTGATATCATTTATGTATATTACAAACAACAGTGGCCCCAATACTGACGCCTGTGGAGCACCACTGGTCACCTTTCCCCATTTCGAGAAACTCCCTTCAACTACTACTCTCTGTCTCCTGTTGCTCAACCAGTTCTTTATCCTCCTAGCTAGAACACCCTGCACACCATGTGACTTCACTTTCTCTATTAGTCTACAATGGGGAATGTTATCAAACGCCTTATTAAAGTCCATATATATGACATCAACAGCCCTTCCTTCATCTATCAACTTGGTCACTTCCTCAAAGAACTCTATTAAGTTGGTAAAGCACAATCTTCACTGCACAAAACCATGCTGCCCATCACCAATAAGCTCATTCCTTTCCAAATATAAATAGATTTTATCCCTCAGTACCTTCTCCAGCAACTTTCCCACCACTGACGTCAGGCTCACTGGTCTGTAGTTACCCGGAATATCCCTACTACCCTACTTGTACAGGGGGACAACATGAGCAACCTTCCAGTCCTCCGGCACCTCACCAGTATTTAAGGATGTCAGGGCCCCAGCTATTTCCTCTCTCACCTTCCTCAGCAACCTGGGATAGATCCCATCCGGTCCTGGGGATTTGTCGACCTTAATAACCTATACTGAAAATGTGTTGCTGTACAGCGCAGCAGGTCAGGCAGCATCCAGGGAACAGGAGAATCGACATTTCGGGCATAAGCCCTTCTTCAGGAGAAGACTTATGCCTGAAGAAGGGCTTATGCCCGAAACATCAATTCTCCTGCTCCTTGGATGCTGTCTGACCTGCTGCGTTGTTCCAGCAACACATTTTCAGCTCTGATCTCCAGCATCTGCAGACCTCACTTTCTCCTCCTTAATAACCTATAGCCTACCCAACACATCTTCCCTACTTATGCCAATGTGATCCAGACTAATCAAACTTCTATCTCTAATCTCAAGAGTCATCATGTTCCTCTCCTCAGTGAACACTGATGCAAAGTAATCATTCAGAATCTTACCCATTCTCTCAGGTTTGACACACAGCCTTCCTTCATTATTGCAAGGTTTGTGAAGGTTCCTTCATTATCTTTTAGTGGACCAATCCTTTCTCTCATGACCCACTTTCTTCTTATATAAGAATAAAATGCTTTGGGAATTTCCTTAATTTGCTCGCTAAAGCTATTTCATGACCCCTTTTAGCCCGCTTGATTCCTTGTTTAAGACTTGTCCTACTTTTCCGATATTCCTCCAGGGCCCGTTCTGTTCTTAGCTGCCTAGACGCTTCCCTTTTCCTCTTGGCTAGTCGTACAATTTCTCCTGTCATCCATGGTTCACGAATCTTGCCCTTCCTATCCTTTACCTTCAATGGGACATGCCTATCCTGCACTGCCGTTAACCTATCTTTGAAAGCTTCCAACATCTGAAATGTTGACTCCCCTTCAAATAGCTGAGTATAATCCACATTTCCGAGCTCCTGTGTAATTTTGATATAATTGGCCTCGGCCCAGTTTAGTACTCTTCCCTGAGGATCACTCTCTTCTTTATCTACGAATATTCTAAAACTTACAGAATTGTGGTCGCTGTTCCCAAAGAAATCCCCCACCGCAACGTCTACCACCTGTCCTGCTTGTTCCCCAGTACCAGGTCCAATGTGGCCCCTTCCCTTGTTGGACTATTGACATACTGCTCTAGAGGGTGGCACGGTGGCTCAGTGGTTAGCACTGCTGCCTCACAGCACCAGAGACCCGGCTTCAACTCCTGCCTCAGGCAACTCTCTGTGTGGAGTTTGCACATTCTCCCTGTGTCTGCGTGGGTTTCCTCTGGGTGCTCCGGTTTCCTCCCATAGTCCAAAGATGTGCAGGTTAGGTGAATTGGCCATGCTAAATTCCCCATATTGTTAGATGAAGGGGTAAATGTAGGGGAATGGGTCTGGGTGGGTTGTGCTTCGGAGGGTCGGTGTGAACTTGTTGGGCTGAAGGGCCTGTTTCCACACTATATGTATTCTAATCTAATCTAAAAATCTGTACGCTTCATACAAATTCTACTCCATCCAGACCTCTGACGCTAGGTGTATCCCAGTCAATGTTGGGAAAATTAAAATCTCCCATCACCACCACCCTATTGCCTCTACATCTGTTCATAATCTGTTTACTCATTTGTTCTTCTATCTCACGCTCACTGTTGGGAGGCCTGTAATACAGCCCCAACAATGTAACTGCACCCTTCTTATTTCTCAGCTCCACCCATAATGCCTCACTACCCCAGACCGCCATAGTGTCCTACTTTAGCACAGCCATGATATCGTCCCTGACCAGCAATGCAACTCCACCCTCTCTTTTACTTCCCTCCCTGTCCTGTCTGAAATATCTATATCCTGGAACATTTAGTTGCCAATCATCATGCCCTTCCTTCAACCAAGTCTCTGTAATGGCAATAATGTCATACTCCCAGGCACCATAGAACATAGAACATAGAACATAGAAGAATACAGCGCAGTACAGGCCCTTGGGCCCTCGATGTTGCGCCGATCCAAGCCCACCTAAACTACACTAACCCACTATCCTCCATATACCTATCCAATGCCCTCTTAAATGCCCATAAAGAGGGAGAGTCCACCACTGTTACTGGCAGGGCATTCCATGAACTAACGACTCGCTGAGTGAAGAACCTACCCCTAACATCAGTCCTATATCTACCCCCCCTTAATTTAAAGCTATGCCCCCTTGTAATACCCGACTCAATACGCGGGAAAAGGTTCATACTGTCGACCCTATCTAACCCCCTAATCATCTTGTACACCTCAATCAAGTCACCCCTAAACCTTCTTTTCTCTAGTGAAAACACCAATCCATGCCCTAAGTTCATCTGCCTTAGACACTATACTCCTTGCATTAAAGTAGATGCATTCCAATCCTCTTGAGATAAATGACAACATTACATAGAAAATAGATCATAGAACATTACAGCGCAGTACAGGCCCTTCAGCCCTCGATGTTGCGCCAACTTGTCATACCAATCTGAAGCCCATCTAACCTACACTATTCCATGTACGCCCATATGCTTGTCCAATCACGACTTAAATGTACATTCGCTTTCTTAACCACAGACTCAACCTGCAAGTCAACCTTTAGAGAATCCTGGACTAGCACTCCCAGAGCCCTTTGTACTTTGGCTTTATCTATTTTCTCACCGTTTAGAAAGTAGTTCATGCCTGCATTATTTTTTCCAAAGTGCTAGACCTCGCATTTGCTCACATTGAGTTTCATCAGCCATTTCCTGGACCACTCTCCTAAACTGTCTAAATCTTTCTACAGCCTCCCCACCTCCTCAGTGCTAGCTGCCTGTCCACCTAACTTTGTATTATCAGCAAACTTCACCAGACTGCTCCCAGTCTCTTCGTCCAGATCATTAATGTATAAAGTGAACAGCTGGGTCCCCAACACTGAACCGTGCGGGATGCCACTCGTCACCAGCTGCCATTCAGAAAAAGAACCTTTTATCCCAACTCTCTGCCTTCTGTCAGACAGCCAATCCTCAATCCCTGCCAGTAGCTCACCTCGAACACCATGGGCCCGCACCTTACTCAGCAGCGTCCTGTGAGGCACTTTATTAAAGGCCTTTTGAAAGTATTGATAGATAACATCCACTGGGTTTCCCTGGTCTAACATACTTGTTGCCTCTTCAAAGAATTCGACCAGGTTTGTCAGGCTCGATCTGCCCTTATTAAATTCATGTTGACTTGTTCTAATCTGACCCTGCGCTTCCAAGAATTTAGAAATCTCATCCTTAACAATGGATTCTAGAATTTTAGATTCTAGAATACAACGCGCAGCCCTCCAATCTCTCTGCTCCAATCCCAACCACACCATCAAACCAGCAGTTAAAAGGGGCACAGTGGTAGTCTGGCGCACTGACCTCTACACCGCTGAAGCCAAACGCCAACTCGAGGACACCTCTTCCTACCGCCCCCTCGACCATGACCCCACTCCCCATCACCAAACCATCATCTCCCAGACCAGACAGAACCTCATCACCTCAGGAGATCGCCCATCCACAGCTTCCAACCTCATAGTCCGGAAACCCCGCACTGCCCGGTTCTACCTCCTTCCCAAGATCCACAAGCCTGACCACCCTGACTGACCCATTGTCTCAGCATGCTCCTGCCCCACTGAACTCATCTCTACCTACCTCGACACTGTCCTATCCTCCCAGTCCAGGAACTCCCCACATACGTTTGAAAACCACCCACGCCCTCCACCAAAACTTCCGTTTCCCCGGGCCCCAACGCCTCATCTTCACCATGGATATCCAATCCCTCTACACCTCCATCCGCCATGACCAGGGCCTCCAAGCCCTCCGTTTTTTCCTCTCCCGACGTCCCCAACAGTGCCCTTCCTCCGATACTCTCATTCGTTTGGCCGTACTGGTCCTCACCCTTAACAATTTCTCCTTTGAATCCTCCCACTTCCTCCAGACCAAAGGGGTAGCCATGGGCACACGTATGGGCCCCAGCTATGCCTGTCTCTTTGTTGGCTACGTAGAGGCAGTTGATCTTCCGTAATTACACCGGCACCACTCCCCACCTCTTCCTCCGCTACATTGATGACTGCATTGGCGCCACCTCGTGCTCCCGCGAGGAGGTTGAGCAATTCATCAACTTCACCAACACATTCCACCCTGACCTTAAATTTACCTGGACCATCTCTGACACCTCTCTCCCCTTCCTGGACCTCTCCATCTCCATTAATGACGACCGACTTGACACTGACATTTTTTACAAACCCACCGACTCCCACAGCTACCTGGATACACCTCTTTCCACCCTACCTCTTGCAAAAATGACATCCTGTATTCCCAATTCCTCCACCTCCACTGTATCTGCTCCCAGGAGGACCAGTTCCACCACAGAATACACCAGATGGCCTCCTTTTTTAGAGACCGCAATTTCCCTTCCCATGTGGTTAAAGATGCCCTCCAACGCATCTCATCCACATCCCGCACCTCTGCCCTCAGACCCCATCCCTCCAACCGTAACAAGACAGATCACCTTCCACCCTACCAACCTTCGCATAAACTAAATCATCCGCCGACATTTCCGCCACCTCCAAACAGATCCCACCACCAGGTATATATTTCCCTCCCCACCCCTTTCCACCTTCCGCAAAGACCGTTCCCTCCATGACTGCCTGGTCAGGTCCATGCCCCCCTACAACCCACCCTCCCATCCTGACACCTTCCCCTGCCACCTATGGAACTGTAAAACCTGTGCCCACACCTCCTCCCTCACCTCTATCCAAGGCCCTAAAGGAGCCTTCCACATCCATCAAAGTTTTACTTGCACATCCACTAATATCATTTATTGCATCTGTTGCTCCCGATGCGGTCCCCTCTACATTGGGGAGACTGGACGCTTCCTAGCGGAGTGTTTTAGGGAATCAACCAATCAACCACACCAATCAACCACACCGTCCTGTGGCCCAACATTTCAACTCCCCCTCCCACTCTACAGAGGACATGGAGGTCATGGGCCTCCTTCACCGCCGCTCCCTCACCACCAGACGCCTGGAGGAAGAACGTCTCATCTTCCGCCTCAGAACACTTCAACCCCAGGGCATCAATGGGGACTTCAACAGTTTCTTCCTTTCCCCTTCCCCCACCTCACCCTAGTTCCAAACTTCCAGCTCAGCACTGTCCCCTTGACTTGTCCGGACTTGTCCGACCTGTCTAGCTCCTTTTCCACCTATCCACTCCACCCTCTCCTCCCTGACCTATCACCTTCATCCCCTCCCCCACTCACCCGTTGTACTCTATGCTACTTTCTCCCCACCCCCACCCTCCTCTAGCTTATCTCTCCACGCTTCAGGCTCTCTGCCTTTATTCCTGATGAAGGGCTTTTGCCCGAAACGTTGATTTTGCTGCTCCTTGGATGCTGCCTGAACTGCTGTGCTCTTCTAGCACCACTAATCCAAAATCTAGAATTTTACCTCCAACCGAGATTAGCTAATCAGCCTATAATTTTCCATCTTTTGTCTTGATCCTTTCATGACATAGCACTAAGTCCAGAATAGCCTGACCCTTTGTGAGCTCCATCACAAGCTGTTCCAAAAATCCATCCTGTAAGCATTCCATGAATTCCCTTTCTTTCTTTGGATTGACCCGCAACATTATTCACCAAGTCTATTTTCATGTTGAAGTCCCCCATGATCACCATGACCTTATCTTTCTGACATGCCCTATGTATTTTTGGTATATCTTGCGCCCCTGGTCCTGACCGCTGCTGTGAGGTCTGTACATAACTCCCATTATGTTTTTTTTGCCTTTGTGGTTCCTCAGCTCCACCCACACAGACTCCACATCATTTGACCCTATCTCATTCAGTGCCATAAATTTAATCTCATTCTTAACGAACAAGCCAACCCCTGCCCCCTCAGCCCACCTCCCTGTCTTTTTGATAAGTTGTAAATCCTTGGATGTTTAACTGCGAGCTCTGAATCCCCTGCAACCATGTCTCTGTGATGCCGACCACATCATAATCATTCACGATGATTTGTGCCATTAATTCATCTACTTTGTTACGAATATTATGAGCATTCAAGTAAAGTATCTTAATGCTAATTTTCTTATCCTCGTGATTTCCATTACCTCCAGTAGTATATCCTAAGTTATCCTTCCTTTTTGCTTCATTCCTAGCCTGCCTCGAACCTAAACCCTGTACACACGCTAACCTGCTGCTTATCATTTTGTTTGGCTCCATACTCCCTGTCACTTTCCCTTTCCCTTCCCCCTGACTCACGAGTTTAAAGTCCTAGTGACCACCCTATTTATCCTTTTCGCCAGAACTCTCCTTCCAGATCGGTTCAGGTGGAGACCGTCCCCCGGTTCCAAAACTGATGCCAATGTCCCGTGAAATAGAATCCCTCTTTCCCACTCCAATCTCTTAGCCACGTGTTTACTTCCCTAATTTTCTTATCCCAATGCTAATTAGCATTTGGCTCGGGCAGTAATCCCGAGATTATGACCCTCGAGGACCTGTTCTTCGATTTTGTTCCTAGTGCTTGATAATCCCCAAACAGGTCCTCTATCTTCCTTCCTAGCCTTGCCAATGTTGTTAGTCCCAACGTGGACCACAACAACTGGATCCTCCCCCTCTCGCTCCAATATCAAGCCGGTCGGAGATGTCCTACACCCTGGCATCGGGCAGGCAACACACCATGTGGGACTCCCGATCCAGCTTGCATAGGATACTATCTGTGCCCCTAATTATAGAATCCCCTATAACAACTACTTGTCTTTTTGCTCCCCCCTCTTGAATGGCCTTTTGCACCATGGAGCTGCGGTCAGCTGGCTCATCCTGTCCACAGCCCTTTTCCTCATCCGTATAGGGAGTAAAAATCTCATACCTGTCAGAGAAGGTCAGGGGCTGAGGCTCCTGCACTCCTGAACTCAGGTTCCCCCTACCTGCCTCACTGACAGTCAGACCCTGTGGTCCCTGATCACTAACTGAATGTGAATTACTTAATCTCCCAGGTGTGACTGCCTCCTGAAACAAAGTGTCCCGGTAACTCTCCTCCTCCCGGACGCGCCGCAGTGTTTGAAGCTCAGATTCCAGATCATCAACTCTGAGTCGGAGTTCTTCCAGCAACCAACACTTGCTGCAGATGTGGTCACTGCCCTTCACAATGGGATCAGCCAGCTCCCACATCATACAGCTACAGCACATCACCTGCCCAGCCATCTCTGCTTAGTTAATTAATTTATACAAATTCATGAGTTAAATAATTTCTCGTACTTCTCTATGGTATTATTCAGCTAACCAACTAACAGTAAACTTTTAATCAATCACAAGATACACAAGAAATATCAATTGAAACACCTTACCTTAGCAACACACAAAAGTCTTTTTTTCTGGTTAGAGGAGGAGGGCGGGTGGGATACACTACACGCATCGTGCCTTGGGATTCAGCCGCTGCCCAAATACATACCCGGCAGCCCTCTGAACTTCCTCTGCTGCTCCTTTAAAAGCCTGACTTACCCAGCAGTCCCGTGTCCATTCCTGCTCAGTGCTGGCTCTGTCAAGGTAAGTCTTTATATTTTAAAGTAACCTTCCCATCGGGCTTCTGGTCCTCACTGTCATTCCTACCACTCCACCTGCTGCTGAGTCACTTGGGTTTTTAGATAAGTTACGTTAATCCATTTTCGGTTCTATTTTGCTTGTGTGTAAACAAATACGTCTTCATTTAAAACTGAGTGTTTAGGCCAGTTGTAACTTTCCTGGAATATCCACTTTTCACCTGCTTATAACAACTGGAAAAGTTAGATTACGGCTACCTTTTGAAAATATTTAGAGGGGATCTGTCCTGGTCCATAACATCGCTATGTGCCCTTCACAGAACACACTTGTCTCCATAGCATCTGAAAGTGTTTAATACATATCACAGAGGCTGCACAGTGGATCAGTGGGGTCAGGGCAGCACCATGGTAGCTCATGGTTATTACTGCTATCTCACAACACCTGGAACACCGGTTTGATTCCACTCTCAGGTGACTGTCTGTGTGGAGTTCGCATACTTCCAGTGTCCATGTGGTCCTTCCCAGTGCTCCACAGCCCAAAAGTGCTAAATTGCTCATAGTGCCGAGGGATGTGAGGGTTAGTTTGGTTAGCCATGGGTAATACTATGATAAGGTGGTAAGTGGGTCTATTGGGATGCTCTTTGGAGTGTTGGTGTGGACTGACTGGGCCAAATAGTCTGAGGGATTAGTAATAACGATTACAACAAAAGTTGTGGTCACTGAGTCCATCACCTCTGCACCAGCTCAGACTGAGCTGTGTTTCTACAATTGTTATCCTGTATCCCCATGCTGACCTGCACATTTTGTAACCATGTCTCTGTTTTTAGTTCTGAATATCCTCTGCAGATATGCACAATTTTATCAGCCTGTACACCAAATGAATAAACAGCATATATGTAAAGTATTATCCCTTCCAATTAAAATTGTCCTGTCCATATTGTCGATCGACATTCAATCTCCCGAGAGTAATCTCTTCCCTTGTTCTGCATTATATTTCATTCTGACTGACAGAAAGATTGATGATCGAATGCTGGTGACTGGGCAAATAATTGTGCTCCCCTCAGTCTCCACAGGCATTGTCCCCTTTCTGCCTCCTCGCCATTCTGACCCTGACATGTTGATTCTTGGGTTTTAATGAATAAGGTCATTGTATATGTTGTGTTTGGTTTTGTCCTGAAGTCAATAAGTGTAAACATTACTGGCTTCAAAGCAAATCAACTGCAATGAGATTTTTGTCAAATTATGAAAAAGAAACTGAAGCATTGTGTGTCAAAGTTACAAAGTCACCTTATTGGACCAGTGAGAGGACCATCCGACCAAATCCACGCTTACTGTATATGGTCATGGCAACTATACCCAATATTTTGGTTGGCGGTTGTTCTAGTGGAGGAGAGGTCAGAACAGTAACAACATCTTGACGAGGTTTTCTTCGGGTCAGATGGTGACTGCATTATACCTGGGCAACACAGCAGAATCATCTAGCCTGTGAAAAGAAAATATCCAACACTCCCCCTCACCACCGACCTCTCTAGAGAAATTGGTGATGGGAGATAAGGCCAATAGCCAGGGATGTCAGCATCCAATCCAGTCCAACGATTTTTGTGAATTGAAAATGCTGTATTCAAAGGGGTTAACTGGAGCTGTTTGTTCAGTGACTGTGATTGATGTCAACAAATGGATTCTAATTATGTCACTTGAGGCTTTCTCTGCTCTATTAGTGAGGAGCTTGTTTCAGTGTGGAGCAGCAAATGCATCACCTCCAACGCTAACAGGAATCAGCAGCTGCAAATTCAGGGAGATGAGAGATCAGAGTCTGAGAACAATAGACTGGAATGTTACAGCGATGGACAGGGGAGTTACAGCGATGGACTGGGATGTTACAGCGATGGACAGGGGAGTTACAGCGATGGACTGGGATGTTACAGCGATGGACAGGGGAGTTACAGCGATGGACTGGGATGTTACAGTGATGGACAGGGGTGTTACAATGATGGACAGGAGTTTATTCTGGGGTCTTTACTTGCTTTACTCGCATTACTCAACATTACCAGAACGGATAAGAGGTGTATTGATGATTATTTAAGAAGGTTACTATCCCATCCTTGCGATTGTTGGTGTTCCTGGTAAGCCTCTCTATCTCCGTCCATTTAATAATTCCATAAACCATGTTGAACTTAGTTGCCATTTCTGTTACCCATATTTGGCAAAGGCAATACGCTATTGTCTAGTTTCAGTTACAAACTCAGTGCATCATCCACAAATTTCAGACCTCCAGCTCACAAACATTTGAGAGCAAGACTGTTCAAAACTTCGGGCCCCTTTTTTTGGCCTGAACTGATTTATGTCTCTGTGTTCTCCCCATCACCAAACCTATCCAATACTAGCTCCATAATATCTCCAATCTCCTCCTCTGCATCAGTGCTGTTGCTGAATAAGCCATTACCTACACCTTGGTAAAATTCAGACTTTATGGTTCCACCTCTCCTCTGGTCATGCTTCCAATTACAAATATTTCAATCACAAATTTGTTCTTGTATCTAAGGTTAGTTCATGATAGGGACACTGCATCATTGTAATAATGCTGCTGGACTGGCAATTCAGAGGCACAGGTTATTACACTGAAGACACTGTTTCAAATTCTACCATAGCTGATGGCAGAACTTAAATTCAAATAATACAAATTGGAATAAAAACGAATTTCACAAATAACTACCAGGGAAAGTGCTGGGGAAACTGAGGCAGAGTTGTGTAGAGAGAAAAACATTTTGCAATCGATTGACCATACATCAGAACTGAAAACAACTGGGAAATTGTGTGATTTATGCCAGCTGCAGAGATGTTTGCTTTGAAGGGGAGAAGGCATGAGTTGAATAGATGAAGAAAGAGAGAGACAGGGAAAAGAAAGAAGCAATCAAAGAGATTGCTAATGATCAGTCGGAATGGAAATAAAATGTGAGGTGAATCTCACTTATTTTTCACCTTTTCCATCTTCTTGAAGATCATGATCATTTAGGTATATATCCAAGTCCCTGTGTAAAGTGAATCACCCTCTCTTCCCTGAGTATGGTCTTCTTTAATTTATTCAAGGGCCAGCATTTATTTTCTTTTCCTAGTTGCTGTTGAGAAAGTGTTGGTGAGCTGCCTTCTTTAACCGCTGCAGTCCACATGTTGTGCATTGCCAGTGCCTAGATCCACACTGTTTCATTTCTTTAAGCCTTCATAGTGATTGGCATAACTCAGTGGCTGGCTTGGCCATTTCCAAGTGCAGTTCAGAGTTAACCACATGGCTGCAGGTTTGGAGTCACATATAGGCCAAGGCTAGGTGAAGATGATCGATTACTTTCTCTGAAGGAATTTAGTGAGCCAGATTGGCTTTCTGACAATCGATTATAGTTTCATTAGGTTCTTAATTCCAGGTATTTGATTGAATTCAATTTCCACAATCTACTTTGGCAGGAGTTGAATCCATGGTCTGGGTCATTATCTGAGTTCCTTGATTAATCGTCTCGAGATAATACCACGAGGCCATCACCAAAACAGCATCTCCTATCAACTTCACAGGCAGTTGTGGTGTTGCTGTATTGTGACTGAGGTACAGCACATTGTCAGCTGCTCGGATAGATACAAAAAGGTAAATGGGTTACAGTCAGGGGGCGGAAAGGGAACAGGCAGACAGTGCGGGGATCCCCTGGAGCTGACAATGTAACTGTACCTCAGTCACAAGATCAGCAACATGCATCTCCTGTAGAATGTGGGAGGTGATGGTCATCATGAGTGCCCTCAATGACATCATCTGCAGGAAGTGCACTCAACTTGAGCTCCTCTGAAACTGCGTTAGGGAACTGGAGATGGAGCTGGATGAACTTTGGATCATTAGGTAGGCTGAAGGGGTAATTGAGAGGAGTTATAGGGAGGTAGTCATACCTCAGGTACAGGAAAAAGGTAGAGGGGTTACAGTCAGAGGACGGAAACGGATCAGTTAGAAAGTGCAGGGATGCTCTGTGGCTATTCCTCTTAATAATAAGTACACTGAATTGTGTGGGTGGGGGTGGGGGTGGGGGTGGGGGTGGGGGGTGTGCTACCTACCAGGGAAAGCCATAGTAGCCTGGTCTCTGGCACTGAGCCTGGCCTTGCCGTACAGAAGGGAAGGGGGTTGAATAGAAAGTGGTAGGAAACTCAACAGTTTGAAGAAATGACATGAGATTCTGTGGTTACGAATGGGACTCCCGGAAGGTACATTGCCTCCCAGGTGCTCGGATCTGGGATGTCTCTGATTGAGTCGATAAGATTCTGAAAGGAGGAGGATGAGCAGTCAGAGGTCATAGTGCAAATTGGCACCAATGACATACCCAGGGAAAGGGATGAGGGTCTAAAATGTGATTTCAGGAAGTTAGGTTGGAAGCTAAAAAGCAGGATGAGCAGAGTCGTAATTTCAGAATTACTACCGGTGCCACGTGCTAGTGAGGTGAGGAACAGGGAGCGAGTGCAGCTGAACATGTGGCTACAGGGCTGGCACAGGATGGAGGGAGGGAGAGAGGGCTTCAGATACATCGTTCATTGGGGTACCTTCCGGGGAAGGTGGGATCTGAAGGTCTAACAGAATTGTTGTTATGGGTGATTTTGTTTTCCCGAATACTGATTGGAATGTTCTTAGTGCCGATGGTCTGGATGGAGCCTATTTTGTCAGGTGTGTCCGGGAAGGATTCCTGATGCAATATGTAGATTGGCCGACAAGGGGACAGGCCATAGATGGATTTGGTGTTCGGCAGTGAGCCAGGCAAGGGGTCAGATCTCTCAGTGGGAGAGCATTTCAGTGACAGTGACCACAACTGCCTCACCTTTATCACAGCCATAGAGAGGGATAGGAACAGACAGGAGGGAAGGGTTTTAACTGGAGGAGGGGAAATTACACTGCTATTAGGCAGGAGCTGTGGAGTACAAATTGGGAACAATTGCTCTGCGGGAAATGCCCAACAGAAATGTGGAAGCTGTTTAAGGAGCACTTCTTGCGAGTGTTGGATAACGGTGTCCCACTGAGACAGGGAAGGAATGGTAGGGTGAACGAGTCTTGGATGACAAGATCAAAGGCACTTCTCATCATAAGTTGGAAGGAAGCTTACTTAAGGTTGAGGAAACAAAGGTCTGGCACAGCTTTAGAGGATTTCAGGGTAGTGACGGAAGAACTCAAAAATGGACTGAGGAGAGATAGGAGGGAGGGGCACGGAAAAGCATTGGTGAGAAGGATTATGGAAAACCCAAAGGCAAGCTCCGCGTATGTGAGGAATAAGAGAATGATCAGAGAGAGGATAGAGCTGTTCAGGGATATTGGAGCGAACTTGTGCCCTGAGTCTGAAGAGGTAAGGGAGGCATAAATAAGTTTTTTACTTCAGTATTTACAAGAGACAGGGACCTTGTTGATTGTGAGAACACCATGGACCAGGTTAAAATTTCTTGAACAAATTGATATTAAGGAAGTGGAAGTGCTGGAAATTCTGGAAAGCATCAAGATAGGTCAGTCTCCAGGACCAGATCAGATGTATCGAAGTTTATTACAGGAAGCGAGGAATGAGATTGCTGCGCTTCTGGCGATGATCTTTGCATCCTCTCTCTCTACGGGAATAGTACCAACTGATTGGAGGGAGGTGAATGTCATTCCTCTGTTCAAGAAAGAGAATAGGGAAATCCCTGGGAATTACAGAGCAGTCAGTCTTTTGTCTGTGGTAAGCAAGGTATTGGCAATGATTTTGAGAGAGAGGATTTATGACTATTTGGAAAAACATGGTTTGATTTAAGATAGTCAGCATGGCTTTGTGAGGGGCATGGTCATGTCTCACAAGCCTTACTGAGTTCTTTGAGGATGTGACAAGACAGGTTGATGAAGGCCGAGCAGTGAATGTGGTCTATATGGATTTCAATACAGCATTTGATAAGCTCATTCAGAAAGTTATGACTTGTGGGATACAGGGAAATTTGGCGATCTGGATAGAGAATTGGCTGGCTGAAAGAAGACAGCAAGTAGTAGTGGATGGAAAGTATTCCGCCTGGAGGTCAGTGATCAGTGGTGTCCTGCAGGGATCTGTTCTCGGGCCTCTGCTGTTTGTAGTTTTGATAATTGACTTGGATGAAGATGTGGAAGGGTGAGTTAACAAGTTTGCCAAAGACATAAAGGTGTTGTAGATAGTGTTGAGGGTTGTTGCAGGCTACAACGTGACATTGTCAGGATGCAGAGCTGGGCTGAGAACTGGCAGATCGAACTCAATACTGAATTTGAATGCTGAAATACACAATTCTTGGCAGCATGGGGCCCATGTACATAGATCCCTCAAAGTTACCAACCAAGTTGATGGGATCATGAAGAAAGCATATGGTGTTTTGGCTTTCATTAACAGGGGGATTGAGTTTAAGAGCTGTGAAGTTTTGCTGCAACTCTATAAAACTCTGGTTTGACCACACTTGGAATAGAAGGACAGTATTACGGTTGCAGAAAGGACATTCGAGGAATCGTCTGCTGAGGCAGTATGGGCTGGGGTTGGGGGTTTTCTATAAGCCTCGGAGTAGTTCCAGAATGTAGACTATAAGATCGCAAAGATGATCCTCGATAGGAGTGAGAGTGACATGGGAGTTGTTATGGGGGACTTTAACTTTCCAAATATTGACTAGGAATACTGTAGTTCAAGTAGTTTAGATGGGTCAGTTTTTGTCCAATGTGTACAGGAGGGTTTCCTGACACAGTATGTAGACAGACCAACAAGGGGCAAGGCCACATTGGATTTGGTACTGGGGAATGAACCAAGCCGGTGTTAGATTTGGAGGTAGATGAGCACTTTGGTGATTGTGACCTCAATTTGGTTATGTTTACTTTAGTGATGGAAAGGAATAGGTATATACTGCAGGGAAAGAGTTATAGATAGGCGAAAGGCAATTATGATGCAATTCAACTAGTTTTAGGATGCATAGGATGGGGAAGAAAACTGCAGGAGATGAGCACCATTGAAATGTGGAGCTTATTCAAGGGAAAGCTACTGCTTGTCTTTGATAAGTATGTACTGGTCAGGCAGGTAGGAGGTTGTCGACTGTGGGAGCCATGGTTTACAAAGGAAGTTGAATCTCTTGTCAAGAGGAAGAAGAAGGCTTAAGTCACGATGAGACATGATGGCTCAGTCAGTGCACTTGAGAGTTATAAGTTAATGAGGAAAGACCTAAAGCGAGCGCCTAAGAAGAGCCAGAAGGGGATATGAGAAGTTGTGGGTGGATGGGATCAAGGAAATCCCTCAGATTTTCTATAAGTATATCCGGAATAAAAGAATGACGCGAATAAGATTAGGGCCAATCAAGGTTAGTAGTAGGAAGTTGTGTGTGGAGTCTGAAGAGATAGGGGAAGTGCTAAATGAATATTTTTCATCAGTATTCACACCAGGAAAACACAATGTTGTTGAGGAGAATACTGAGATACATGCTACTAGACCTGATGATGGGTTTTTGCCCAAAACGTCAACTCTCCGGCTCCTCGGATGCTGCCTGACCTGCTGTGCTTTTCCAGCACCACACTCTTGACTCTGGATGGGATTGAGGTTCACAAGGAGGAGGTGTTAGCAATTCTGGAAAGTGTAAAATAGGTAAGTCCCCTGGACAGGATGGGATTTATCCGAGGATTCTCTAGGAACATAGAACGTTACAGCGCAGTACAGGCCCTTCGGCCCTCGATGTTGCATCAAACTGTGAAGTAATCTGATGGCCATCGAACCAACACTATTCCATTATTATCCATATGAATGAAAAATGCCCATTTAAATGCCCTTGACATCGGCAAGTCTACTACTGTTACAGGCAGGCCGTTTCACACCCCTACTACTCTCTGATTAAAGAAACTACCCCGATATCTGTCCGAAATCTATCACTCCTCAACTTAAAGATATGTCCCCTCATGTTAGCCTTCACCATCCAAGGAAAAAGGCTCTCACTGTCCACTCGATCTGACCCCCGATTATCTTGTATGTCTCAATTAAGTCATCTCTCAACCTTCCTCTCTCTAACGAAAACAGCCTCAGTTCCCTCAGCTTTCCCTTGTAAAACCTTCCTCCCATTCCAGGCAACATCCTAGTAAATCTCCTCTGAATCCTTTCCAAAACTTCCACATCCTTCCTATAATGTGGTGACCAGAACTGCAGGCAGTACTCCAGGTGCGGCCACACCAGTGTCTTGTACAGCTGAAGCATGACCTCATGGCTCTGGAACTTAATCCCCCTACCAATAAACACCAACACACCATATGCCTCCTTAACAATCCTATCAACCTGGGTGGCAACTTTCAGGGATTTATGCACCTGGACACCGAGACCTCTCTGTTCATCTGCACTGCCAAGAATTTGACCATTAGCCCAGTACTCTGTATTCCTGTTACTTCTTCCAAAGTGAACCACCTCACACTGACTCCTTTTGCCACTTCTCAGCCCAGCTCTGCAGCTTATCTATGTCCTTCTGTAATCCACAACATCCACCAGCACTATCCACAACTCTGCTGGCCTTAGTGTAATCCGCAAATTTACAAACCCATCCTTCTACACACTCATCCAGGTCATTTATATAAATGACAAACAGCAGTGGCTCCAAAACAGATCCTTGCAGTACACCACTGGTAACTGAGCTCCAGGATGAACATTTCCCATCAGCCACCACCCTCTGTCTTCTTTCAGCTCACCAATTTCTGATCCAAACTGCTAAATCACCTTCAATCCCGAAACTCCATATTTTGTGCAATAGCCTACTGTTGGAACCTTACCAAACAGCTTACTGAAGTTCATATACACCACATCAACCACTTTACCCTCATCCACCTGTTTGGTCACCATCTCAAAGAACTCAATAAGGTTTGTGAGGGACGATTGACCCTTCACAAAACCGTGTTGACTATCCTTAATCAAATTATTCCTTTCCAGGTGATTATAAAATTCTATCTCTTATAACCTTTTCCAACACTTTACCCACAACAAAAGTGAGGCACACCGGCCTATAATTACCAAGGTTGTCACGATTCCCCTTTTTAAACAAGGAAACAGCATTTGCTATCCTCCAGTCTTTTGGCACTACACCTGTCGATAATAATGACGTAAAGATCAACGCCATAGGCTCTGCAATCTCCTCCCTGAAATCTCAGAGAATCAGAGGACAAATTTATAGTCATCTGGCAAACAAAAATTTGATTGGAAATCGTCAACATGGATTCATCAAGGGAAGATTGTGTCTGACAAACCGCATTGAGTTTTTTGAGAATGTGACCAAGCATGTGGATGAGGGTAGAGAAGTTGATGTCATGCACATGGACTTCAGTAAAGCCTTTGATAAAGGCTACTGGAGAAACTAGGCAAAAGTGAGGACTGCAGATGCTGGTGATCAGAGTCAAGATTCGAGTGGTGCTGGAAAAGCGCAGCAAGTCAGGCAGCATCCGAGTAGAAGGAAAATTGATGTTTCGGGCAAAAACCTTTCATCAGGAAATGCGGAGGCATGGGATTGAAGGTGATTTAGCAGTTTGGATTAGAAATTGGCTTTCTGTAAGAATGCAATGAGTGATGGTTGGTGGAAAATATTCAGTCTGGAGTCCGGTTACTAGTGGTATGCCACAAGGATCTGTTTTGGGACCACTGCTGTTTGTCATTTTTATAAATGACTTGGACGCAGGCATAGGTGGATGGGTTCATAAGTTTCCAGATGACACTAAAGTCGGTGGAGTAGTGGACAGTGTGGAAGAATGTTACAGGTTGCAGGGGGACTTGGATAAACTGCAGAATTGGGCTGTAGCAAACGGAGTTCAATGCAGCTAAATGTGAGGTGATGCACTTTGGGAAGAATAACAGGAAGGCAGAGTACTGGGTCAATGGAAAGATTCTTGGTAGTGTGGATGTGCAGAGAGATCTTGGTGTCAATGTATATAGATCCCTGAAAGTTGCCATCCAGGTGGATAGTGCTGTTAAGAAGGCATACGGTGTGTTAGGTTTCATTGGTAGAGGGATTGAGTTCCGGAACTGCAATATCATGCTGCAACTATAGAACACGCTGGTGCGGCGCACTTGGAATATTGTGTACAGTTCTGGTCGCCCAATTACAGAAAGAATGTGGAAGCATTGGAAAAGGTGCAGAGGAGATTTACCAGGACGTTGCCTGGTCTGGAGGGAATGTCTTTTGAGGAAAGGCTGAGAGACTTGGGTCTTTTCTCATTGGAGAGAAGAAGGCTAAGGGGGGATTTGATAGAGCCATACAAGGTGATCAGAGGATTAGGTAGGGTAGACAGTGAGAGACTTTCTCCTAGGATTATGACATCTGTGTGTATAAGGGGGAATAACTGCAAATTGAAGGGTGATAGATTTCAGACAGATGTAAGAGGCAGGTTCTTTACTCAGAGTGTGGTAAGAGTGTGGAATGTCTTGCCAATGTAGTTAACTCAGCCACATTAGGGAAATTTAATCAGTCCTTGGATAAGTGTATGGATGATGATGGGTTAATATAGGGGTATGGGCTTAGATTAGTTCACAGGTTAGCGCAATATCAAGAGCTTAAGGGCCTGTTCTGCGCTGTATTGTTCAATGTTCCACAAATCACATGCGGCATAAGGGTCTTATCTATTTTCAGATGTTCCAAAATTGCTAAAACCTCTTCTTTGCCACCTGCAATCCCACAGAGCATAGAAAAGTTCAGCACAGAACAGGCCCTTGGCCCACAATGTTGTGCCGAGATTTAATCCTAATGTAAAATATAGTAACTTAACCCATGCACCCCTCACTGCCATCATGTATACGTCCAGCAGTCACTTAAATGCCTCCAATGACTTCGCTTCCACCACCACCGCTGGCAATGCATTCCATGCATTCACAACTCTCTGCGTAAAGAACCTAACTCTGATGTCTCCTCTATACCTTCCTCCTAATATCTTCAAACTATGACCCCTCGTGCCAGTCAATCCCACCCTGAAAATTGTCTCTGGTTATTAACTCTATCTATTCCTCTAATAATTTTGTACACCTGGATCAGGTCTCCTCTCTTCCTCCTTCTCTCCAACGTGAAAAGTCTGAGCTTATTCAACCTTTCTTCATAGGCAAGCCCTCCAATCCAGGCAGCATCCTAGGAAATCTTCTTTGCACCCTCTCCAAAGCCTCTATATCTTCCTTATAGTAAGGCGACCAGAACTGGACACAATATCCAAATGTAGTCTCACGGCTCTTAAACTCGATTCCCCTGTTAATGAAAACCAAAACGCCATATGCTTTCTTAACAACCCTATTCACTTGGGTGGCAACTTTGAGGGATTCATGTAATTGCACACTGAGATCCCTCTGTTCCTCCACACTGCCAAGAATCCTGTCTTTAATCCTATATTCAACATTTGAGTTTGACCTTCCAAACCTTCACTTCACATTTATCCAGGTTGAACTCCACCTGCCATTTCTCAGCCCAGCTCTGCATCCTGTCTATGTCACGCTGCAGCCTGCAATAGCCCTTGATACTATCAACAGCACCTCCAACCTTTGTGTCATCTGCAAAGTTACTGACCCACCCCTCAGCCTCCTCATCCAAGTCATTTATAAAAACTACAAAGAGCAGAGACCCAAGAACAGAGCCCTGCGGGACCCCACTCAACACTGACCTCCAGGCAGAATACTTTCCATCTACAACCACTCTCTGCCTTCTGTCAGCCAGCCAATTCTGAATCCAGATAGCCAAATCTCCCTGTATCCCATACTTTCTGACTTTATGAATGAGCCTACCATGGGGGAACCTTATCAAATGCCTTGCTGAGGTCCATATACACCACATCCACTGCTCAACCATCATCGATCTGTCTTGACACCTCCTCAAAGAACGCAATAAGGTTTGTGAGGCAAGACCTGCCCCTCACAAAGCCATGCTGACTGCCTTTAATCACACTATGCTTTGCCAAATAGTCATAAATCCTATCCCTCAGAATTCTTTCCAAAACCTTGCTGACCACAGATGTAAGACTGACTGCTCTGTAATTGCCAGCGATTTCCCTATTGCCCTTCTTGAAAAGAGGAACAACATTCACCTCCTTCCAATCCCCCGGTACGACTCCTGTGGAGAGTGAGGAAGCAAAGATCTTCACCAGCGGCTTAGCAACCTCCTTTCTTACTTCCTGGAGCAGCCTAGGATAAATCTGGTCTGGAACTTTATTGCTGGAACAGCACAGCAGGTCAGGCAGCATCCAGGGAACAGGAGATTCGACGTTTCGGGCACAGGCCCTTCTTCAGGAATGAGCAGAGAGTGTTCAGCAGGAGAAGATAAAAGGTAGGGAGGAGGGACTTGGAGGAGGGGCGTTGGAAATGTGATAGGTGGAAAGAGGTCAAGGTGAGGGTGATAGGTCGGAGTAGGATGGAGGCGGAGAGGTCAAGAAGAAGACTGCAGGTCAGGAAGGCGGTGCCGGGCTGGAGGGATTCGGCTGAGACAAGGTGGGGGGAGGGGGGATGAAGAAACTGGTGAAGTCCAAGTTCATCCCCTGCGGTTGGAGGGTTCCCAGTCGGAAGATAAGACGCTCCTCCTCCGACCGTCGCGTTGTTGTGGTTTGGCGGTGGATGAGTCCAATGACCTGCATATCCCCGGTGGAGTGGGAGGGGGAGTTGAAATGCTGTGCTACAGGGTGGTTGGGTTGGTTCGTCCGGGTGGCCCAGAGGTGCTCTCTGAATCGCTCCGCAAGTAGGCGGCCTGTCTCCCCAATATAGAGGAGGCCACACCGGCTGCAGCGGATGCAGTAGATGATGTGGGTGGAGGTGCAGGTGAATCTGTGGCGGATATGGAAGTTTCCTTTGGGGCCTTGGAGAGAAGTGAGGGGGGAGGTGTGGGCGCAAGTGTTGCACCTCCTGCGGTTGCAAGGGAAGGTGCCAGGAGTGGAGGTTGGGTCGGTGAGGGGTGTGGATCTGACAAGGGAGTCGCGGAGGGAGTGGTCTCTACGGAAAGCTGATAGGGGAGGGGAGGGAAATATATCCCTGGTGGTGGGGTCCGTTTGGAGGTGGCGGAAGTGACGGCGGATGATGCGCTGTACATGGAGATTGGTGGGGTGGTAGGTGAGGACCAGTGGGGTTCTGTCCTGGTGGCGGTTGGAGGGGCGGGGCTCAAGGGCGGAGGAGCGGGAAGTGGAGGAGATGTGGTGGAGGGCACCGTCGACCACGTCGGGGGGGAAATTGCGGTCCTTGAAGAAGGAGGCCGTCTGTGTTGTGCGTATTTTGAACTGGTCCTCCTGGGAGCAGATGCGGCGGAGACGAAGGAATTGGGAGAATGGGATGGCGTTTTTACAGGGGGCAGGATGGGAGGAGGTGTAGTCCAGGTAGCTGTGGGAGTCGGTTGGTTTGTAGTAGATGTACAGCGCATCATCTGCCGTCACTTCCGCCACCTCCAAACAGACCCCAGCACCAAGGATATATTTCCCTCCCCTCCCCTATCAGCTTTCCGTAGAGACCACTCCCTCCGCGACTCCCTTGTCAGATCCACACCCCCCACCGACCCAACCTCCACTCCCGGCACCTTCCCTTGCAACCGCAGGAGGTGCAACACTTGCGCCCACACCTCCCCCCTCACTTCTCTCCAAGGCCCCAAAGGAAACTTCCATATCCGCCACAGATTCACCTGCACCTCCACCCACATCATCTACTGCATCCGCTGCAGCCGGTGTGGCCTCCTCTATATTGGGGAGACAGGCCGCCTACTTGCGGAGCGATTCAGAGAGCACCTCTGGGCCACCCGGACGAACCAACCCAACCACCCTGTAGCACAGCATTTCAACTCCCCCTCCCACTCCACCGAGGATATGCAGGTCATTGGACTCATCCACCGCCAAACCACAACAACGCGACGGTCGGAGGAGGAGCGTCTTATCTTCCGACTGGGAACCCTCCAACCACAGGGGATGAACTTGGACTTCACCAGTTTCTTCATCCCCCCTCCCCCCACCTTGTCTCAGCCGAATCCCTCCAGCCCGGCACCGCCTTCCTGACCTGCAGTCTTCTTCTTGACCTCTCCGCCTCCATCCTACTCCGACCTATCACCCTCACCTTGACCTCTTTCCACCTATCACATTTCCAACGCCCCTCCTCCAAGTCCCTCCTCCCTACCTTTTATCTTCTCCTGCTGAACACTCTCTGCTCATTCCTGAAGAAGGGCCTGTGCCCGAAACGTCGAATCTCCTGTTCCCTGGATGCTGCCTGACCTGCTGTGCTGTTCCAGCAATAAAGTTTCAACTTTGATCTCCAGCATCTGCAGACCTCACTTTCTCCTTAAATCTGGTCTGGCCCTGGGGACTTATCAATCTTAATGTTTTCCAGAATTTCTAGCACATCATCTTCATCAATCTTGATCTGGTCAAGCCTGTATCCCAGCTCCTCAAAGTTTTCATTTACAACAAGTTCCCTTTCCTTGGTGAAAACTGAAGCAAAAAATTCATTCAGGGCTGCCCCTATCTGCCAAGATTCTGGATTAGTGGTGCTGGAAGAGCACAGCAGTTCAGGCAGCATGCAAGGAGCTTCGAGGATCCACGCGCAAGTTCCCTCCGCTATCCCTGATGGGCCCTACCTTCTCCCAGATCATTCTCTTATTCCTCATGTATGAGTAAAATGCCTTTGGGTTCTCCCTAATCCTTCTTGCCAAGCCTTTTTCATGCCCCCTCCTGGCTCTCCTCAGTCCATTTCTGAGCTCGTCTCTAGTAAGCCTGTAATCCTCTCAAGCTGTGCTAGATCCTTGCTTCCTCCACCTTAAGTAAGCTGCCTTCTTCCTTTTGATGAGAAGCTCCTCTGTTCTCATCATCCAAGGCTCTTTAATCTTACCCCTTCTTACCTGTCTCAGAGGAACAAATTTGTGCATCACTCTTGACAACTGCTCCTTAAATAGTCTCCACATGTCTACTGTGCTCTTTCTGTGGAACAATTGCTCCCAGTCTGTACTTCCCAACTCCTATCTGATAGCGTCAGAATTTCCTTTTCCCCAATTCACTATCTTCCCTCAGTAACTGCTCCTTACCCTCTCCAAGGCCATGGCAAATGTGAGGCAGTTGTGATCACTTTCACCAAAGTGCTCTCCCACCATGAGATCTGACATCTGTCCTGGCTCATTGCCGAGCACCAAATCCAAACTGGCCTCTCCCCTCGTCGGTCTGACTACATACTGAGTAAGGAAACCCTCCTGAACACACCTGACAAAAACGGCTCCATCCAAACCATCTGCACTTAGGAGGTTCCAGTCGATATTGGGAAAGGTGAAATCACCCATAACAACAACCCTGCTACTTCTGCATTTTTCCAGAAACTGCTCACCTATGAGATCTTCAATCTCCCCACGTGTTAAGCTACATTCCCTGCCTGTTCTTCATCTCACTATCTCGTGGCACCGGTAGCAAACCCGAGATCACTACTGTACTTGTCCTGCTCTTCAGCTTCCAACCTAACTCTCTGTAGTCACTTTTCAGATCCTCAGTCCCTTTCCTGGCTATATCATTGGTGCCAATATGTGCCACGATTTCTGGCTGCTCACCCTCCCCCTTCAGAATCGGCGACATCCCGGACCCTGGCACCGGGGAAGCAACATACCTTCCGGGAGTCCCGTTCCTGACCACAAAATCTCCTGTCAATCTGTCTAACTATTGAGTCCCCTACCACTAGCGCTTTTCTATTCTCCCCCTTCCCTTCTGAGAACTGAAATTATACATTGAAAAATTGATTGTCTGTTAAGCCTTTCATCTGTTAGAATACAGTGATAGTTTCACTTCTTTCATGTGTAAATCACAAAACCCTTTTTTTCAAAGTTGCAATCTCGGGTTAGCTGTTAACAATGGTGATAGCTAGACAATATGTTGAAGATTCTGGATTAGCGATGCTGGAAGAGCACAGCAGTTCAGGCAGCATCCAAGGAGCTTCAAATTCGACGTTTCGGGCAAAAGCCCTTCATCAGGAATAAAGGCAGAGAGTCTGTAGCGTGGAGTCTGAACCAATATGTTGAAGGTGTTAGCCCCCTGTGTTCTCTGTCTATGACCTGATGTTTAGATTGATTCTAATCTAAAAATGAGATAAGAGTTTTACATAAATTCATGCAGTTTTTGAGCTCAGAGTTCTACATGAACGTATGCAGTTTTTGAGCAAAGTGAAATGTAACTCTGCAAGTACAAATTCACCCCACAAAATGTGTGCATGTGGGTCTTTGTCTGTGTGTGTGTGTGTGTGTGTGTGTGTGTGTCTGTCTGTCTGTCTGTCTGTCTGTCGTGGGGGTTTGTGAGTATGAGAAAGTGTGTGTAGTGAGTGCAGAGAGTCTCAAGTCTGTGAGGGGGTGCATGTGAGTGTGGGAGTGTGTGTGTCTATAAGGGTGTGTGTGGGTGTCTGTGTGTACCTGTGTCCTTGTGTATGTGTAGGAATACCTGTGTGTGTATGTAGTGCAATGGTGATCACCTGTAATGTGATGGATCTTTTCAAATATCAGAGAGTTGAGGGCTACAAGGAAGTGGATATGAAATAGGAGTTGATGCCAACAGCAGATCAGCCATGATCTTACTGAATGGAAAAGCAGACCCGAGGGGCTAAATGAACTGTTCCTGTTTCTTGTGTTCTCTCTATTATGGACTAGGTCAGACCCGCCTCAAAATATCTTTAGAAAGTAGCCTAGACCCTAACTTTTTCTTATTTTAAAGGTAGATGTGAAGTGGACATTCCAGGTGTGATGAAGCTGGTCAAACCACCAGCCTTTAAGCAAGACTGAATTTATTTAAGCACTACAGATGGAGTGCTAACAAAAGAAAATGGAATTTAGTAAAAATATAGCTGTTGGAAAACTTAACGGAACTGATAAAGCAACGTAACTAAGTAACTGTTCCAATCCTGTGATATCCCAAAGACACACCACTTGGAAAAAGGTAAATTGAAACACAGGTTCTGACAGGCAGGAGGGAACAACATCCAGAGAAATTTCAGATCGAAGGTCAGTCAGGAATCATCTGCTGAAGCTGAAATCTTTCCAGCCACAGCAAATTAGACAAAAAAAATTGAACTGGGAGAATTGGCTACTCCTCTGCCATTGTTAAACCTCTGCCTTTATCACCTCTTTAAAAAAACTCAAGGACAAAATAACGTTGTTAAAGTGAGAGCATCGACACGCCTATCCCTTTGGTAAGAAATTGAATCGTCAATATACAAGATTGGTTCATTTTAAACCCCTTAGTCTTACTCTGTTAGTTTAGTATGCTACAATACCTATACATTACTTTGACTATAACCATGCAAACATTCACTATGATATTCTATTTTTATTCCATTTTCTCTGAACCTGGTTCTCTGGCTCAGAAGGAAAATGGGGTGAATAGAGAGCGAAAGTAATTGGAGATTCAGTGGTTAGAGGAACAAACAGGAGATTCTGTGGTCATGAACAAAACTCCCAGATGGTATGTTACCTCACAGGTTTCAGTATCAGGGCTGTCTCCAATCAAATCTACATGATTCTAAAGGGGGAGAATGAGCAACTGGAAGTTGTTGTACACATCAGTACCAATGACATAGCTAGGAAAATGGAGGAGGAATTAAAAAGTGAATAAAAGGATTGAGGTTGGAGGTAAGAGGCAGGACGAGCAGAGCAGTAATCTCAGGATTGCTAATAGTCCAACGGGCTACTGAAGTCAGGAACAGAGAGCGAGTGCAGCTGAACACGTGGCTGCAGAACTGCTGCTAGATCGCAGCATGAAAATCTATTGGGGAGTAGGATTAAGGAAAACCCCAAGGTGTTCTACGCTTAAAGTGAGGAATAAGAGGATGGCCAATGTGGTGGTCGGGCCGAGCAGGGATAGTGGAGAGAACTTGTGCCTGGAATCAGAGGTGGTAGAGGTGGTCCTTAATGAATACTTTGCTTCGGTATTCAGCAGAGAGAGGGATCTTGTCGTTTGTGAGCATTGCGTGAAACAAGCTGATATGCTCGAACAGGTTGATGCTAAGGAGGAAGATGTGCTGGAAATTTTGAAAAACGTGAGGATAGATAAGTCCCCTGGGCCATACAGATATACCCAAGGTTACTATGGGAAGCGAGGGAAGAGATTGTTGCGCCTTTGGTGATGATCTTTGCGTCCTCACTGTACACTGGAGTAATACTAGTTAATTGAAGGGTGGAAAATGTTATTCCCTTGTTCAAGGAAAGGAATGGGAATAACTCTGGGAATTATAGACCTTGGTCCTGGAGGAACGCTGTCTCGTTTTGTAATGTAACAGTTGGAAATGGTAGAAATGACAAATAAAAAAGCTACTTTCTTTTCTCCCCTTCTTCTTCTCCCCTTCTTCTTCTCTCTCTCTACCAGTCAGCTTTACTTTGGTGGTGTGAAAATTATTGGAGTGGATCTGAGAGACTGGATTTATAATTATTTGGAAAAGCATAGTGTGATTAGAGATAGGAGAAAGTGAGGTCTGCAGATGCTGGAGATCAGAGCTGAAAATGTGTTGCTGGAAAAGCGCAGCAGGTCAGGCAGCATCCAGGGAACAGGAGAATCGACGTTTCGGGCATAAGCCCTTCTTCAGGATGCTGCCTGACCTGCTGCGCTTTTCCAGCAACACATTTTCAGCTGTGATTAGAGATAGTCAGCATGGCTTTGTGAGGAGAAAGTGAGGACTGCAGATGCTGGAGATCAGAGCTGAAAATGTGAAGAAGGGCTTATGCCCGAAACGTCGATTCTCCTGCTCCTCGGATGCTGCCTGACCTGCTGCACTTTTCCAGCAACACATTTTCAGCTCATGGCTTTGTGAGGGGAAGGTCATCCCTCACAAACCTTATTGAGTTCTTTGGGGATCTGACAAAACACATTGATGAAGCTAGAGCAGTGGATTTTAGCAAGGTATTTGATAAGGTTCCCCATGGTAGGCACATTCCGAAATTGAGGTATGGGATATAGGGAAACCTGTCTGTCTGGATACAGAATTGACTGGCCCATAGAAGACAGAGGGTGTTTGTAGATGGAATGTATTCAACCTGAAGCTTACTGACCAGTGGTGTTCCACAGGGACCTGTGTCCTCTTTGTGATTTTTATAAATGACTTGGATGAGGAAGGGGTCTTATTTATTTTTTAACAGCCTTTTATACTTCAATCAATATTAACCTGGCCAAGGAAACACTGACTACACTATTAGAAGACCTAAAGACACAAACACCAAACACCACTAACTTCATCAACAAGGAGAATATCACCAAGCTAGCGGACCTATGCCTTACCACCCACTTCACCTTCAACAACAAAACCTACAGACAAAACCAACAGAACACCCATGGGGTCTCCGATATCAGGGTTCCTAGCAGAGACAGTAATGCAGAGACTTGAACAAACAGCTCTGCCCACCTCCAACCCAAACTTTGGGTCTGCTTCGTGGATGACACCTTTGTCATCACAAAATGAAACAAATTAGAGGAAACCTTCAAGACCATCAACAATACCCTTACTGGCATAAAATTCACTAAAGAGGAGGAAAACAACAACAAACTGCCATTCCTCGATGTCAGAGTAGAACAAACAGCCAATGGGGAACTACAAACCAGCGTCTACAGGAAAACAACACATACGGACCAAATATTGAACGACAGAAGCAGTCATCCCAACACCCACAAATGAAGCTGCATTAGAACATTATTTCAATGAGCCAACACACACTGCAGCACAGAGGAACTACGCAGAGCAGAGGAAAATCACCTATACCGTGTGTTCAAAAAGAATGGCTACCCAATGAACACAGTCCGCCGATTTCTGAGCAACAAACCCAAACAATCAGACAAAACACGTCCAGAAACCCTAGCCACTCTCCCCTACATCAAAGACATCTCGGAAATGACTGCCAGACTAGTCAGACCCCTCGCATCATGGTGGCCCACAAACCCACCAACACACTAAAACAGCAGCTAATGAACTTGAAAGACCCTATACAGACAATGAGCAAAACTAATGTCATTTACAAAATACCGTGCAAGGACTATAACAAACACTACATTGTACAAACAGACAGAAAACTAGCCACCAGGAAACATGAACACCAACTAACCACAAAAAGACCTGACCCTCTTTCACTAGTATCCTCACATACGGATGAGGAAGGACACCACTTCGACTGGGACAATACATCCATCCGAGGACAAGCCAAACAGAGACATGCACGAGAATTCCTAGACCCCATCTACCACCCCCTGAGAAAAGGAACAGGAAGTGACTTCACCACAGGAAATAATGTCACCACAGGAAATGACATCAGCAACCCAAAGAAACCCAAGCATATAAATAGAAAGCAGGAATTTTCAGCATTGCTTCCCATAAGGTCCACTGAATACGTTACCTAGTAAGGTAATGAAACGTCTGGAAATGAACCTTTCAGCTCAGCGAGCAAACCTACATCCATAATAGCTTAACCTATATACCCCTGAATTCAGTGCTGTCCATGTGCATGCCCAGCAGTTGCTTAAATGTCCCTAATGACTCTGTTTCCACCACCACCGCTGGCAACGCAGTCCATGCATTCACAACTCTCTGTGTAAAGACCCTTCAATAGACAATAGGTGCAGGAGTAGGCCATTCTGCCCTTCGAGCCTGCACCACCATTCATTATGATCATGGCTGATCATCCTCAATCAATATCCTGTTCCTGCCTTATCTCCATAACCCTTGATTCCACTATCTTTAAGAGCTTTATCCAACTCTTTCTTAAATGAATCCAGAGACTGGGCCTCCACTGCCCTCTGGGGCAGAGCATTCCACACACCCACCACTCTCTGGGTGAAGAAGTTTCTCCTCATCTCTGTCCTAAATGGTCTACCCCGTATCTTTAAGCTGTGTCCTCTGGTTCAGCACTCACCCATCAGCGGAAACATGTTTCCTGCCTCCAGAGTGTCCAATCCTTTAATAATCTTATATGTCTCAATCAGATCCCCTCTCAGTCTTCTAAACTCAAGGGTATACAAGCCCAGTCACTCCAATCTTTCAACTTAAGATAGTCCCACCATTCCAGGAATTGACCTCGTGAACCTACACTGCACTCCCTCAATAGCCAGAATGTCTTTCCTCTAATTTGGAGACCAGAACTGCGCACAATATTCCAGGTGCGGTCTCACCAGGGCCCTGTACAGCTGCAGAAGGACCTCTTTGCTTCTATACTCAATCCCTCTTGTTATGAAGGCCAGCATGCTATCAGCCTTCTTCACTGCCTGCTGTACCTGCATGCTTGCTTTCATTGATTGATGTACAAGAGCACCCAGATCTCTCTGTACTGCCCCTTTATGTAACTTGACTCTATTTAGGTAGTAATCTGCCTTCCTGTTCTTGCCACCAAAGTGGATAACCACACATTTATCCACATTAAACTGCATCTGCCATGTATCTGTCCACTCACCCTGTAATCTCCTAACATCCTCCTCACATTTTACCCTGCCACCCAGCTTTGTGTCGTTAGTAAATTTGCTAATATGACTTTTAATACTTTCATCTATATCATTAATCTACATTGAAAAAGCTGTGGTCCCAGCACTGATCCCTGCGGTACCCCACTGGTCATCGCCTGCCATTCCGAAAGGGAGCCGTTTATTACTACTCTTTGTTTCCTGTCAGCCAACCAATTTTCAATCCAAGTTAGTACTTTGCCCCCAATACCATGCACCCTAATTTTGCTCACTAACCTCATATGTGGGACTTTATCAAAAGCTTTCTGAAAGTCCAGGTACACTACATCCACTGGATCTCCCTTGTCCATCTTCAGAGTTACATCCTCAAAAAGCTTTTGGTCACTTGCCGAATATCTTGTAGCTCAGTGCCAAATTTTATTTGATAATGCTCTTCTCAATCATTTTGGGATGTTTTATTGCCTTAAAAGTAAAATATAAATTGGAGTTATTGTATATCTCAGTGTGTTTTTTCCCATTAATCTGTCTGAAAGAGATGTTTGGTCCTTATGTGTTTGAGAATTTTTCAAATAACCTAGAATTGCTAGCTATTTAAAGCAGTTTGTGCTGTTCTGCAAAATGTTTCAACAGCAAATACTTGAATTTGAAGCTAATACAAAAGCAAAATACTGCAGATGCTGGACATCCAGAATGTAAAAAATGCTAGAAATGCTCAGCAGGTCTGGTAACATGCAATGTGTGGAGAATAAATTGGGCAGCACGGTGGCACAGTGGTTAGCACTGCTACCTCACAGTGCCAGAGACCCAGGTAACTCTCTGTGTGGAGTTTGCACATTCTCCCCGTGTCTGCGTGGGTTTCCTCCGGGTGCTCCGGTTTCCTCCCACAATCCAAAAATGTGCTGGTTAGGTGAATTGGTCACGCTAAATTGCCCTTAGTGTTAGGTGAAGGGGTAAATGTAGGGGAATGGGTCTGGGTGGGTTGCGGTTCGGTGTGGACTTGTTGGGCCGAAGGGCCTGTTTCTACACTGTAAACTAATCTAAAAACAAAATTCCAGAAGATTAGTCAAGCATGATTTCCCTTTCATAAATCCATGCTGACTCTAACCTATCCTGTTACTGCTATCCAGATGTGTCGTAATTTCATCCTTTATAATTGACTCCAGCATCTTTCCCACCACTGAGGTCAGACTAACTGGTCTATAATTTCCTGCTTTTTCTCTCCCTCTTTTCTTAAAAAGTGGGACAACATTAGCCACTCGCCAATCCGCAGGAACTGATCCTGAATCTATAGAACATTGGAAAATTATCACAAATGCATCGACGATTTCTCGAGCCACCTCCTTCAATACCCTGAGATGTAGACCATCCGGTCCCGGGGACTTATCAGCCTTGAGACCTAACAGTCTCTCCAACACCATTTCCTGTCTAATATAAATTCCCTTCAGTTCAGGTCCTTCAGCCACTGTTACCTCAGGGAGATTGCTTGTGTCTTCCCCAGTGAAGACAGATCTGAAGTACCAATTCAACTCTTCTGCCAATTCTTTGTTCCCCGTAATATATTCACCCATTTCTGTCTTCAAGGACACAATTTTAATCTTAACCATTTTTTTCCCTTTCTCGTACCTATGAAAGCTTTTAATATCCTCCTTTATATTTTTATCTAATTTACCTTCGTACCTCAATTTTTCTCTGCGTATTTCCTTCTGAGTTATCCTATGTTGTTCTTTAAAAGCTTCCCAGTCCTCTATTTTCCCACTCATCGTTGCTATGTTATACTTTTTCTCTTTTGACTTTATATGTTTCTTAACTTCCCTCATCAGCCACAGCCACCCCTGCCTCCTCCTAGGATCTTTCTCCCTTTTTGGAATGAACTGATCGTGCATCTTTTGCATTATACCCAGAAATATTCGCCATTGTTCCTCCACTGTCGTCCCTGCTAAGGTATTGCATCATTGAACTTTGGCCAGCTCCTCCCTCATAGCTACATTGTTCCCTTTATTCAACAGAAATATTGTCACTACCGATTGTACCTTCTCCCTTTCAAATTGCAGATTAAAGCTTATTGTATTATGGTCACTACTTCCCAATGGCTCCTTCACTTCGAGGTCCCTGATCAAATCTGATTCGTCACACAATACCAGATCCAGAATTGCCTTCTCCTTGGTCAGCTCCTGCACCAGCTGTTCTAAGAATCCATCTCGGAGGCACTCCACAAACTCCCTTTCTTGGGGTCTAGTACCATCCTAATTCTCCCAGTCTACCTGCATGCTGAAATCCCCCATAACAACTGTAGTAATATCTTTGCGACAGGCCAATTTCAGCTCCTTATTCAACTTACACACTATACCCAGACTACTGTTTGGGGGCTTGTAGATAACTCCCATTAGGGTCTTTCTCAGTTCTATCCATACTGACTCTACATCCCCTGATTCTAGGTCCTCCCACACAAGGGACTGAATATCATTCCTTACCAACAGGGCCATCCCACCCCCTCTGCCCATCAGTCTGTCCTTATGATAGCACGTATAGCCTTGAATATTCATTTCCCAGGCCCTGTCCACTTGAAGCCACGTCTCAGTTATCCCCAAACATCATACCTGACAATTTCTAACTGAGCCTCAAGCTCATCCATCTTATTTCTAATGCTTTGTGCATTCATATATAATATTTTTAATTTGTTACACCCCTCACCATTCCTATCAATCCCTATTTCACTCAACCTTATGGCATGATCCTTTTTGAGTTTTCTGCTCCATTGATACCGTTGTCTTTCTTGACTTCTCTTGTTGTGGTTCTGTTTTCCGAGCTGGGAATTTGTGTTGCAGACATTTCGTCCCCTGTCTAGGTGACATCCTCAGTGCTTGGGAGCCTCCTGTGAAGCGCTTCTGTGATGTTTCCTCTGGTATTTACAGTGGTTTGTACCTGCCGCTTCCGGTTGTCAGTGCCAGCTGTCCGCTGCAGTGGGTCCAGGTCGATGTGCTTATTGATTGAATCTGTGGATGAGTGCCATGCCTCTCGGAATTCCCTGGCTGTTCTCTGTTTGGCTTGTCCTATAATAGTCGTGTTGTCCCAGTCAGACTCATGTTGCTTGTCATCTGCGTGTGTGGCTACTAAGGATAGCTGGTCATGTTGTTTCATGGCTAGTTGGTGTTCATGGATGTGGATCGTTAGCTGTCTTCCTGTGTGTCCTATGTATTGTTTTGTGCAGTCCTTGCATTGGATTTTGTACACTATGATCACTAGGACTCATAACAGCACACAAACCAACAGCCACTCTCAGACAACATCTCACCAGGACAAAGGACCGATACCCAGCATGAGCAAAACCAATGTAGTGTACAAAATCCCATGCAAGGACTGCACAAAACACTACATAGGACACACAGGAAGACAGCTAACCCATCCGTCTTGTATAATTTATCCTTACCGCTAAACATACCCCAGTGATCCAAGAATTTAAATCCTTGCTTCCTATACCAGTTCCCCAGCCACACATTCAAGTCCATTATCTCCCTGTTCCTGTCCTCTCCAGCCTGAGGAACTGGAAGCAAACCAGCGATAACCACCCTGGATACTTAAATAACAGTCACTCACCTTCCCAACTGCCTCTGCCGCTCCGACTTCACTTCCGCCCAGCTCCTGCAGCTCTCTTCCTCTGACGTTCCCCTCTATATCTTGCTCCAAATATCTTAAAACTGTGACCTCTCATACCAATCAATCTGGGGAAATGTCTCTGGCTATTGACTCTATCTATGCCTCCCATTACCTTGTACACCTCGATCAGGTCTCCTATTTTCCTTCTTCTCTCCAGAGAGAAAAGTTCGAGCTTTTTCTCTGTTCTGGCCACACCATCATAGCCCCAAGTACTGATCCATGCTCTAAGTCCTTACTCTTATTCCAGACACTCCTTGCATTAAAGCAGACACACTTTAACAGATCCCTTTGTTTCATCGCGTGAGAAACCTTCCTGATAGACTAACTACATCCTGTCACTGCCCCATCTACAACTGCCCCCCTCTCAGATATGTAGCTCTGATTTCCACCCCCTGCCAAACTAGTTTAAACCCTCCCGAACCACGCGAGCAAATCTCCCACCCAGGACATTTGTACCCCTCCAATTCATGTGCAACCCGTCCTTCATGTACAGGTCCCACCTTCCCCAGAAGGTATCCCAATGGTCTAGGTATCTGAAGCCCTCCCTCCTGCACCAGCCTCACAGCCATGTGTTAAGCTACATTTGCTGACTGTTCCTCATCTCACTATCTCGTGGCACCGGTAGCAATCCTGAGATCACCACTCTACTCGTCCTGCTCTTCAGCTTCCAACCTAACACTCTGTAGTCACTTTTCAGATCCTCAATCCCTTTCCTGGCTATATCATTGGTGCCAATATGTACCACGATTTCTGGCTGCTCACCCTCCCCCTTCAGAATCCTGTGAACCCGATCGGCGACATCCCGGACCCTGGCACCAGGGAGGCAATGTCCCTTCCGGGAGTCCCATTCCTGACCACAAAATCTCTGTCAATCCGTCTAACTATTGAGTCCCCTATTACTAGCACTTTTCTATTCTCCCCCTTCCCTTCTGAGCCACAGTGCCAGGCTCAGGGCCAGAGACTTGACAACTATGGCTTTCCCCTGGTAGGCTGTCTCCACCAGCCATATCCAACACGGTATACTTATTGCTGAGGGGAACGGCCACAAGGGATCCCTGCTCTGACCGTCTGTTCCCTTTCCTCCCCCGACTATAGTCCGAGTATTTGACATTGATCTTTAAATCGTTATTGTCTACAGGAATAGTACCAGAAGACTGGAGGATAGCAAATGTGGTTCCTCTGTTCAAGACGGGGAGTAGAGACAACCCTGGGAATTATAGACCAGTGAGCCTTACTTCGGTTGTTGGTAAAGTGTTGGAAAAGGTTATAAGAGGTAGGATTTATAATTATCGAGAAAAGAATAATTTGATTAGGGATAGTCAGCACGGTTTTGTGAAGGGTAGGTCGAGCCTCACAAACCTTATTGAGTTTTTTGACAAAGTGACCAAGCAGGTAGATGAGAGTAAACCGGTTGATGTGGTGTATATGGATTTCAGCAAGGCGTTCGATAAGGTTCCCACAGTAGGCTATTGGACAAAATGCGGAGGTTTGGGATTGTGGGAGATATAGCAGTTTGGATCAGTAATTGGCTTGCTGAAAGAAGACAGAGGGTGGTGGTTGATGGGAAATGTTCATCCTGGAGTCCAGTTACTAGTGGTGTACCGCAAGGGTCGGTGTTGGGTCCACTGCTGTTCGTCATTTTTATAAATGACCTGATGAGGGCGTAGAAGGGTGGGTTAGTAAATTTACAGACGACACTAAGGTCAGTGGAGTTGTGGGTAGCGACGAAGGATGTTGTAGGTTACAGAGGGACATAGATAAGCTGCAGAGCTGGGCTGAGAGGTGGCAAATGGCGTTTAATGCGGACAAGTGTGAGGTGATTCACTTTGGTCGGAGTAACCGGAATGCAAAGTACTGGGCTAATGATACAAAACTCTGGTACGGCCGCACTTGAAGTATAGTGTACAGTTCTGGTCACTGCATTTTAAGAGGGATGTGGAAGCTTTGGAAAGGGTGCAGAGGAGATTTACTAGGATGTTGCCTGGTATGGAGGGAAGGTCTTACGAGGAAAGGCTGAGGGACTTGAGGCTGTTTTCGTTGGAGAGAAGAAGGTTGAGAGGTGACTTAATAGAGACATATAAGATAATCAGAGGTTTAGATAGGGTGGACAGGGAGAGCTTTTTTCCAAGGATGGTGATGGCGAGCATGAGGGGGCATAGCTTTAAATTGAGGGGTGATAGATATAGGACAGATGTCAGAGGCAGTTTCTTTACTCAGAGTAGTAAGGGTATGGAATGCTTTGCCTGTATCGGTAGTAGATTCGCCAACTTTAAGTTGGCGTACATATGGACGTACATGGAATAGTGTAGGTGGGATCGGCTTCAGATTGGTATGACAGGGTGGTGCAACATCAAGGGCTGAAGTGCCTGTACTGCGCTGTAATGTTCTATGTTCTATGACTGTAACCCAGCTGTCCTTATCCTGTGTCTGGGGAGTAACCATCTCCCTGTTTCTCTCCGCCCTCTCTTCTCGCTCTGTTCAAAAAAATGGTTTTTACTCACCTTCCCAGCAGTCCTTCGCTCCTCCCTCACATCTCTCGGCAAAATGTCGTAAAATTTGATCCTTGATCTGATTGTATCTCTGTGGTAGTCTGTTTCCAGTGAAAACCTTGAGTATCTTTTCTACAATCTTTTTAGCAGTGATATTGCATAATTAAATGCCCTCTGCAAATCCAGAGGGCACATCCATTATTGTTCAGAAATATTGATTCCCACTTGTTTTTGCAGAAAAATCTTTACAAAATAGGTGGCAGGTTTACACAGAGGATCTGGATCAGCACAGGCTTGGAGGGCCGAAGGGCCTGTTCCTATGCTGTAATTTACTTTGTGCTTTGTTGCCTCCCAGGTGCCAGGGTTCATGATGTCTCGGATCGTGTTTTCGGGAACCTTGAGGGGGAGGGGGAGCCCCAAGTCGTGGTCCACATAGACTCCAACGTCATAGGTAGGAAGAAAGATGGAGATCTGAGGCAGAAATTCAGGGAGCTCGGGAGGAGGCTTAGAGCTGGAACAAACAGAGTTGTTATCTTTAGGTTGTCTGTACAATGTGCTAGACAGGTGAGGAATAGGAAGAGAGAGGAGTTGAACACGTGGCTGCAGGGATGGTGCAAGAGGGAGGGTTTCAGATTCATGGGTCAATTTTTATTCAATGTGTGCAGAAAGGTTTCCTGACAGAGTATGTAGACAAAATGGGGTGAGGCCACATTGGATTTGTTATTGTGTACTGAATGTGGTCAAGTGTTAGACTTCGAGGTAGTGAGCACTTTGGTGTGTGACCACCATTTGGTTATGTTTACTTTAGCGATGGAAATGGATAGTGATATACCGCAGGGCAAGTGTTATTGCTGGGGGAAAGGCAATTATGATGCGATTAGACAAGACTTAGGATGGGCAAGGAAACTGCAGGGAATGGACACAATAGAAATGTGGAACTTATTCAAGGAAGAGCTACTGCTTGTCCTTGACAAGTATGCACCTGTCAGGCAGGGTGGGAGTGGTCAAACACGGGAGCTGTGGTTTACAAAAGAAGTTGAACCTCTTGTCAAGAGGAAGAAGAAGGCTTACATCAGGATGAGACGTGAAGGCTCAGTTAGGGCACTTGAGAGGTACAAGCTAGTCAGGAAAGACCAAAAGAGAGAGCTAAGAAGAGCCAGGAGGGGACATGAAAAATCGTTGGCAGATACAATCAAGGAAAACCCTAAAACTTTCTCTGGGTATATCAGGAATAAAAGAATGACTAGAGTAAGATTAGGGCCAGCCAAGGATAGTGGTGGGAAGTTGTGCGTGAAGTCTAAGGAGATAGGGGAAGCATGAAATGAATATTTTCTGTCAGTATTTGTACTGGAAAAAGACAATGTTATCAAGGAGAATACTGGGATGCCAGCTACAAGACTAGACAGGATTGAGGTTCACAAGGAGGAGGTGTTAGCAATTCTGGAAAGTGTAAAAATAGATAAGTCCCCTGGGCCAGATGGGATTTATCCTAGGATTCTCTGGGAAGCCAAGGAGAGATTGCAGAGCCTTTGGCTTTGATCTTTATACCATCATTGTCTACAGGAATAGTGCCAGAAGACTGGAGGATAGCAAATGTTGTCCCTTTGTTCAAGAAGGGGAGTAAAGACAACCCTGGAAATTATAGAGCAGTGAACCTGAGTTCAGTTGTGGGTAAAGTGTTGAAAAGGTTATAAAAGATAGAATTTATAATCTTCTAGAGAGGAATAAGTTGATTAGGGATAGTCAACACGGTTTTGTGAAGGAAAGGTTGTGCCTCACAAACCTTATTGAGTTCTTTGAGAAGGTGACCAAACAGGTAGATGAGGGTAAAGTGGTTGATGTGATGTATATGGATTCCAGTAAGGCGTTTGATTAGGTTTGATTCCCTACAGTATGGAAACAGGCTCTATAGCTCAACAAGTCCACACTGACCCTCCAAAGAGCAACCCACCCAGACCCATTACCCTACATTTACCCCTTCACCTAACACTATGGACAATTTAGCATGGCCGATTCACCTGACCTGCACATCTTTGGACTGTGAGAGGAAACTGGAGCACCCAGAGGAAACCCACACAGACACGGGGAGAATGTGCAAACTCCACACAGACAGTTGCCTGAGGCAGGAATTGAACCCGGATCCCTGGCGCTGTGAGGCAGCAGTGATAACCACTGTGCCACTGTGCTACCCACGTGGTGTTCGATAAAGTTGATTGAGGGTGATTTAATGGGTTGGATCAGAAATTGTCTAGCTGAAAGAAGACTGAGAATGGTGGTGAAAAAGGAAGTGTTTATCCTGGAACTCAGTTACTGGTGTTATACTGCAAAGATCTGTTTTGGGTCCACTGCTGTTTGTCATTTTTATAAATGACCCGCTAGATGAAGGCATAGAGGCATAGATTAGTAAATGTGCGGATGGCACTAAGTTGTGGGTAGTGCTGAAGGATGTTGCAGGTTACAGACAGACATACATAAGCTGCAAAGCTGGGCTGAGAGGTGGAAAGTAGAGTTTAATGTGGAAATGTGTGATGTGATTCACTTTGGAAGAAGTAACAGGAATGCTGAGTACTGGGCTAATGGGAAGATTCTTGGTAGTGTAGATGAGCAGAGAGATCTTGGTGTCCAGGTACACCGATCCCTGAAAGTTGCCCCCCCAGGTTGACAGGGTTGTTAAGAAGGTAGACAGTGTTTTAGCTTTTATTAATAGAGGCATCGGGTTCTGGAACCATGAGGTTATGCTGCAGTTGTGGCTACACTTGGAGTTCTGGTTACTGCATTATAGGAAGATGTGGAAGCTTTGGAAAGGGTTCAGATGAAATTTACTGGGCTGTTGCCTGGTATGGAAGGAATGAGTTATGAGGAAAGGCTGAGGGACTTGAGGCTGTTTTCATTAGAGCGAAGAAGGTTGAGAGATGAATTAATTAAGACATATAAGATAATCAGAGGGTTAGATAGGGTGGACAGTGAGAGTCTTTTTCCTCATATGGTGATGGCTAGCACAAGGGGACATAGCTTTAAATTGAGGGATGATAGATATAGGACAGATGTCAGAGGTCGTGTCTTTACTCAGAGTAGTAGGGGTGTGGGACACACAGCCTGCAACAGTAGTAGACTCGCCAACTTTAGAGGCATTTAAATGGTCATTGGATAAACATATGGATGATAATGGACTGGTGTAGGTTTGATAGGGTTCAGATTGGTTCCACAGGTAGGTGCAACATCGAGGGCCGAAGGGCCTGTACGGAGCTGTAATGTTCTTTCTTCTATGTTCTGTGTTCATTTGTTTCCTCAATTTCTCAACTGAGATGAAAAAGGCTTCTACATTTATCTCATCAAATTTCGACAATGCTTGGATATAGTTAATTGAGTTGAATTGAATTTTTTGTCACGTGTACCGAGGCACAGTGAAAAGCTTTGTCTTGTGAGCAATGCAGGCAGATCACAGAGTTAAGTAGCAGAGATAGTAAATAATAGGTAAACAGCGGCAAAAACAAAAACACAGGTACAGGCGAATGTTAAGAGTTTGTGAGTCCATTCAGTATTCTAACAGTAGGGTAGAAACTGTTACGAAACCAGCTGGTGCGTATGTTCAGGTTTCTGGTTGTAGAAAATCATAGCCAGAGTGGGATGGATCTTTGAGAATGCTGCCATCCTTTCCTTGACATTGGGCCTGGCAGATGGATTCTGTAGATGGGAGGTTGGCCTTTGTGATTGTCTGGGCCGAGTTCACCACTCTCTGTAACCGTCTCTGAGCTTGAATGGTACAGTTGCCATACCGGGTAGTGATACACCCAGACAGAATGCTCTGGATGGTGCACCTATAAAAATTGGCAAGGGTATTCACAAAGGTAATCAGATCTGCACCAGGCCTCAGTTTCCCCAATGAGCAGGGGGTCTGGCCTGGTCCATAACACCCTGGGGGCTCTAGTCGGGATTGATTCCATAATCCCAGTTTGCATTTAGAGCTGCTGGACTCTCAGACGGTGAGTGTTAGGTTTTCGTGTCTTCTGCACTGGGTGCTGGATTCGTTTGGTTGAGACTGTGCTTGGTGCAGTAATGGCACTTTCAGTCTCTCAGAGATTTCTGGGTGGGAAAGAAATGACTTTGGGGGTTTTACAAAGACACAGACACACGGACACATATACACACAGATGCAACAAGTTGGTGAAGCATTGACTGGTGAGGATTACCGTGGGGCAGTGTGAGGTGTTACACTTGGATGGGAAGAGCATTGAAAGTCAATATAAAATACGTGGTGCAGTTATAAAGGGGATGCAGGGACAGAGCATCCTGGGTGTATCTGAGCACAGATGATTGAAGACGTCAGGCCAAGTTGGAGAACAGTAAGTCGAGCAGATTAGTTTCAATATCTGAGTTATCTGAAAAAAAGCGTGTAGGAGGGAGCCTCCCTGCTCCCTTTCTGGGAGATGATAGAGACAATGTGTAGTGTGTCCACCCTCCTGCCCACCGAGACTGTGGAGATTGCATTTGTACTGGCTCAACACAATAGGGAGATGGCACCGGGACCATGGGTTCTCAGATGTGCCAGGTAGAAACGGAACTAATGGTGGGTTTAAAGTGAGAATTGCCCTTGACTGAACATTGCTCCTTAATGAGTTGGTGCCAGGGTCCTCTCCACTTGGCGGAGGGAGTGGGGTGAGGGAACCGATGTTGGGCACTCCATAACCCAGCCTGGCCCTTTCTGTCCTGTAACAGGCTGTTTCTGCTGGAAAGAGAGAAAAGGAGGGAGTGTGTATTGGTGGGAGTGGGAGGCCTTGCTGTTAGTGTGGTGAAGTGGTGAGGTGCCGAGACTGAGTCGTTGCACAGTGTTGAATTCATGCAATGTCATTAGTGCTCGTGTATAGTGGAGACAAGGGGGAGAGAGAGAGAGAGAGAGAGAGAGAGTGTGATGGACGGGGAGGGCTGCATACAGCAGTGAGAGTGGTGGAGCATGAGTCTTGTTCAGGGGACGGTAATATAACAGATATGCAGTGAGGGAGCGGAGAAAATACAGTGATGCTGATCCTGGCAGAGCAGGGAAGGTTATTGTTTCTTGTCTTGTATTGCTGGACATTCCTTCAGACCGCAGATACTGCACTGAGCTGGGTGATGAGCCCAGACCATGCTTGGTCAGTTTGGTAATGTGGCCTCCTCCTGGAAGAGAATAGTCCCCCTCTGTACTCACCCATTCACCAGGACCTCCGTGCCTCTGTCGATAAATCATGGTGAAATATCCCTTTATCTGCCATGCTCAGAGTAAACCATACAGGACTGCTTCACAATGAAAAAGCTCAACCATGTGCCCATTGGCCTTTTTAAGGTGACACGAGTGGCAGAGATCATGGAATATCCGGGGGCATCCAGCAGGGGCATCTATGGTGGGTGGGAGAATTGGGCTGGCATTGACTAAGAGCCAGGATGGGTGGGGCAGGCAAGTTGGATAAGAGAATACCAAAAAACTAGCTTGGCCTCGTGCAGACTAATCCTCTGCCACACGAAATGAAAATGACACCGAGACAAAGTATTGTTCGATTCAGTCCAATGAGTCAAAGATTGTGCTGATCCCACTCCCAGTACAAAGGTGCAGAAGCAATAATCATCCAAAACTTTCCACCATCTGAACTCACACCAAAATCTCATTCACCCATCATTCCTGGAAACACTTGCCTGTGTTGTGAGATCCTATCGAAATGTCCTCGTGGAGACATCCTTCCCTGACATTGTATCTCAATCTCCCCCTTTTTGTCTGTTTCCCAAACCCCTCCCACTTGTTGGTATTTAAACTGATTCCCCCAACACCTCTCCCTGGCAATGATTTCCTACCCACAGCACCCCTTTTCATGGCACAAGGCAGACATGGAACTGTAGATGGATGGGAGCCACAGGTCCTTTCACTTCCTAGACAGGCTGCAAGTTTAGATTAGATTAGACTACATTACAGTGTCGAAACAGGCCCTTCGGCCTGACAAGTCCACACCGACCCACAACCCACCCAGACCCCTACATTTACTCCTTACCTAACACTACGGGCAATTTAGTATGGCCAATTCACCTGACCTGCACATCTTTGGACTGTGGGAGGAAACCGGAGCACCCGGAGGAAACCCACGCAAACACGGGGAGAACGTGCAAACTCCACACAGTTAGTCGCCTGAGGCGGGAATTGAACCCGGGTCTCTGGCGCTGTGAGGCAGCAGTGCTAACCACTGTGCCACTGTGCCGCCCACGGTTTCCCCAAGCTGGGCAGCAATCTGACACTGCGTTACCGAGCAACGCACTGGCATACACATCTCTCTATGCTTGGAGGATAACTGCTCCAGATTTCCAGTTCAATTCACTGGTGTTCACTGGCTAGCCTCCCATTCTGGACAGATATCTAGTCCAGGTTTTAGATCAATGTAACTGTTGTCGGCACACCTCCCCGTCCTCGACAGATGACTCGTCCCAGTTTGAGATTGCTGCATTAGCCTGGTTCGTCCAACTCCCCATGCTGGACAAATATCTCATCCGGTTTTTCAGATCAATACACTGGTGAGGCCAGTTGGACAGGCGTCTGGACAGATTGCTGATTATATTGAGCAGTACACCAACCTGGTCTACACAGTGCTCCCATATGGAACAGATACCTCTTCTGGGTTTATCTTGTCTGGGCTAGTCCTGTGAAGTTGATTGCGAATGTGGTATAACTTAAAAATGTGCTGCTGGAAAAGCGCAGCAGGTCAGGTAGCATCAAAGGAACAGGAGAATTGACGTTTCGGGCATAAGCCCTTCTTCAGGAATGTGGTATAACTAACCATTTCAGCTGATCTGGCAATGCCTTGATTTTAAGTTCTCATTTTTGTGATTGGACCCTCCATCTCACCCCATTAATATTGGGTGTGTCCATGCACAGTATATCATATTGGGGAATATCCAATATCCTGACAGCAGCCACAGCCTCTTCATTCAGAAGCAGTCAGTCAGTTCCATTGTCTGAGGACCTCCACGTCGAAAGAAATTATGGCAACTTGAATAAAGACCAACCCCTTGATATACGATTCGAAACACCCTTGCCCTCACCAGCACGTCAAAATATTCTGTTTGTATCGAGGATGCTGGAGACACTGGGAACATCAGGGAGCAGACCATCAGGGAGATGGAGCAGTATTTCTGATGTCTGAACAGTTCAAGTGAACACTCCAACACACATTGCACCACTACGTCATAGAGTCATAGAGATGTACAGCACGGAAACAGACCCTTCGGTTCAACCCGTCCATGTCGACCAGATATTCCAACCCAATCTAGTCCCACCTGCCAGCACATGGCCCATATCCCTCCAAACCCTTCCTATTCATATACCCATCCAGATGCCTCTTAAATGTTGCAATTGTACCAGCCTCCACCACATCCTCTGGCAGCTCATTCCATACACATACCACCCTCTGTGTGAAAATGTTGCCCCTTAGGTCTCTTTTATATCTTTCCCCTCTCACCCTCAACCTATGCCCTCTAGTTCTGGACTCCCCGACCCCAGGGAAAAGACTTTGCCTATTTATCCTATCCATGCCCCTCATAATTTTGTAAACCTCTATAAGGTCATCCCTCAGCCTCTGACGCTCCAGGGAAAACAGCGGGGCAACTTTTTCAATAGACAATAGGTGCAGGAGTAGGCCATTCTGCCCTTCGAGCCTGCATCACCATTCAATATGATCATGGCTGATCATCCTCAATCAGTATCCTGTTCCTGCCTTATCTCCATAACCCTTGATTCCTCAATCCAATTCTTTCTTGAACAAATCCAGAGACTGGGCCTCCACTGCCCACTGGGGCAGAGCATTCCACACAGCCACCACTCTCTGGGTGAAGAAGTTTCTCCTCATCTCTGTCCTAAATGGCCTACCCCTTATTTTTAAGCTGTGTCCTCTGGTTCGGCACTCACCCATCAGCGGAAACATGTTTCCTGCCTCCAGAGTGTCCAATCCTTTAATAATTTTATATGTCTCAATCAGATCCCCTCTCAGTCTTCTAAACTCAAGGGTATACAAGCCCAGTCGCTCCAATCTTTCAACGTAAGATAGTCTCGCCATTCCAGGAATTGATCTCGTGAACCTACGCTGCACTCCCTCAATAGCCAGAATGTCTTTCCTCAAATTTGGAGATCAGAACTGCACACAGTATTCCAGGTGTGGTCTCACCAGGGCCCTGTACAGCTGCAGAAGAACCTCTTTGCTTCTATACTCAATCCCTCTTGTTATGAAGGCCAGCATGCTATTAGCCTTCTTCACTACCTCCTGTACCTGCATGCTTACCTTCATTGACTACAAAGATCCCTTTGTACTGCCCCTTTATCTAAATTGACTCTATTTAGGTAGTAATCTGCCTTCCTGTTCTTGCCATCAAAGTGGATAGCCATACATTTATCCACATTAAACTGCATCTGCGATGCGTCTGTCCACTAACCTAACCTGTCCAGGTCACCCTGTAATCTCCTACCATTCTCCTCACATTTCACCCTGCCACCCAGCTTTGTATCATCAGCAAATTTGCTAATGTTATTACTAATACCATCTTCTTTATCGTTAATATATATTGTAAAAAGCTGTGGTCACAGCACAGATCCCTGCGGTACCCCACTGGTCACCGCCTGCCATTGCGAAAGGGAGCCATTTATCCCTACTCTTTGTTTCCTGTCACTGGATTAGCGGTGCTGGAAGAGCACAGCAGTTCAGGCAGCATCCAAGGAGCTTCGAAATCGACGTTTCGGGCAAAAGCCCTTCATCAGAAATAAAGGCAGTGAGCCTGAAGCGTGGAGAGATAAGCTAGAGGAGGGTGGGGGTAGGGAGAAAGTAGCATAGAGTACAATGGGTGAGTGGGGGAGGGGATGAAGGTGATAGGTCAGGGAGGAGAGGGTGGAGCGGATAGGTGGAAAAGGAGATAGACAGGTAGGACAAGTCCGGACAAGTCATGGGGACAGTGCTGAGCTGGAAGAGAGGTGAGGTGGGGGAAGGGGAGATGAGGAAGCTGTTGAAGTCCACATTGATGCCCTGGGTTGAAGTGTTCCGAGGCGGAAGATGAAGCGATCTTCCTCCAGGTGTCTGGTGGTGAGGGAGCGGCGGTGAAGGAGGCCCAGGACCTCCATGTCCTCGGCAGAGTGGGATGGGGAGTTGAAATGTTTGGCCACGGGGCGGTGTGGTTGGTTGGTGCGGGTGTCCCGGAGATGTTCTCTAAAGCGCTCTGCTAGGAGGCGCCCAGTCTCCCCAATGTAGAGAAGACCGCATCGGGAGCAACGGATACAATAAATGATATTAGTGGATGTGCAGGTAAAACCTTGATGGATGTGGAAGGCTCCTTTAAGGGCCTTGGATAGAGGTGAGGGAGGAGGTGTGGGCGCAGGTTTTACAGTTCCATAGGTGGCAGGGGAAGGTGCCAGGATGGGAGGGTGGGTTGTAGGGGGGCATGGACCTGACCAGGTAGTCACGGAGGGAACGGTCTTTGCGGAAGGTGGAAAGGGGTGGGGAGGGAAATATATCCCTGGTGGTGGGGTCTGTTTGGAGGTGGCGGAAATGTCGGTGGATGATTTGGTTTATGCGAAGGTTGGTAGGGTGGAAGGTGAGCACCAGGGGCGTTCTGTCCTTGTTACGGTTGGAGGGGTGGGGTCTGAGGGCAGAGGTGCAGGATGTGGATGAGATGCGTTGGAGGGCATCTTTAACCACATGGGAAGGGAAATTGCGGTCTCTAAAGAAGGAGGCCATCTGGTGTGTTCTGTGGTGGAACTGGTCCTCCTGGGAGCAGATACGGTGGAGGCGGAGGAATTGGGAATACGGGATGGCATTTTTGTAGGAGATAGCGTGGGAAGAGGTGTAATCCAGGTAGCTGTGGGAGTCGGTGGGTTTGTAAAAAATGTCAGTGTCAAGTCGGTCTTCACTAATGGAGATGGAGAGGTCCAGGAAGGGGAGGGAGATGTCAGAGATGATCCAGGTAAATTTAAAGTCAGGGTGGAATATGTTGGTGAAGTTGATGAATTGCTCAATCTCCACGCGGGAGCACGAGGTGGCGCCAATGCAGTCATTAATGTAGCGGAGGAAGAGGTGGGGAGTGGTGCCGGTGTAATTACGGAAGATCAACTGTTCTACGTAGCCAACAAAGAGACAGGCATAGCTGGGGCCCATACGTGTGCCCATGGCTACCCCTTTGGTCTGGAGGAAGTGGGAGGATTCAAAGGAGAAATTGTTAAGGATGAAGACCAGTTCGGCCAAACGAATGAGAGTATCGGTGAAGGGTACTGTTGGGGATGTCGGGAGAGGAAAAAACGGAGGGCTTGGAGGCCCTGGTCATGGCGGATGGAGATGTAGAGGGATTGGATATCCATGGTGAAGATGAGGCGTTGGGGTCCGGGGAAATGGAAGTCTTGGAGGAGGTGGAGGGTGTGGGTGGTGTCTCGAATGTATGTGGAGAGTTCCTGGACTAGGGGGGATAGGACAGTGTCGAGGTAGGTAGAGATGAGTTCAGTGGGGCAGGAGCATACTGAGACAATGGGTCGGCCAGGGTGGTCAGGCTTGTGGATCTTGGGAAGGAGGTAGAACCGGGCAGTGCGGGGTTCCCGGACTATGAGGTTGGAAGCGGTGGGTGGGAGATCTCCTGAGGTGATGAGGTTCTGTATGGTCTGGGAGATGATGGTTTGGTGATGAGGGGTGGGGTCATGGTCGAGGGGGTGGTAGGAAGAGGTGTCCTCGAGTTGGCGTTTGGCTTCAGCGGTGTAGCGGTCAGTGCACCAGACTACCACTTTATCTGCTGGCTTGATGGTGAGGTTGGGATTGGAGCAGAGGAATTGGAGGGCTGCGCGTTGTGAGGGTGAGAGGTTGGAGTGGGGGAGGGGGGTAGACAGGTTGAGGGGGTTAATGTCCCGGCGGCAGTTGGGAATAAAGAGGTCGAGGGCAGGTAATAGGCCAGTGCAGGGTGTCCAGGTGGATGCAGTGTATTGGAGGTGTGCGAAGGTGTCCTTGGAAGGTGGGCGGGAATAAAGATGCTCTATGAGCCTGTTCAGCTTCTCCCTGTAGCTCAGATCCTCCAACCCTGGCAACATCCTTGTAAATCTTTTCTGAACACTTTCAGGTTTCACAACATCTTTCTGATAGGAAGGAGACCAGAATTGCACGCAATATTCCAACAGTGGCCTAACCAATGTCCTGTACAGCCGCAACATGACCTCCTAACTCCTGTACTCAATACTCTGACCAATAAAGGAAAGCATACCAAACACCTTCTTCACTATGGAAAAAGTGAGGACTGCAGATGCTGGAGACCAGAGTTGAAAAATGTGTTGCTGGAAAAGCACAGCAGGCCAGGCAGCATCCGAGGAGCAGGAGAATCGAATTTTCGGGCATAAGCCCTTCTTCAGGAATGAGGCTGGTGTGCTAAGCGGGCTAAGATAAAGGGTAGGGGGGGAGGGAATTTGGGGGAGGGGCACTGGGAATATGATAGGTGGAAGGAGGTGAGGGTGAGGGTGATAGGCCGGAGAGGGGATGCGGGCGGAGAGGTCAGGAAGAAGATTGCAGGTCAAGAGGGTGGTGCTGAATCCGGGGGTTGGGACTGAGATAAGGTGGGGGGAGGGGAAATGAGGAAGCTGGAGAAATCTACATTCGTCCCATATGATTGGAGGGTTCCCAGGCGGAAGATGAGGCGCGCTTCCTCCAGGCGTCGTGTGGCCAGGGTCTGGCGATGGAGGAGGCCAAGGACCTGTATGTCCTTCGCGGAGTATGAGGGGGAGTTAAAGTGTTCAGCCACGGGGTGGTTTGGTTGGTTGGTGCGGGTGTCCCAGAGGTGTTCCCTGAAACGTTCCGCAAGTAGGCGGCCTTTTTCCCAATGTATAGGAGGCCACATCGGGTGCAGCGGATGCAGTAAATGATGTGTGTGGAGGTGCAGGTGAATTCACGATGGATATGGAAGGATCCATTGGGGCCTTGGAGGGAAGTGAGGAGGGAGGTGTGGGCGCAAGTTTTGCATTTCTTGCAGTTGCAGGGGAAGGTGCCAGGAGTGGAGGTTGGGTTGGTGGGGGTTGTGGACCTGATGAGGGAGTCGCGGAGGGAGTGGTCTTTTCGGAACGTTGATAGGGGAGGGGAGGGAAATATATCCTTGGTGGTGGGGTCCGTTTGGAGATGGCGGAAATGACGACGGATGATATGCTGTACCTGGAGGTTGCTGGGGTGGTAGGTGAGGACCAGTGGGGTTCTGTCCTGGTGGTGATTGGAGGGGCGGGGTTCAAGGGCGGAGGAGCGGGAAGTGGAGGAGATGCGGTGGAGGGCATCGTCGACCACGTCGGGGGGGAAATTGCTGTCTTTGAAGAAGGAGGCCATCTGGGTTGTTCGGTATTGGAACTGGTCCTCCTGGGAGCAGATGCGGCGGAGATGAAGGAATTGGGAATATGGGATGGCGATTTTACAGGGGGCAGGGTGGGAGGAGGTGTAATCTAGGTAGCTGTGGGAGTCGGTCGGTTTGTAGTAAATGTCTGTGTTGAGTCGGTCGCCGAGATAGAGATGGAGAGGTCTAGGAAGGAGAGGGAGGACTCTGAGATGGTCCAGGTAAATTTGAGGTCGGGGTGGAAGGTGTTAGTAAAGTGGATGAACTGTTCATCTGGAATATTCCCTGGAATATCCTCCCTCAGCACAACTGTAATGCTATCCCTTATCAAAAATGCCACTCCCCCTCCTCTCTTGCCTCCCTTTCTATCCTTCCTGTAGCATTTGTATCCTGGAACATTAAGCTGCCAGTCCTGCCCATTCCTGAGCCATGTTTCTGTAATTGCTATGATATCCCAGTCCCATGATTCTAACCATGTCCTGAGGTCATCTGCCTTCCCTGTTTGGCTCAGGCAGCATCCAAGATCCAAGGAGCAGGAGAATTGACGTTTTGGGCATAAGCCCTTCCGAAACGTCGATTCTCCTGTTCCTTGGATGCTGCCTGACCTGCTGCGCTTTTCCAGCAACACATTTTCAGCTCTGATCTCCAGCATTTGCAGTCCTCACTTTCTCCTTCCCTGTTAGGCCCCTTGCATTGAAATAAATGCAGTTTAATTTATTAGTCCCACCTTGTCCCTGCCTGCCCTGACTGTTTGACTCACTTTTGTTCTCAACTGTACCAGTCTCAGATTGATCTCTTTCCTCACTATCTCCCTGGGTCCCACCCTCCACCTTACTAGTTTAAATCCTCCCAAGCAGTTCTAGTAAATTTCTCTGCCAGTATATTAGACCCCTTCCAATTTAGGTGCAATCTGTCCTTCTTGTACAGGTCCCCTCTACTCCAAAAGGGATTCCAATGATCCAAAAATGTGAATCCTTCTCCCATACACCAGCTCCTCAGCCATGCATTCATCTGCTCTATCCTCCTATTCCTGCCCTCACTGGCTCGTAGCACTGGGAGTAATCCAGATATTACTACCCTCGAGGACCTCCTTTTTAAATTTCTGCCTAACTCTCTGTAATCTCCCTTCAGAGTCTCAACCTTTTCCCTTCCAATGTTGTTGGTTCCAATGTGGACAATGACCTCCTGCTGGCCCCTCTCCCCCCGTGAGAACATTCTGCACCCTCTCTGAGACATCCTTGATCCTGGCACCAGGGAAACAACACACCATTCTGCTTTTTCACTGCTGGCCACAGAAACGTCTGTCTGTACCTCTGACTACAGAATCCCCTGACACAATTGATCTCTTGGAACCTGACGTACCCCTCGTTGCATTAGAGCCAGTCTCAATACCAGAGACTTGGCTGTTGGTGCTACGTTCCCCTGAGAATCCATCACCCCCTACATTTTCCAAAACAGCAAACCTGTTTGAAATGGGGATATCCACAAAAGCCTCCTGCACCAGCTGCCTACCTCTCTTACCCTTCCTGGAGTTAACCCATCTATGTGACTGTGTCTGAAACTTTCCCCCCCCTTCCTTAAGCTGCCATCCATCACATACTGTTGCTGTTGCAAATTCCTCATCGCTTCTATCAGTCTCTCCATTCGCTCTGATTAGATTTGCATCCAACAGCATTTATGCATTTATGGCAGATATAATCCGCAGTAACCCTTAAACTCTCTTTAAACTCCCACATCTGACAAGAAGTACATATCACTGCAAAGGCCATTTTTGCTCCTTCACAATCTACAGACCCAGAAAATAACACTGTCTTATTCCTTTAAAAACACTGCACCAGGTTAAATTAATAGCTATGGCTTGTATTTTAAGTTTAATCAATAGACTTATCTCCAAAAATTTATAATCAAGAAATAACCCACTGTACTCACTACTGCAGCCTTTCTCTTGGACAGACTTAAAACAACAATGAACTTATCTGATTCTCTTGGACAGACTTAAAACAACAATGAACTTATCTGAACTTCACCCAAACTGGTTCCTCCAAGATTAGTTGTGAAATTCACTGTTAATTTTCCCAGACGCACTCTGATGTCCAGCGACACATGAATTCAAAAGCAGCAAAGGCAGTAACTGTGCAGGTCCTCTCTCTCTCTCCTGCACTGTCCTCACCATGTGCTTCCTTTGTCTGCTCTATGTCTGTTCTTCCTTTGTCATGTCACCTCTCTCCGCTTCTGTGATACACAGCCTTTTATTCTTCCTGAACAATGCAGATTCACAGTTACCAACTTATATTGTCCATTGCTTATCCATTTACAGTTTCTCTGCCTCCTCTTGATAACTTTCTTCCTTCCCTTCTTAGCGTCCTTGACAAATTTAGTTGGAATACATGTGTTCCATTTGTCTAAACTATTGATATTGGTTTCAAATACCTGAGGACCAAGCACTGGTTGCTGTGTCACTGCTGATGTTAGTTTCTATTAAACTGATGAAGATTAATTTATCCCAGTGGACAATATCTTCAATATGAGGATGAGTTTCCCTCCTCCAGGATTGCGTGTTGGGCTCTCCATTAGATATTGTTAGGAACAGGTACAGCTGTGACAAGTCGTTTGGTGAGAATACTTTCCTCTTATTAGTTCACTCATCACATGCCACATTCTGGTTGCGGTGTAGTTTCGGCCTCATCCTGCTCAGTCAGTGGTGGGGTCTGAGGAGACTCTGTTGCTGATGGACATTGAAGTACCACACCCAGAGTACGTTCTGTCTCCTTGTCACCCTCAACACTTCCTCTGATTTGCTGTCACTATCGAGGAGAACTGATTTACCCAGGGATATACCCAGGGATGGTGATGGGGCTTCATGAACCACTACCCATCAGGCCTGATTCTGAGAGTATGACAATGTCAGATTGTTTCTTCACCAGTCAAAATGAACAATAAAGGTGAAAATGGAGCAGGGAATAATGGCTTCAAAAGCTGAATGAAAGGCACTCTCTGAATGTTCACTGTTTTATCACCAAATATTGTGGAATTCACTGCATCCATCGAGGTAATTGGAAATGATTTAATGACATTAGAGAGACTCCATGACAGGATGAACGATATTGAGAACGGAACGTCCAGAACATTTTATCGCTGAGGGGGTTATATAAAAATGAAAAGGACGTGAGAATTTTCAAATAAGGGATGACATGTGTTTGATCATAAATGAGGATCTTACATCAAATGATAAAGGTTTTGGCTTAATCTTATTGATCTTGTGTGTGAAGTGCCAGTTAATACGAGTTTGGGGAGAGGCTTTCACCACGAGGCTGAGTGGATCTCATCAAACTTGATGGACTGAAGGGTCTTTGTGATGTGGAATTTATAACACTATCACATTCTACAACTGACATTCCCCAGCACATTATATAACTGACATTCTGCTCTTATGGATGTGTGGATGTAGGTTTGCTCATTGAGCTGAAAGGTTCATTTTCAGATGTTTCGTCACCATACTAGGTAATATCTTCAGTGAGCCTCCAGATGAAGCACTAGTGGCATGGCCCGCTTTCCATTTATGTGTTTAGGTTTCCTTGGGTTGGTGATGTCATTTCCTGTGGTGATGTAATTTTCTGTGGTGATACAATTTTGCTAGTTATCTGTATCAGCTGCTGTTTTAGTGAGTTGGTGGGTTTGTGGGATACCATGATGCCAAAGGGTCTGAGCAGTCTGGCAGTCATTTCCAAGATGTCTTTGATGTAGGGGAGAGTGACTCGGGTTTCTGGACATATTTTGTCTGATTGTTGGGATTTGTTGCTGAGAAATCTGCGGACTGTGTTCATTGGGTAGCCGTTCATTTTGAACACACGGTACAGGTGATTTTTCTCTGCTCTGTGTAGTTCCTCTGTGCTGCAGTGTGTGTTGGCTCATTGAAATAATGTTCAAATACAGATTTGTTTGTGGATGTTGGGATGATTGCTTCTATGGTTCAGTATTTGATCTGTTTGTGTTGTTTTCCTGTAGACGCTGGTTTGAAGTTCCCCATTGGCTGTTCGTTCTACTGTGACATCTAGGAATAGCAGTTGGCTGTTGGTTTCCTCCTCTTTAGTGGATTTTATGTCAGTAAGGGTATTATTGATGGTCTTGAAGGTTTCCTCTAATTTGTTCCATTTTGCGATGAAGTAGCAGACCCAAAGTTTAGGTGGGATGGTTGGCAGAGCTGTTTGTTCGAGTCTCTGCATTACTGCTTCTAATGTAATCAATGTTTCCTTGGCCAGGTTAACGTTGATAGATGTGACAGAGCTGTTATATCAAAAAAGACCACTATTTCATCCTCTTCTATTTTGGTGTCTTTGATGATCTTCAGGAATTCTTGGGTGGATTGGATAGAGTGGTGTGAGTCTTCTAGTAAGTGTTTTAGTCTTTGGTGTAACTCCTTGGCCAATCCATAAGTTCGTGTTACGGGTAGCTATGGGTCTGAGGGGGACTCCTGGTTTGTGAATTTTGGGTAATCTGTAAAAGCGTAGTGTGTTAGATATTTCTGGTTTCATTTTTTGGAAGTTGGTCTTATTTATTTCTCCAGATTTCTGAAGATTTTTGAGTCGGGCTGTGATGCGGTTCTCTCGTTGTGGGGTTGGGTCTATTGCCACTTGTTGGTAAGTGTTGGTATCTGCAAGTAGTGCGCTCACTTTCTCAATGTAGTCTCTTTGATTTAAAATGAATGTCAAGCATTCTTTGTCTGCAGGTAGGATAACAATGTTTTTTTTAAACTTTCTAGCACGTTCCTTTCTTGCGTATTGAGTGTGTTTCCTTCCTTTTTCCTGTTTCATGTTGGTGCAACTGTCTGTCTGATGGTTTGCTAGGTTTCCTCTGTGAATTGGTTGTCTTTCAGGGTTGTCTCTAATGCTGCTAAGAAATCTTTCTTGTCTGAATCCTGGAAGTTGTAATTTATTCCTCTTACTAAGATGTCCTTCTCAGTGTCTGTTAAGAGTCGGTCAGATAAGTTTTTTATCCATGTTCTGTGTTGGCTGGGTTGTTATTTTATTGTGGATGTGTGTTTGGGGGCAAGAGTCTTTCTTGTGTTTTACCTCATTTTAAAAGGATACTTCAGAACTTTATGATTGTCATTTAAGCTCCAATTATTTCAAAATATCTCTGAATACAGTGACACATTTGAAAATCTCAATGGATCTTCAGTCAAAATGGTCATTTTGAAGATATGGTCTCTCCAGGGGGGGCCCCTTGGTTCAAGATCGGTCAAAAGAATCACTCGGAGTGCAATCTGTTTAAAACAAGGTTACCAGTTTAAAAAATTAAGGCAGCCTGGCACAGATTTGTCTAGCAACACAGAGATTAAAAACTTCTGTGTTCCGTGGAGAAATAGTGCAACTACATTAAAAAATTACACATTATTTATGTGTTTTTTTTAGGAGACAGCGCAGCCTTAATCACAAGAAAAGATCAATCAAATGTAATGATTGACAACAGGCTAATCCAATGATATTCCCTGGGAAAGGGGTCTTAATTATGTAAATCGTCATGTCATGGTAGCAGTTCAAGGTTAGTTCAAATGGTCAATTAATATGTCAGTATTCATTTTATGAAAATTCCATTGTTTGCCTTATCTCGAAATAGAACCAACTCAGTAAAGTATTAGTTCAAATTCACAGTGTCTTAGAAAATTCTAAAGCCATTTTGTTATGTTATTTTAAATTGAAAAGCCATTTTAATCAAAAAAAATGACTTGTTGCTTCTGATAACAACTTAAATTCAAATTTTAGATTCTTAACTTTGTCTCCAGTCTCATGTGTATTTGTTTTTGTTTTCCTCCCTCACAGTTAACGTAGTGACGATCTACGTCCTGCTTTATAAAGATTGTGGATTGTCTCCATGTGTCAGACGTTACCTGGGGGCCATGGCAGCAGCAGATCTCCTGGTCATTATCCTCGATCTGATACTGAGACACATTCCCATTATGTACCAGGAAGAGTTTTATTTCCTGACTTGGGTCCGCATTTGTAATATCCACGCCGTCCTGCTTTATGCAGTCACTGACTGCTCTGTCTGGTTCACTGTCACTTTCACCTTTGATCGGTTTGTGGCCATTTGTTGCCAGAAGCTGAAAAGTAAATATTGCAGTGAGAAAACGGCGGCTGTGGTTCTGGGAGCAGTGACTGTGCTGAGCTGTTTAAAGAACATTTTCTGGTATTTTATGCTCACAGGTCAGTATTTGCTGGAGAACACTCCCTGGTTTTGTGATTTTGCATACGGTGTTCTTGACTCTCCCGTCTGGGTCACAATCGAGTTCCTCCATTACATTCTAAACCCTGTTCTTCCATTTCTGCTGATTCTGCTGCTCAACGCTTTCACCGTCAGACACATTTTAGTCACCAGCAGAGCCTGCAGGAGACTCCGCTCTCACACCAATGGGGACGCTCAGTCTGACACAGAAATGCAAAATCGAAAAAAATCCATCATTTTACTGTTTAAGATCTCGTCCAATTTCATCCTGTTGTGGTCAACGCTAACGGTGTTTACTCTATGGTACCGGATAGACTGGATTGTGTATTCCCCTGTATATCTACATCTCTTTGTGCAGGAATTGGGCTTCATGCTGCAGCTCCTCAGTTGCTGCACAAACACCGCGATTTATGCCGTGACCCAGACTAAGTTCAGGCAGCAGCTGAAGAATGTGCTGAAATATCCCTTTACCCAAATTCATCAGTCAATCAAACTCATTCATTAATCAATCCACCCGGGATTTTCACATTTCAGTTCACGGTTTCAGCAATGAAGCAGCCTGTCGCTGTGGTAACAGACTGAGGGTTGTGCTGGTTTTAACTCGGGCCAGTAAGAAAAGGCACCATTCCAACAACGGAATCTATAACTTCAATTTGTAAAAAAATAAAGTGTTCATTAAAAAGTGTCAAGGAGCAGATCAATATATAGTTTTGTTTATTATTGTGTTGAAGAGGCTGAGCTGGAGAGAGACAGATTCAGCCCAAAGTCCGGGTCCTCAGGGCTTTCGATGATGTAGCCATTTCGGAGACATGGATAGAGCAGGGACAGGAATGGTTGTTGCAGGTTCCAGGATTTAGTTATTTCAGTAAGAACAGAGAAGATGGTAAAACAGGGGAAAGTATGGCATTGTTAGTCAAGGACAGTATTACGTTAACAGAAAGGACGTTTGAGGACTCGTCTGCTGAGGTAGTATGGACTGTAGTTAGAAACAGGAAAGGAGAGGTCACCCTATTGAGAGTTTTCTATAGGCCTCTGAATAATTCCAGAACTGTAGAGGAAAAGATGGCAAAGATGATTCTATATAGGAGCAAGAGTAACAGGGGACTTGTGATGGGGGCCTTTAACTTTCCAAATATTGACTGGAAACACTAAAGTTCATGTACTTTAGATGTGTCAGTTTTTGCTCAGTGTGTACAGGAGTTCGCAAGGTTTGTGAAGGTTTGTAGCTCAGGTTGAGGTTTAGGGATGTAGGTTTGCTCGCTGAGCTGTAGGTTTGATATCCAGACGTTTCATTACCTGGCTAGGTAACATCATCAGTGGCGACCTCCAAGTGAAGCGAAGCTGTTGTCTCCTGCTTTCTATTTATATCTTTCTCCTGGATGGGGTTCCTGGGGTTTGTGGTGATGTCATTTCCTGTTCGTTTTCTGAGGGGTTGATAGATGGCATCTAGATCTATGTGTTTGTTTATGGCGTTGTGGTTAGAGTGCCAGGCCTCTAGGAATTCAAAGTTTGTGAGAAGATTTGTACCTCGGGTGCTCGTTGCTGTGGTTCTGTTCGCCGAGCTGGAAGTTTTTGTTGCAAACGTTTCGTCCCCTGTCTACGTGACATCCTCAGTGCTTGGGAGCCTCCTGTGAAGCGCTTCTGTGGTGTTTCCTCCGGCATTTATAGTGGCCTGTCCCTGCCGCTTCCGGTTGTCAGTTCCAGCTGTCCGCTGTAGTGGCCGGTATATTGGGTCCAGGTCTATGTGTTTGTTGATGGAGTTTGTGGATGAGTGCCATGCTTCTCGGAATTCCCTGGCTGTTCTTTGTTTCGCTTGCCCTATAATGGTAGTGTTGTCCCAGTCAAATTCATGTTGCTTGTCGTCTGCGTGTGTGGCTACTAGGGATAGCTGGTCGTGTCATTGCGTGGCTAGTTGATGTTCGTGGATGCGGATCGTTAGCTGTCTTCCTGTTTGTCCTATATAGTGTTTTGTGCAGTCCTATCAAGGGGTTTTGTACACTACATTAGTTTTGCTCATGCTGGGTATCGGGTCCTTCGTTCTGGTGAGTTGTCTGAGAGTGGCTGTTGGTTTGTGTGCTGTTATAAGTCCTAGTGGTCGCAGTAGTCTGACTGTCAGTTCAGAGATGTTCTTGATGTATGGTAGTGTGGCTAGTCCTTTGGATTGCGGCATGTCCTCGTTCTGTTGTCTTTCCCTTAGGCATCTGTTGATGAAATTGCGAGGATATCCATTTTTGGCGAATACCTTGTATAGGTGTTCCTCTTCCTCTTTTTGCAGTTCTGGTGTGCTGCAGTGTGTTGTGGCCCTTTTGAATAGTGTCTTGATGCAACTTCGTTTGTGTGTGTTGGGGTGGTTACTTTCATAGTTCAGGACTTGGTCTGTGTGTGTGGCTTTCCTGTGTACCTTAGTGGTGAATTCTCCGTTCGGTGTTATCTGAACCATCACGTCTAGGAATGGGAGTTGGCTATCCTTTTCTTCTTCTCTCGTGAATCGGATTCCTGTGCGTGTGGAGTTGATGATCCGGCGTGTATTCTTTATTTCCGTGTTTTTAATGATTACAAAGGTGTCATCAACGTATCTGACCCAGAGTTTGGGTTGAATTTGTGGTAAGACTGTTTGTTCTAACCTTTGCATTACTGCTTCTGCTATGAGTCCCGAGATCGGTGAGCCCATGGAATTCTCTAGGAATTCTCTGGCATGTCTTTGCTTAGCCTGTCCCAGGATAGATGTGTTGTCCCAGTCGAAATGGTGTTTTTTTTCATCTGTGTGTAGGGCTACGAGGGAGGGAGGGTCGTGTCTTTTTGAGGCTAGCTCGTGTTCATGTATCCTGGTGGCTAACTTTCTTCCTGTTTGTCCTACGTAGTGATTGTGGCAGTCCTTGCATGGAATTTTATAGATGACGTTGGTTTTGTCCATGGGATGTACGGGGTCTTTTAAGTTTGTTAGTTTTTGTTTGAGAATGTTGATGGGTTTGTGTACTACTAGGATTCCAAGGGGTCTTAGTAGTCTGGCTGTCATTTCTGAGACTTCTTTGATGTATGGTAAGGTGGTTAGGGTTTCTGGCTGTGTTTGGTCTGCTTGTCGTGGTTTGTTCCTGAGGAATCTGCGCACTGTGTTTTTTGAGTATCCGTTCTTCTTGAATACGTTGTATAGGTAGTTCTCTGTTTTCCAAAGTTCGTCTGTGCTACAGTGTGTGGTGGCTCGTTGGAATAATGTTCTGATACAGCTTTGTTTGTGTGTGTTGGGATGTTGCTGGTGTAGTTAAGTATTTGGTCAGTGTTTGTCGGTTTTCTGTATACGCAGGTTTGTAGTTCTCCGTTGTCCGTTCTTTCGACTGTGACGTCCAGGAATGCGAATTTATTGTCGGTTTCTTCCTCCTTGGTGAACTTTATGCCTGTGAGGGTATTGTTGATGATGTTAAATGTCTCTGCTATCTTGTTTCGTTTTGTGATGACAAAGGTGTCATCTACGTAGCGAACCCAGATTTTTGGTTTGATGGTTGGTCGGGCTGTTTGTTCTAGCCTTTGCATTACCGCTTCTGCTATGAATCCTGATAGCGGAGATCCCACCAATTCGACTGGGACAACACATCTATCCTGGGACAGGCTAGGCAAAGACATGCCAGAGAATTCCTAGAGGCCTGGCACTCCAACCACAACGCCATAAACAAGTACATAGATCTAGATGCCATCTATCAACCCCTCAGAAAACAAACAGGAAATTACATCACCACAAACCACAGGAACCCGTTCCAGGACAAACATATAAATAGAAAGCAGGAGATGACAGCTTCGCTTCACTTGGAGGTCACTACTGATGATGTTACCGAGCCAGGTAATGAAACGTCTGGATATCAAACCTACAGCTCAGTGAGCAAACCTACACCCTAAAGTGTACAGGAATGTTTCCTGACGCAGTATGTAGACAGGCCAACAAGGGGCGAGGCCACATTAGATTTGATACTGGGTAAGGAGCCCGGCCAGGTGTTAGACTTGGAGGTAGGTGAGCACTTTGGTGATAGTGACCACAATTCGGTTATGTTTACTTTCATGATGGGGAGGGTTAGGTATGTACCACAGGGCAAGACTTATTGCTGAAGGAAAGGCAATTAAGAAGCAATTCGGCAAGAATTAGGATGGATAGGATGGGGAAGGAAACTGCAGGGGATGGGCACAATTGAATTGTGGAGTTTATTCAAGGAACAGCCACTGCATGTCCTTGATAAGTATGTGCCTGTCAGGCAGGGAGGAAGTGGTCAAGTGAAGGAGCTGTGATTTACTGAAGAAGGATAAATCGAGTGAATCCTTAGAAGAGTATAAAGGCAGTAGGAGTATACCTAAGAGGGAAATCAGGAGGGCAAAAAGGGGACATGAGATAGCTTTGGCAAATAGAGTTCAGCAGAATCCAAAGGGTTTTTCTTTACAAATACATTAAGGACAAAAGGGTAACTAGGGATAGAATAAGCCCCTCAAAGCTCAGCAAGGCGGCCATTGTGTCAGACGCAGAAAATGGAGGAGATACTAAACAAGTATTTTGCATCAGTATTTAATGTGGAAAAGGATATGGAAGATACAGAAAGTAGCGAAATAGATGGTGACAGCTTGCAAAATGTCCATATTACAGAGGAGGAAGTGCTCGATGTCTTGAAACGCATAAAGGTGGATAAATCCCCAGGACTTGATTAGGTGTACCCTAGAACTCTGAGGGAAGCTAAAGAAGTGATTACTGGGCCTCTTGCTGAGATATATGTATCATCGATAGTTACAGGTGAGGTGCCGGAAGACTGGAGGTTGGCTAATGTGGTGCCACTGTTTAAGAAGGGTGGTAAAGACAAGCCAGGGAACTATAGACCAGTGAGCCTGACCCCGGTGGTGGGCAAGTTGTTGGAGGGAATCCTGAGGGACAGGATGTACATGTATTTAGAAAGGCAAGGACAGATTAGGGATAGTCAACATGGTTTTGCGCGTGGAAAATCATGTCTCACAAACTTGATTGAGTTTTTTGAAGAAGTAACAAAGAGGATTGATGAGGGCAGAGCGGTAGATGTGATCTATATTGACTTCAGTAAGAAAAGGTTCCCCATGGAAGACTGATTAACAAGGTTAGATCTCATGGAATACAGGGAGAACTAGCCATTTGGATACAGAACTGGCTCAAAGGTAGAAGACAGAGGGTGGTGATGGAGGGTTGTTTTTCAGACTGGAAGCCTGTGACCAGTGGAGTGCCACAAGGATTGGTGCTGGGTCCCCTACTTTTTGTCATTTACATAAATGATTTGGATGCGAGAATAAGAGGAACAGTTAGTAAGTTTGCAGATGACACCAAAATTGGAGGTTAGTGGACAGCGAAGAGGGGTACCTCAGATTACAACAGGATCTGGACTAGATGGGCCAATGGGCTGAGAAGTGGCAGATGGAGTTTAATTCAGATAAATGTGAGGTGCTGCATTTAGGAAAGCAAATCTTAGCAGGACTTATACACTTAATTGTAAGGTCCTAGGGAGTGTTGCTGAACAAAGAGACCTTGGAGTACAGGTTCATAGCTCCTTGAAAGTGGATTCGCAGGTAGATAGGATAATGAAGAAGGCGTTTGGTATGCTATCCTTTATTGGTCAGAGTATTAAGTACAGGAGTTGGGATGTCATGTTGCGGCTGTACAGAACGTTGGTTAGGCCACTGTTGAAATATTGTGTACAATTCTGGTCTCCTTCCTATCGGAAAGATGTTGTGAAACTTGAAAGGGTTCAGAAAAGATTTACAAGGATGTTGCCAGAGTTGGAGGATTTGAGCTATAGGGAGAGGCTCTACAGGCTGGGGCTGTTTTCCCTGGAGCGTCAGAGACTGAGGGGGTGACCTTATAGAGGTTTACAAAATTATGAGGGGCATGGATAGGATAAATAGACAAAGTATTTTCCCTGGGGTCGGGGAGTCCAGAACAAGAGGGCATGGATTTAGGGTGAGAAGGGAAAGATATAAAAGAGACCTAAGGGGCAACTTTTTCACACAGAGGGTGGTATGTGTATGGAATGAGCTGCCAGAGGAAGTGGTGGAGGCTGGTTCAATTGAAACATTTAAGAGGTATTTGGATGGGTATATGAATAGGAAGGGTTTGGAGGGATAAGGGCCGGGTGCTGGCAGGTGGAACATGATTGAACATAGAACATAGAAGAATACAGCGCAGTACAGGCCCTTCGGCCCTCGATGTTGCGCCGATCCAAGCCCACCTCACCTGCACTAGCCCACTATCCTCCATATGCCTATCCAATGCCCGCTTAAATGCCCATAATGAGGGAGAGTCCACCACTGCTACTGGCAGGGCATTCCATGAACTCACGACTCGCTGAGTAAAGAACCTACCCCTAACGTCTTTCCTATACCTACCCCCCCTTAATTTATGCCCCTTCGTAATAGCTGACTCCATACGTGGAAAATGATTCTCACTGTCAACCCTATCTTAACCCCTAATCATCTTGTATACCTCTATCAAGTCACCCCTAAACCTTCTTTTCTCCAATGAAAACAACCCCAAGTGTCTCAGCCTTTCCTCATACGATCTTCCTACCATACCATCCTACCATCCTGGTAAACCTCTTCTGCACCCGTTCCAGTGCCTCCACATCCTTCCTATAGTATGGCGACCAAAACTGCACAAAATACTCCAGATGTGGCCGCACCAGAGTCTTATACAACTGCAACATGACCTCAGGACTCCGGAACTCAATTCCTCTACCAATAAAAGCCAGTACGCCATATGCTTTCTTCACCGCACTATTTACCTGGGTTGGGATATCTGGACGGCATGGACAAGTTGGGCCAAAGGGTCTGTTTCCATGCTGTACATCTCTATGACTCTATGACTATGTTGAATCTTTTTGTCAAGAGGAAGAAGAAGGCTTTTGTTCAGATGATACGTGAAGGCTCAGCTAGAGTGCTTGAGCATTAGAACATAGGACATAGAACATTCCAGCCCAGTACAGACCCTTCGGCCCTCGATGTTGCACTGACCTGTGAAACCAATCTGAAGCCCATCTAACCTACACTATTCCATTTTCATCCATATGTCTATCCGATGACAATTTAACTGCCTGTGAAGTTGACGAGTCTACAGCTGTTGCTGGCAGGCGGTTCCATGCCCCTACTACTGTCTGAGTAAGCAAACTACCTCTGACATCTGTCCTATATCTATCACCCCACAATTTAAACCTATGTCCCATCAGGCCAGCCATCACCATCCAAGGAAAAAGGCTCTCACTATCCACTCTATCTAAGCTTCCGATTATCTCGTATGTCTCAATTAAGTCGCCTCTCAAACTTCTTCTCTCAAAAGGAAAACAGTCTCACGTCCTTCAGCCTTTCCTCATAAGACCTTCCATTCATACCAGGCAACATCTTAATAAATCTCCTCTGAACCCTTTACAAAGCTTCCACATCCTTCCGATAATGCAGTGACCAGAACTGTAAACAATACTCCAAATGTGGCTGCACTCGAGTTTTGTACAGCTGCAGCATGATCTCATGGTTCCGAAATTCAATCCCTCTACCAATAAAAGCTGACGCACTACATGCCTTCTTAACACCTCAATCCCATCTAGTCTAGTAGCCTGTATCTCAATATTCTCCACAATAACATTGTCTTTTTCTAGTGTGAATACTGTCTAAAAGTATTCACTTAACGCTTCCCCTATCTCCTCTGTCTCCATGCACAACCTCCCACCACTATTCCTGATTGGCCCTAATCTTAGTCTGTTCATTCTTTTATTCCTGATGTACCTATAGAAAGCCTTAGGGTTTTACTTGATCCTATCCACCAATGACTTCTCATATCCCCTCCTAGCTCTTCTGAGCTCTCTCTAACACCTGGCCAGGTTCATTACTCAGTAACAAATCCAATATGGCATCGCCCCTTGTTGGCTTGTCTATATACTCTGTCAGGAAACCCTCCTGCACACATTGGACAAAAACTGGCCCATCTAAAGTGCTTGAACTCTCATATTCCCAGTCAATATTTAGAAAGTTAAAGTTCCCCATAACAACTACCCTGTCACTCTCATTCCTATTAAGGCTCATCTTTGCTATCCTTTCCTCTACATCTCTGGAACTATTTGGAGGCCTATAAAAAACTCCCAACAGGGTAACCTCTCCTCTCCTGTTTCTAACCTCAGCCCATACTACCTCAGTAGATGAGTCCTCAAACATCCTTTCTGCCAACGTAATACTGTCCTTGACTAACAATATACACCTCCCCCTCTTTTACAACCTTCCCTGTCCTTACTGAAACATCTAAATCCTGGAACCTGCAACAACCATTCCTGTCCCTGCTCTACCCATGTCTCTGAAATGGCCACAACATCGAAGTCCCAGGTATCAACCCACGCTGCAAGTTCACCCACCTTATTCCAGATGCTCCTGGCGTTAAAGTAGGGTGGCACGGTGGCACAGTGGTTAGCACTGCTGCCTCACAGCACCAGAGACCCGGGTTCAATTCCCGCCTCAGGCGACTGACTGTGTGGAGTTTGCACGTTCTCCCTGTGTCTGTGTGGGTTTCCTCCGGGTGCTCCGGTTTCCTCCCACAGTCCAAAAGATGTGCAGGTCAGGTGAATTGGCCATTCTAAATTGCCCGTAGTGTTAGGTAAGGGGTAAATGTAGGGGTATGGGTGGGTTGTGCTTCGGCGGGGCGGTGTGGACTTGTTGGGCCGAAGGGCCTGTTTCCACACTGTAAGTAATCTAATCTAAAACTTCAAACCAACTTCTTGCTTGCCGGTGTCTTTTTGCGATCTTGAAATCTTGGTTCTGACTTTACTACTCTCATCCTCCCGTATACTTGAACTGCAGTTTCGGTTTCCATTCCCCTGCTGAATTAATTTAAACCCTCCCAGCGTTTGCAAATTCCCGCCCCCACCCTCCCCCACCCTCCCCCTAAGGATATTGGTACCCCTCTGGTTCAGGTGAAGACCATCCTGTTTGTAGAGGTCCCACCTACCCCAGAAAGAGCCCCAATTATTCAGGCATCCAAAACTCTCCCTTCTGCACCATTACTGTAGCCACATGTTCAACTACTCTCTCTCCCTATCCCTCGCCTCACTAGCATGTGGCCCAGGTAACAAAACCAGAGACAACAACTCTGTTCTCGCACTAAGCTTCCATCCGAACACCCTGAATTTCTGCCTTAAATCCCCATCTCTCTTCCTACCTATGTCGTTGGTGCCTATGTGGACCATGACTTGGGGCTGCTCCCCTCCCCCTTAAGGATCCCAAAAACACGATCAGAGACATCACGAACCATGGCACCTGGGAGGCAACACACCAACCGTGAGTCTCTCTCGTCCCCACAGAACCTCCTATCTGTTCCCCGAACTATCGAGTCCCCAATGACTACTGCTCTGCTCCTCTTCCTCCTTCCCTTACGAGCAGCAGGTGCCCCATTGCTTTCCCCTGGTAAGTCACCCCCCCAACATATCCAAAACGGTATACTTGTTGTTGAGGGGAATGGCCACAGGGGATCCCTGCACTGCCTGCCGGTTCCCTTTCTGTCCCTGACTGTCACCCATCTGTCTTTGTCTTTTTCTTGTACCTGAGGAGTGACTACCTCCCTGTAACTCCTCTCAATAACCCCCTCTGCCTCCCAAATGATCTGAAGTTCATCCAGCTCCAGCTCCAGTTCCCTAACGCGGTTTTTGAGGAGCTGGAGTTGGGTGCACTTCCCGCAGATGTCGTCAGCAGGGACACTAGTGGTGACCCTTACCTCCCACATTCTGCAGGAGGAACATTCAACTGCCCTCACCTCCATTCCCACTATTACAAATTCCCAACGAAACTACTGAAAAACTCAGAAAAAAAGAAACGAGTCACCTTACCAATCTGACACACAGAACATTATTTTTGGTTCGAGGAGGAGGATGGGTGGGAGACACTACCCAAGCAGTGTGTTGGGTAAAGCAACCGCCCGAATATAAAGCCACACTTACCCAGCAGCCCCTTGTCCATGTCCGCTCAGTGTATGCTCTACCTGTACACAAGGTACGCTATATATCTTTTAAACATTTATCTTCCCGTTGGGCCTCTGGTTATAGTGTTAGCCAGGAAAGACCGAAAGAGAGAGCAAAGAAGAGCCAGGAGGGGACATGAGAAGTCATTGGCAGGTTAGATCAAGGAAAACCCTAAAGCTTTCTAGTTACAACTTCAGTTACAACCACACTGCACCTCCTTACAGAAACACCAGGGACACATGTGCCCCACCCCTTTCTAGGGTATATCAGGAATAAAAGAATGACTAGAGAAAGATTGAGGAAAATACTGAGATGCGGGCTACTAGATTGGTGGGTTTGAGGTTCACAAGGAGGAGGTGTTAGCAATTCTGGAAAGTGGGAAAATAGATAAGTCTCCTGGGATGGATGGGATTTATCCTCAGATTTTCTGGGAAGCCATGGAGGAGATTGCAGAGCTTTTGACTTTGATATTTATGTCTAGATCAGAGTGGTGCTGGAAAAGCACAGCAGGTCAGGCAGCATCCGAGGAGCAGGAAAATCGACATTTTGGGCAAAAGCCTTTCATCAGGAATAGAGGCAGGGTGCCTGCAGAGTGGAGAGATAAATGAGAGGGTGGTGGGGGTGGGGAGAAAGTAGCATAGATTACAATTGGTGAATGGTGGCGGGGATGGAGGTGATAGGTCAGAGAGGAGGGTGGGGGAAGGTAGCAAAGAGTACAATGGGTGAATGGGAGTGGGGATGGAGGTGCTACCTGACCTGCTGTGTTTTTTCCAGCACCACTCTAATCTAGACTCTGGTTTCCAGCATCTGCAGTCCTTGTTTTTACCTATTTGATCTTTGTGTTGTCATTGTCTACAGGAATAGTGTCAGAAGACTGGAGGATAGCAAATGTTGTTCCCTTGTTCAGGAAGGTACGTAGAGATGCTGCTGGACCTATTGAGTTGTGACAGTGTTCTCTGTTTGTTTTAGATTTAGAGGCTCCCCAGAATTTTGCCTTTATTCAACAGGTTAAAAATGTGTCTATCTCAGTCTGAAGTGGCAATCTGTTTGAAATATATAAGATTCTTAAAAGGGAAAATGCTGAAAGGATGCTTCCCTTTGTGGGAGAGTCTAAGACAAAAGGGCAGACTCTCAGAATAAAGGAACACTAATTTAACGCTGAGGTGAGAAGGAATCTCTCCTCTCAAAGAGCTGTGAGACTTTGGGCATCCACAGAGAGCTGTCTGAACAGAGTCCTTATTTACATTTAAGGCTGCGATGGATAGATTCTTGGTCTTTTGTGGAATAAACAGATTGGGGTAAGCGCAGGAAAGTGGACTTGTGGAACATCCGCTCAGCCATATGATATTGAATAGTAGAGCATGCTCGAGGGCTAAACGGCCTCATCCTTCCCCTATTTCTGATGATCATATTGAAGTACTCAGCCTTGACAGTATTCTGCAGTAATGTACCCCACAGATTCAGTGCCCTCTGAGAGATGAAATTCCTTATCTCTGTCTTGAATGAGTGACCATTATTGAAACTGAGGGAATCTCAAACCACAGAGTGGTCTTTGGGGTGGGAATCATGTTCTTGCAGCTCTGTATCTACATTGTACCTCCCACCCTCTCACTGTCACAGGGTGGCCCGGGAGGAGCTAGTCCTCCAACCAATCGGAATGAATGAGGGGTGGGGTACATGTGTCCTTGGTGTTTCTGTGAGGAGTGCAGTGTGGTTGTAACTGAGGGACTGCTTATGGGAAACTCAAGTTAGAGTGGGTGGAGACAGTAAACAGTGAGAATAAGCCAGTGAGTGACCATTTACCTGTACTGTGTGGGGATAGGGATTAGTGAGATTCTCAATACTCCGGTCTCACCAGCGAGTTCACACCAGAGAGAACCCGCTTATCTGCTCTGTATGGCAGAAGGAATTCCCTCGGGTCCTTAAAAGTAATGACACATGAAGAAGTTCAGAAGTGAACCACAGTACCCCATGGACTGCAGCAGCTCAAGAAAGTAATTCCACACCATCTTCTCAAGGACAATGAGGGATAGACAATATATGCTGGTCCACCATTAAATAATTTTCAAAGAGGGGTTGTAAGGGTTGGATTCTGTTGTTTTTGCTGCCCTTGCTTCAGGATATTTTTTAACACAAAAGCCATCACATTCACAAAAGCAAAGGTTACAGAGGGGATTACAACAAATGCTTAATCCAGCATAGCTCTTCAATCTAATCTTGTTATTCTGTTATGTATCGTGAAGTCTGACGCACCACATCTGGCAGTTTCAAGGTTAAGAATGGAGTTTGGTATTTTCACCCCCATTTTCTTTTTCCTGGTATCCCCTGCTGATATGAACGTTCATCTGTATTCCAGGTCAGACAGTACAGTCAACAATTGGTCCAAACTGAAAAGAAAGTGAAAAATATAGCTCGTCTTCGGTCAGAGAATTGCTCTGCACTGATGATATTCCTGAAGAAGGGCTTATGCCCGAAATGTTGTTTCTCCTGCTCCTTGGATGCTGCCTGACCTGCTGCACTTTTCCAGCAACACACTTTTCAGCTCTGATGATGATGTGTCAGTCACCACACAGAAAATCAGCTATAAAATCTCAAGAGTTGTATGGTAGATTTCATCAGTTTCTCCATTCACCTCCCCTCCCCACCTTATCCCATGCCAATCCTCCATCTGGGCACTGCCCTCTTGACCTGTCCGCCTTCTTCCCTATCGAACTGCTCCACCCTCCTCTCCGGCCTATCACCTTCTCCCCCACCTTCATCGACCTATCATATTCCCTGCTATCTTTTCCCTAGCCCCACCCCCCCTCCCATTTATCTCTCAGCATCCTATGTATCTTAAACCTTACCTAACTGCATTAATGGGTTATGATCAGTGTGTATGATTGTCTCAGATACAATATTTCAATGTTTATGTTACCAGTGATATAACGTCAACACCAAGCTCAAAATCTCCTTCTCAAATGTTGAATATTTTTGCTGAAACATGTTCAGTTTCCTGGAGAAATGCCTGATAACTCTTTCTATTTTCTCATTGTCTTACTATAAGAGTACAACACTGACACCCACATCATTCGCATCGATATCCACCTTGAATGGCTTTGCATAATTAGGTGTAGCTAACTGGGGCAGCGGTTAACACAGCTTTCAGGCTATCAAATGCCTTCTGATAGTCTGCTGTCCACTGAAACTTCCTGCATCTCTTCAGTAATTCAGTGAGTGGAGCAATCACACTGCTAACATTTGGTATGAATGTTCGATAAAATCCACTTAGCACCAGGAACCATAATATCGTTTTTTTTGTCGATGGTATGGGAAACTTCCCAATTATCTTTGGTTTTGCATTCTGTGAGGTCACTTGTCCATGTCCAATAACATAGAACATAGAACAAAGAAGAATACAGCGCAGTACAGGCCCTTTGGCCCTCGATGTTGCACCGATCCAAGCCCACCTAACCTATACTAACCCACTATCCTCCATATACCTATCCAATGCCCGCTTAAATGCCCATAAAGAGGGAGAGTCCACCACTGCTACTGGCAGGGCATTCCATGAACTTACGACTCGCTGAGTGAAGAACCTACCCCTAACTTCAGTCCTATATCTACCCCCCCTTAATTTAAAGCTATGCCCCCTTGTAATACCTGACTCCATACGCGGGAAAAGGTTCACACTGTCAACCCTATCTAACCCCCTAATCATCTTGTACACCTCAATCAAGTCACCCCTAAACTTTCTTTTCTCTAATGAAAACAGCCCCAAGTGTCTCAGTCTTTCCTCATACGATCTTCCTTCCATACCAGGCAACATCCTGGTAAACCTCCTCTGCACCCGTTCCAGTGCCTCCACATCCTTCCTATAGTATGGCGACCAAAACTGCACACAATATTCCAGATGCGGCCGCACCAGAGTCTTATACAACTGCATCATGACCTCAGGACTCCGGAACTCAATTCCTCTACCAATAAAAGCCAGTACGCCATATGCCTTCCTCACCGCACTATTTACCTGGGTGGCAACTTTCAGAGATCTGTGTACATGGACACCAAGATCCCTCTGCTCATCCACACTGCCAAGTATCCGACCATTAGCCCAGTACCCCATCTTTTTGTTATTCTTCCCAAAGTGAATCACCTCACACTTAGCTACATTGAATTCCATTTGCCACCTTTCTGCCCAGCTCTGCAGCTTCTCTATATCCTGCTGTAACCTGCCACATCCTTCCTCACTGTCAACAACTCCTCCGACTTTCGTATCATCCGCAAACTTGCTCACCCAACCTTCTAACCCCTCTTCCAGGTCATTTATAAAAATGACAAACTGCAATGGTCCCAAAACAGATCCTTGCGGAACACCGCTAGTGACGGCACTCCATGAAGAAACTTTGCCATCAACTACTACCCTCTGTCTTCTTCCAGCCAGCCAACTCCTAATCCAAACCTCCAACTCACCCTCAACGCCATATCTCCGTATTTTCTGCAGTAGCCTACCATGGGGAACCTTATCAAACGCCTTACTAAAATCCATATATACCACATCTACCGCTTTCCCCTCATCAACCTCCTTCGTCACCTTTTCAAAGAATTCAATAAGGTTTGTGAGGCACGACCTGCCCTTCACAAAACCATGCTGACTATCCTTGATCACATTATTCCTATCCAGATGTGCATAAATCCTATCCCTTACAATTCTCTCTAAGACTTTGCCCACAACAGAAGTGAGACTCACCGGCCTATAGTTACTAGGGTTATCCCTACTCCCCTTTTTGAACAAGGGAACCACATTTGCTATCCTCCAGTCTTCTGGCACTACTCCTGTAGACAAAGAGGACATAAAAATCAAGGCCAGTGGCTCTGCAATCTCCTCCCTTGCTTCCCAGAGAATCCTAGGATAAATGCCATGAGGCCCATGAAGGTGACTGTGGCTTTGGCAAATTCACTTATAGCCTCCCGAAGTCAATCAAACAATTCTGATAAATGTTGTAAATGTTCCTTCCATTTATGACTAAAACTCACCAGATCATCATTATAAACTACACAATTGGGTAGACTGGAAATGCCTTATTAGTTAGTCTCTGAAATGTGGCTGGCGCATTTTTCATACCAAATGGCATGACTTTGAACTGATACATTGCATTCAGAATTACAAAATTGTCTTCGCTCTTTCGGACAAAGGTACTTGCCAATATCCTCTGAGCAAATCCAACCTAGAAATGTAAGTTGCTTGTCTCAGTTTTCAACACAGCCTTCCAAACACAGCATCAGATATGCATTAGCCATTGAAACTGCATTGACTTTGCGATAGTCCACACATAACCATTGCCTACAAATCTTGCTTTGACACCAATTATTATGGGTGAGCTCCAGTCGCTGTAACTTACTTTGAATGTGTTAACATGGAGCATGCATTGGATCTCCATTCGAACCTGTGCCATCATTACAGGGTTATGCCTACAAGGATGTTGCTTAATCTGAACAGTATCTCCTATATCCACATCATGCATAATTAAGTTAGTTAGTACTTCCCAGCTTATTTCCAAAAATCTCTCTATGCGATATTTATTACCCTTTCAAATCATTTCAATTCTCCTCTGGAAGGGAACTCAATAATTTATCGCAATGTTTGACAACTCCCTCATTGTCCAATTTAATTTGAGGAATGTCCAATCTTCTGAACTTAGATCTTCTCTCTGCGTTGTAACCAATAACACGGTCTCCTTTGGCTTTCCTTCCCTGTCAAAATATTCCTTGTGTATATTCACATGGCATACTCTGTAGGATTTCATTCTGTCTATAGTTCTTATCAAATAGTTCAGCTCACTCAATCTCCATTGGACTTGATAAGGTCCACTAAAGCTGGCTTTGAAAGGTTCACCTATCAGTGGAAATAACACTAGCACCTTATCTTCGATAGCAGGCTTGCAAGTTTTTGATTCATTGTCTGCTTCCTGTTTCATTGTATGTTGTGATCGTTTGAAATGCTGTCGAGCCAATTCTCCCGCTTTATTTAATTGGTCTCTAAAATATGACACATAGTCCAAATTTGTGGTGTCTGAATTGTGGGTGGCACGTTGGCACATGTGGGCGCCACGGTGGCACAGTGGTTAGCACTGCTGCCTCACAGCGCCAGAGACCAGGGTTCAATTCCCGCCTCAAGCGACTGACTGTGTGGAGTTTGCACGTTCTCCCCGTGTCTGTGTGGGTTTCCTCCGGGTGCTCCGGTTTCCTCCCACAGTTCAAAGATGTGCAGGTCAGGTGAATTTGCCAAGCTAAATTGCCCGTAGTGTTAGGTAAAGGGGTAAATGTAGGGGAATGGGTGGGTTGCACTTCGGCGGGGCAGTGTGGACTTGTTGGGCCGAAGGGCCTGTTTCCACACTGTAAGTAATCTAATCTAATCTAATCTAATTCTGATTTACCAATTTCTCCTTAATGAATTTTGCCGGTCCTCTCACTTCATGCCCAAAACTAATTCAAATGGACTGAATTTGGTCAATTCATTTGTTGCATCTCTGATCGCAAAAAGTATAAACTGAATGCCCTTATCCCAGCCATCTGGATAGACTTCACAATAAGCCCTTGACATGGTCTTTAATATCTGATGCCAACTTTCTCACGCTCCATGCGATTCTGGATGGTACACAGCAGATTTAAATTGTATTATTCCTAAGCTGTCTATAACTTCCTTGAATAGCTTCGATGTGAAGTTTGACCCTTTATCTGTTTGTCTGTCTGTGAGTATTCCGTATCTAGTTAAAAATTTGAGCAATTCCTCTCCAATCAATGGAAAAGGATAGATATATGCTGCAGGGCGAGAGTTATTGCTGGGGAAAAGGCAATTATGATTCAATTAGGTAAGTTTTAAGATGGATAGGATGGGAAAGAAAACTGCAGGGGATGGGTACAGTTGAACGTGGAGCTTATTCAAGGAACAGCTACTGCGTGTCCTTGATAAGTATGTTCTGGTTAGGCACGGAGAAAGTGGTCGAGCGAGGGAGCCACAGTTTACAAAAGAACTTGAATCTCTTGTCAAGAGGAAGGAGAAAGCTTATGTTAGGATGAGATGTGAAGGCTGAGTTAGGGCAGTTGAGAGTTACAAATTAGCCATGAAAGACCTAAAGAGAGAGCTAAGGACAACGAGGAGGGGACATGAGAACTCATTGGCAGATAAGATCAAGGAAAACCCTAAAGCTTTCTACAGGTATATCAGGAAGAAAAGAATAACGTGAGTAAGATTAGGGCCAATCAAGAATAGTCGCGGGAATTTGTACGTGGAGTCCAAGGAGATCAGAGAAGTACTAAGTGAATATTTTTGGTCAGTATTCACACTGGGCAAAGAGAATATTGTTGAAGAGAGTACTGCGATACAGGCTACGAGACTAGACTAGATTGAGGTTTGCAAGGAGGAATTGTTAGCAATTCTGGAAAGAATGAACATCGATAAGTCCTCTGGGCCAACGGGATTTATCCTAGGATTCTCTGGGAAGCCAGGGAGGAGATTGCAGATCCTTTGGCTTTGATCTTTATATTGTCATTGTCTACAGGAATAGTGTCAGAAGACTGGAGGATAGCAAATGTTGTCCCCTTGTTCAAGAAAAGGACTAGTGACAATCCTGGTAGCGAGGTTTGAGAAGATTTGTAGCTCAGGTTGAGGTTTTGGATGTAGGTTTGCTCACTGAGCTGCAAGGTTCATTTCCAGACGTTCCATTACCCTACTAGGTAACATCGTCAGTAGGCCTCAGGTGAAGCAATACTGAAAATTCCTGCTTTCTATTTATATGTTTGGGTTTCTTGGGGTTGGTGATGTCATTTCCTGTGATGAAGTCACTTTCTGTTCCTTTTCTCAGGGGATGGTGGATGGGGTCCATCTACCAGTTTTGGGTTAAGTGTTGGAAAAGGTTCTCACAGATAGGATTCATAATCGTCTAGAGAGGAATAAGTTGATTTGGTTTTGTGAAGGGTAGGTCATGCCTCACAAACCTTAATGAGTGCTTTGAGATGATGACCAAACAGGTGGATGAGGATAAAGTGGTTGATGTGGTGTATATGGATTTCAATAAGGATTTTGAAGAGGTTCCCCGTGGTAGGTTACTGCACACAGTATGGAATCATGGGATTGAGTGTGATTTAGAGGCTTGGATCAGAAATTCGTTAGCTGAAAGAGGACAGAGGCTGGTGGTTGATGGGAAATGTTCATCCTTGAGTTGAGTTACTATTGGTGGACAGCAAGGATGTGTTTTGGACCACTGCTGTTTGGTCATTTTTATAAATGACCTGGATGAGGGCACAGAAAGATGAGTTAGTAACTTTGCAGATGGCACTAAAATCAGTGGAGTTGGGGCTAGTGCCAAAGGATGTTGCAAGTTACAGAGGGACATAGATAAGTTGAAGAGCTGGACTGCGAGATAGCAAATGGGGTTTAATGCAAGTAAGGTAAGGTGAGACATATAAGATAATCAGACTGTTAGATAGGATGGACAATGAGAGCTATTTTCTTTGGATGGTGATGGCTAACATGAGAGGACAGAGCTTTAAATTGAGGGGTGATATGTCAGAGGCAGTTACTTTACTCAGAGAGTAATAGAGGTGTGGAACACCCTGTCTCAAACAGTAGTAGACTCACCAACCTTAAGGGCATTTAAACGGTCATTGGATAAACATATGGATGAAAATGGAATAGTGTAGGATAGATGGGCTTCAGATTGGTTTCACAGGTTGGTGCAAACATCCAGGGTCGTAGGATTTAAACTGCGCTGTTATGTTCTGTGTACTATGTTCTATTTTCTAATTGTTTTAGCTGTGCTATTGTGTAATGTAAAGCCTTTTGGAAATCTAGTGAACGCATTCATTATTGTTGACAAATACTGATCCTGCACAATCAATTTAGACTCATCTGAAATGCAGGAATAGATATTAAAGGTTTAGATTAGATTACTTACAGTGTGGAAACAGACCCTTCGGCCCAACAAGTCCACACCGACCCGCCGAAGCGCAATTAATTAATTACTGCCTGTAGTTTTCCAGTTACCTGACATGAATGACATGTCTGGCAAAAGTCAACTACATCCTTGTGCAGTCCAGGTAGTAATTTTATTTTAGATTTTACCTGGAGTTTTTCTCACTGCTCAGTAATCCCCTATTGGTAGCCCATCTGCCACCCACAACAGCTCCTTTCTGTAACTGACTGGCAATACGACTTGAAGAACAATGGGAAACATTTCCTATCTACCTGGAGGGCGGCATGGTGGCTCAGTGGTTAGCACTGCTTCCTCACACCACCAGAGACTCGGATTCAATTCCAGCCTCAGGAGACTCTCTGTGTGGAGTTTGTACATTCTCCCTGTGGGTGCTCTGGTTTCCTCCCACAATCCAAAAATGTGCAGGTTAGGTGAATTGGCAAGGCTAAATTGCCCGTAGTGTTAGGTGAAAGGGTAAATATAGGAGAATGGGTCTGGGTGATTGGTAGGTCGGTGTGGATTTGTTGGGCCGAAGGGCCTGTTTCCACACTGTAAGTAATCTAATTGTCTCCATTTCCTCATGAAGACAGCATTCAGATTCTTTGTCTCTGTGTGCCTTTTGATATAATCACTTTAAATTTTCTTCTTTCTGCTGTAACTCAGTTAATTTATCTGAGCTCAAGATGTCTGCTTTGCCATCTATCTTCCCCTAATTTTTCTCAACCATTTAATCAAACAGGCTCTCTGTTAACTTAACTTCAACTTTCTTATCTCTGCTCTTTGATCTCTCCTGTTTCAACTGGTGACTTTATGACTTTGTTACCAGGCAGTCAAGAAAATTCCCAAGGTATGTGCACTCCAATAGTTCAGTTGCCTGAGTTTCTTCTGGCTTTTCAACTACATTAGGCAGCACTCCTACCTGTGAGCCAGCTTTATTGTTAGCAAGGACAACTTGTAGTCCTGTAACTGAGAATTGTCCAGAACTCCTACCATGACTTCTCCACTCTTCACTGGATACTCTAACCTTACTCTGTATAACTGAGCACTTCTTCTCTCACCATGAATTACCACTAGAGTCATACAGTCATAGAGATGTACAGCATGGAAACAGACCCTTAGGTCCTACCCGTCCATGCCAACCAGAGATCCAAATCCAATCTAATCCCACCTACCAGCACCCGGCCCATATCCCTCCAAACCCTTCCTATTCATATACCCATCCAAATGCCTCTTAAATGTTGCAATTGTACCAACCTCCACCACTTTCTCTGGCAGCTCATTCCATACACATACCACCCTCTGCGTGAAAAAGTTGCCCCTTAGATGTCTTTTATATCTTTCCCCTCTCACCCTAAACCTATGCCCTCTAGTTCTGGACTCCCCACCCCAGGGAAAAGACTTTGCCTATTTATCCTATCTATGCCTCTCATAATTTTGTAAACCTCTATAAGGTCACCTCTCAGCCTCCGATGCTCCATGGAAAACAGCCCCAGCCTGTTCAGCCTCCCCCTGTAACTCAAATCCTCCAACCCTGGCAACATCCTTGTAAATCTTTTCTGAAACATTTCAAGTTTCACAACATCTTTCCGATAGGCAGGAGACCAGAATTTCACGTAATATTCCAACAGTGGCCTAACCAATGTCCTGTACAGCCACAACATGACCTCCCAACTCCGGTACTCAATACACTGACCAATAAAGGAAAGCATACCAAACACCTTCTTCACTATCCTATCGACCTGCGACTCCACTTTCAAGGAGCTATGAACCTGCACGCAAAGGTCTCTTTGTTCAGCAACACTCCCTAGGACCTTACCATTAAGTGTATAAGTCCTGCTGAGATTTGCTTTCCCAAAATGCAGCACCTCGCATTTATCTGAATTAAACTCCATCTGTCACTTCTCAGCCCATTGGCCCATCTGGTCAAGATCCTGTTGTAATCTGAGATAACCCTCTTCGCTGTCCACTACACCTCCAATTTTGGTGTCATCTGCAAACTTACTAACTGTACCTCTTATGCTCGGTTGGAGTAAATGACAAAAGATAGAGGGCCCAGCACCAATCCTTGTGGCACTCCACTTGTTACAGGCCTCCAGTCTGGAAAACAACCCTCCACCACTACCCTCTGGCTTCCACCTTTGAGCCAGTTCTGTATCCAAATGGCTAGTTCTCCCTGTATTCCATGAGATCTAACCTTGCTAATCAGTCTCCCATGGGGAACCTTGTCGAACGCCTTACTGAAGTCCATATAGATCATATCTACTACTCTGCCCTCATCAATCTTCTTTGATATTTCATCAAAAAACTCAATCAAGTTTGTAAGACATGATTTCCCACGCACAAAGCCATGTTGACTATCTCGAATCAGTCCTTGACTTTCCAAATACTTGTACAGCCTGTTCCTCAGGATTCCCTCCAACAACTTGCCCAGCACCAAGGTCAGGCTCACTGATCTATAGTTCCCTGGCTTGTCCTTACCACCCTTCTTAAACAGTGGCACCACGTTTGCCAACCTCCAGTCTTCCGGCACTTCACCTGTGACTATCGATGATTCAGATATCTCAGCAAGAGGCCCAGCAATCACTTCTCTAGATTCCCACAGAGTTCGAGGGTACACCTGATCAGGTCCTGGGGATTTATCCACCTTTAACCGTTTCATGACATGCAGCACTTCCTCCTCTGAAATCTAGACATTTTGCAAGATGTCACCATCTATTTCCCTACAGTCCATATCTTCCATATCCTTTTCCACAGTAAATACTGATGCAAAATATTCATTTAGTATCTCACCCATTTTCTATGGCTCCACACAAAGGCCACCTTGCTGATCTTTGAGGGGCCCTATTCTCTCCCTAGTTACCCTTTTGTCCTTAATATATTTGTAAAAACCCTTTGGATTCTCCTTAATTCTATTTGCCAAAGCTATCTCATGTCCCCGTTTTGCCCTCCTGATTTCTCTCAAGTATACTCCTACTTTCTTTATACTCTTCTAAGGATTCACTCGATCTATCCTGTCTGTACCTGACATATGCTTCCTTCTTTTTCTGAACCAAACCCTCAATTTCTTTAGTCATCCAGTATTCCCTATAGCTACCAGCCTTCCCTTTCACCCTGACAGGAATATACTTTCTCTGGATGCTTCTTATCTCATTTCTGAAGTCTTCCCATTTTCCAGCTGTCCCTTTACCTGCAAACATCTGCCTCCAATCAACTTTTGAAAGTTCTTGCCTAATACAGTCAAAATTGGTCTTTCTCCAATTTAGAACTTCAACTTTTAGATCTGGTCTACCCTTTTCCATCACTACTCACACACTTTCTGGCAATAATCCTTCAGAGGTACATATCTCCTTATCTTTCAACATGAAAGATTGAGAGGATTCTGTACATTCTAATATTGTAACTTCTTTACCTTGCTCCTGACATATGCGGGTAAATGTTACCTTCTCAGGTATATGGTTTAAGAAGGTCAGGCACTTCTACCTTTACCAACCTCCAACAAGTTGTACATTCTCGTGCAGTTTTCTAGCCTCCACTGGGCAAGCCGTTACCACTACAAAATCCACAGCCATATCGTGCTTTCCTACATCTGACTCCCCAGGGATTTTCCTAACACACCAACACCGTGATTTCATGTACTTTATTGCAGTGAAAATACCAGAGCCTTTTAACTTCTCTTTCCCCTTCAAAGGTTTTCTTTTTACCCTGTGGTAAGTTACCCTTATGATCTTCAACAAGATTTACCTTTCCCTTCTGACATGAGGATTTCTCTTCTCCCCATGGATTGAAATTGATTTTGGAAACCAAACTTTGATTTGCGGACCAACTGGTAATCATCAGCCACTTCAGCTGCTAATCCTTCTGTTTTAACAGTCTACTCTTCCACATGAGTTCTCATTACTTCAGGAAGTGAATTTTTGAACTTCTCCAAAATAATTGTCTCTCTAACACTGTCATAAGTTTGCTCTATTTTAATGCCCTTAACAATCTATCAAAATTACTTTGTTTGATCCTTTCAAACTCAATGTAGGTTTGACTGCAGTCATAGAACGTAGAACGTTACAGCGCAGTACAGGCCCTTCAGCCTCGATGTTTGCACTGACATGTGAAACCAATCTGAAGCCCATATAACCTACACTGTTCCATTTTCATCCACATGTTTATCCAATGATCATTTAAATGTCTTTAAAGTTGGTGATTCTATGACTGTTGCAGGCAGTGTATTACACATGCCTACTATTCTGAGTAAAACTACCTCTGACATCTGTCCTATATCTATCACCCCTCAATTAAAGCTATGTCTTCTCATGCTAGCCATCACCATCTGAGAAAAAAGGCTCTCAATGTCCACCCTATCCAAACCTCTGATTATCTTATATGTCTCAATTAAGTCACCTTTCAACCTTCTTCTCTCAAATAAAAATAGCCTCAAGTCCCTCACCCTTTCCTCATAAGACCTTCCCACCATACCAGGTGACATCCGAGTAAATCTCCTCTGCACCCTTTTCAAAGCTTCCATATCCTTCTAAAATGCGGTGACCAGAACTGTACGTAATACACCAGTGTTTTGTATAGCTGCAACATGATCTCGTGGCTCTGAAATTCAATCCTCTACCAATAAAAGCTAACACGCCATATGCCTTCCTATCAACCTGAGTGGCAACTTGCAGGGATCTACGTACATGGACACCGAGATCTCTCTGCTCATCTACACTACCAAAAATCTTACTATTAGCTCAGGATTCTTTATTCCTGTTACTCTTTAAAAAATTAAATCATCTCACACTTTTCCACATTAAACTCAATTTGCCATCTCTCAGCCCAGTAACTGCAACATCCTTCAGCACTATCAATACCTCCACTGACCTTAGTAAGATTCACAAATTTACTAACCCATCTTTCTATGCCCTCATCTAGGTCATTTGTAAAAATGACAAACAGAAGTGGCCCCAAAACAGATCCTTGCGGTACACAACAAATAACTGAACTTCAGGATGAACATTTCCAATCAGCTAGCCAATTTCTGATCCAAACCACTAAATCACCCCCAATCTCAAGCCTCCTTGTTTTGTGCAATAGCCTACCGTGGAGAATCTTATCAAATGCCATACTGAAATCCATATACACCACATCAACCGCTTTACCTGCATCCTTCTCAAAGGTCACCTTCTCAAAGAACTCAGTAAGGTTTGTGAGGCATGACCTGTCCTTCACAAAACCTTCACAGCCTTCACATAAGTTGACTATCCCTAATCAATTTCTTTCTGTCTAGATTATTTAAATCCTATCTCTTATAACCTTTTCCAACACTTTACCCACAACCGAAATAAGGCTCATTTGTCTATAATTACCAGGGTTGTCACTACTCCATTTTTTGAACAAGGGAACAACATTTGCTTTCCCCAGTCTTTTGTCTCTATTCCTGTAGTCAATGATTACATAAAGATCAAAGCCAAAGGATCTGCAATCTCGCCCCTGGCATCCCAGAGAATCCTAGGATAAATCCCATCTGGCCCAGGGGACTTACCTATTTTCACACTTTCCAGAATTGCTAACACCTCCTCCTTGTGAATCTCAATCCTGTCTGGACTAGTAGCTTGTATCTCAGTATTGTCCTCGACAACGTTGTCTTTTTCCAATGTGAATACTGATGAAAAATATTCAGTTATTGTTTCTCCATCTCCTTTGACTCCATGCACAACTTCCCACTACTGTCCTTGATTGGCCATAACCTCTCTCGTCATTATTTTATTCCTGATATACCGATAGAAAGCTTTAGGCTTTTTCTTGATCCTGTCTGCCAATGACTTTCCCTCCTGGCTCTTCTTAGCTCTCTCTTTAGGTCCTTCCTGGCTAAATTATAACTCTGAAGCACCCTAACTGAGCCATCCATCTTATCCTAACATGAGCCTTCTTCTTCCTCTTGACAAGAGATTCAACTTCTTTAGTAAACCATGGCTCCCACGTTCAAACACTTCCTCTCTGCCTGACAGGTGCATACTTATAAAGGAGATATAGTCGCCGGTCCTTGAATAAGCTCCACATTCCAATGGTGCCCATCCCCTGCAGTTTCCTTCCCCATGCCATGCATCCTAAATCTTGCCTAATCGCATCGTAATTGCCTTTCACCCCAGCAATAATTCTTGCCCTGTTTTATATACCTATCCCTTTCCATTGCTAAAGTAAATATAATTGAATTGTGGTCACTATCACCAAAGTGCTCACCCACCTCCAAATATAGCACTTGGCCGGGTTCAATATCCAGTACCAAATCCAATATGACCCCTCCCCTTGTTGACCTGTCCACATACTGTGTCAGGAAACCATCCTGCACACATTGGACAAAAACTGACCCATCTAAAGTACTCAAACTATAGTATTTCCTGTCAATATTTGGAAAGTTAAAGTCCCCCCTAACAACTCCCCTGTCACTCTCACTCCTATCAAGAATTATCTTTGCTATCCTTTCCTCTCCATCTCTGGAACTACTTGGAGGCCTATAGAAAACTCCCAACAGGGTGACCTCTCCTTTCCTGTCTGGATTACAGTGGTGCTCGAAAAGCACAGCAGGTCAGGCAGCATCCAAGGAGCTGAAAAATCGACGTTTTGGGCAAAAACCCTTCATCAGGAATAGCTCCTTTCCTGTGTCTAACCTCCTGAGATTCCTGAAACACTGTCTGTCGACTTCTGACACAAGCTTTTCTGCACGCAAGATGGTTTTCTTCACCTCCACATATGCCCCAGATACTCTCAGTAGCTCTACCTTTAACTTTTGTTTGTATCAACAAAACCCACATGGTCACTGGCTACTGCATTTGTTTAGCCACCTTTTCCAAAGAGATGAAAAAGGCTTCTACATTCTTCTCATCAAAGTTAGGCAATGATTGAATATATTTAAACTTAAATGTATTTCATCGGCCTTTGGCTACCATGGGTTTGCTCACCCTCACTCTCTTCGTCACTGAGCCTTCACCTCCATTCTTTTAAGCTGAATTTCCTGTGTAAGTGCCAATTTCTGAAGTTCAAACTCCCTCTCTTTCGTCCATTCCTATCTCTTCTTTTCTCTCTCTTCTCTTTTCACATTCCTCTGCTTTTAATCATAATTCAATCCGTTTCCTTTCTGTTGTCCTTTCCTTGCCTTTTATCTTGAACTCACACTGCTTCATTTTCAATTGAGTTTTAGCCATCTTCAAAGATTCTGATGGGGTTTCCAGCAAATTGAAATGCTGAGCTATTGCTGTAATTATCTCTCATTTCTTCGCAGAAGGAGACTGCCCCAACTCCAGATTGTCTGCTAATTCCAGCAGCTTGGCCTTATTCACCTTTTCCAAGGCCCCCAAAGTCACTTCTTCTGCCTCCAGAAACCTTAGTGACTGTAAGAGCCATTGTTACCCCGAGCACTGTTTAAACCCAATGAATTCAACACCCAGATTAACATACACTAACACCTATCTCTCACTGCTGTAGAGTCCTGCATTCTTAATCCCAAATTCGAACTGTAGAAAAAATCTTGGACGAGCCCCCAATCTGTTATGGACCAGGCCAGACTCGGTCAGAACTTTTCATGAATGTAGCCTGGATCCTGTCTTTGCTCGTTGATTTTAGCAGATGTAGAGGGGTTATTCCAGGTGTAATGAAGCTAGCCCAACCACTTAGTTTTAACAAAACACAATTTATTTTCAAGATTCCCAGATGAAACACAAACAACAGAAAACAGAATATAGAATAACCTAACCTATCCAAAAACCCAACAGATTATCGCAATTTAACGATGCTGTTTCAAGTACTTGCAACAATCCCTATAAATACCCCTTGGTAATAAATGAAAAGTCAAACACCGCTTCTGGCAGGAGAGAGATGTCAGAGAGATTCAGCTTGGAACACCTCCTTACATGTAACAGTTTCTTTGACCAGCAGCTTCAAATACTGACTGACTGCTTTCTCTGAGAATCCAGCTTGCTGAAAACCAAACCAAACCAGAGAAAATCTGAGCTGGGAGAACTGCCCAGTCCCCTTTCATTACACAAGTGGTTTTTTTTTAAGTTAAAAGCTTCTTCAAGTTGATCAAGCCAGACATTTCAGAACCTGTGTCGTGAAACACCTTTGTAAAAAACCACGGACAACGCACCGTTGTTACGAAGCTGCATCATCACAATTGCACACATTGTTATTGTCCCAAACTGCTCAAATCCAGCAGTCTTTCAGCTTTGTATGAAACTCATGCGCTGAAATAAAAGAGGCTTGCAAAATGTAGGACAGTATTTTCCCTTTCTTCCACAATCTCAAACAGATTTCATGAGTCACATCCCAGTTCTTTAATGGCAATGACAATCTTATACTGCTCATTGTTTATTTAATGAAGTGTAACAGGCTATAATCTTATCCATGCTTGTGAGAAATTGTTAAAATCATTTGAATGGAAACTACATTAAATACAAATTTCACCGAATTATGATACTTGTTTTATCTATGACAATCTGTAACTTTAAGAGATTATTTTGTTTTGGTTTCTTCTAAGAAAGAGATTGAACTGGCTACTGAATGAGCTGGCTACTGAAGACAACTTGAATGAACAGCTTGGGAGGATTGAGCTTTTTTTTAACTGCCAGAAGGTGGGTGACCAGCTCTCACAGAGTAGAATTGCAGCGTTTTGATTTTTCAATATCTTTTCAGATCTCAACAGATTTGTAGCCTTCAGTAAATACCTCTCTCTCCTTCTGAATTTTCTCTTCATTTTTTTTTCTTCCTTCTGGATTGGAGAACTGCATGTGAGAATCTGTCTGAATATTCTTTTTTGCCAACTGGTCTGTTTATGGAATGTGATGATAGGAAGGATTAGTTAATTAATAATCACAGTGTCTACTATTTTATTAACTTTCCAACAGAGTTAACATATTGTAAATTCCCCTTTCTTTGGTTGTATTTTATTTGCAGTTTTGAAATAAATTGTGTTTTATATAATATGAGTAGTTTCACCAGTCACATTACATCTGAAGCAGACACTTCTTATTTGCCGTTAAAAATAAGAAAATGTTATGGACTAGACTACCTTATCAACATATTTTGAGGGGGTCTAGTCTGATCCATAACTTAAGACCATGAGACATAGGATAAAGTCGGCTATTATGGGAAACAAGTGTATGCTGGGAGACTTGGCCAAAACGTGTTTGCTGACAGAACATCCAGTGTTTTCTGTGCATAATGAGAACATTAGCAAAACTAACTGCAGGCAGAAAACATCTGCTATGCAAGGTAATGGACAGTGCTGTGCTCAGCTTAGAGAGAGCCTAAATTCTGCAGGTATTGTAAGAAACTCTTCCTGTTATTGAAAACTGACCACACCTCTTTCATTGTAAAAGTACTTTAAAAGAAAGACTTAAAAGCATTCTCAAATAGGAACTTCAGACATATTAGAACCTCTGCTTTTATGACCCCTTTTGAAAAAAGGGACAGCATAACCTTGTTAAAGGAGCAGCATCATCACAATGTACAATCAGCAATTGTCTGTTTCTGTCATTTGACACAGTGCAGCTGCCTCTAAAATGTCTTTTCAATCAAAATCAATTTCCTGAGATTCCCACATTTAGAAGAAATGAGCAAAAGGTTTTTTTTGGAATTTAAAGAAGAAACAGACTGTGGTGTAACACCGTTTTAGCAATTGGACAGCACTTATGTTTTGAAGCAGCAGCATGATACTGACATTTTGTAGATAATGTAGTATGATTATTCCTTTATATTTCCATCTAATGATGAGGGTCATAATTACCTTTCTTGTATAAACTCCCTTCCACAGTTACAAGAGAAATGCAGAGAGCAAAGACACCCACTCTACGTCGCCTTGAGAGCAGGTACGGCCTGTTCAACATTCTCACCAGGATTGTTTGTTCCCTGAGGCTTTTCAGGACAGTTCAGTCATTCCACACAGACATGAAGAGCATTGTTTAGCTTGACAGCTCTTCTTTGAAGGCCTTCAGCATTTGCAGCGGTGTGAGGCAGGGTTGTGTGCTCACCCCCAACCTGTCTGGCATCTTCTTCACGCCTTTGGAACATCAGTTGATGGTGTCTACCTCCACACCAGATCAGATGGGAGGCTGTTCAGGCTGTCACTGCTGAGGGCGAAAGCCAAGGTTCGTGAAGTACTCATCAGGGACACGTTGTTGGCAGACGACACGGCACTGACAACACATTCAGAAGAGCAACTGCAATGCCTCATGAACAGCTTTTCAAGAGCCTGCCAGGACTTCAGCTTAACCATCAGCCTGAAGAAGACCAACGTGTTGGGTCAAGGCGTTGATCATCCCCCAGCCATTACCATCAACAACTATGAGCTGGAGGTAGTCCACGAGTTTACACACCTTGGCTCCACCATCACAGACAGTCACTCCATAGACTCTGAAATCAACTAGGTAAAAACAATGACTGCAGATGCTGGAAACCAGATTCTAGATTAGACTGGTGCTGGAAAAGCACAGCAGTTCAGGCAGCATCCGAGGAGCAGGAAAATCGACGTTTTGGGCAAAAGCCCTTCATCAGGAATAGAGGCAGGGAGCCTGAAGGGTGGAGAGATAAATGAGATGGGGAGAAAGTAGCATAGAGTATAATAGATGAGTGGGGGTGGGGATAGAGGTGATAGGTCAGGGAGGAGGGTGGGGGATGGTAACAAAGAATACAATGGGTGAATGGGGGTGGGGATGAAGGTGATAGGTCAGAGAGGAGGGTGGAGTGGATAGGTGGAAAGGAAGATAGGCAGGTAGGACAGGTCATGGGGACAGTGCTGAGCTGGAAGTTTGGAACAAGGGTGAGGTGGGGGAAGGGGAAATGAGGAAACTGGTGAAGTCCACATTGATGCCCTGGGGTTGAACTCTAATCGAGAATCTGAAATCAACAGACAGATTGGATGATCCTCAACATTCGCCAGGCAAAGAAAGTCTGCGAGAACAGAAAGCTAACGACGCACACCAAGGTTGTAGTCTACAGGGCCTGCATCCTCAGCACACTGCTTTACAGCAGCAAGACCAGGAGCAGCTACCCCAGACGAGAGTAGCATCTCAGTGGCTTCCATCCTTGCAGCCTGAGACGCATCCTGAAAATCAAGTGGACTGACTGAGTCACCAACAATGAGGTCCAGGCCCGTACCCAGAAACCCAGCCTCTTCACCCTGCTCCAACAGTGCTGGCTGGGCCACGTACACCACATGCCAGACAGGAGGATCCCAAAAGACCTGCTGAACAGGGAACTGACCTCCGACAAGAGAGTACAAGGATGGCCCCATCTTTGTGTCAAAGATGTCTGCAAGAGAGACATGAAGTCACTGAACATGAATGTTGAGAGATTGGAGGATATTGCAACTGATCGCTCTCACTGGAAGCTGGAATTATGCAGAGGTCTAAAAAGAGGAGAAGCTGAGGCCTGCTACTGAAAAAAACAGCAGCAAGACAACGCCAGAGGACAGCGGCTTCAAGTGCAGTTGCTGCATCTGAGACTGCCACTCCCGTATGGGAATCTACTGCCACAACAGACACTGCTCTACTAAAAAAATGGAAGCAAGACTTCCCAGGCTCAGATCCATGGTCTCGTGAGACTAACAGATGCCACCTTCAGAGTATTGGAAACTTACTAATGTGACACCCTTATTCAAGAAAGGAAATAGACCTAAAGTTGGAAACTATAGACCAGTGAGTGTGATCTCTCAGTGGGGAAGTTCCTGGAATCAACGCTAAAAGAGGTGATATCTGAACACTTGGCAAAACAAAAATAAATTCATAGTTCTGTGATAGGAAGGTCATGTTTTACAAACCTACTCAAATTCTCTGGGGATGTACCCAGCATGTAGATAATGAGGACCCAGCGGATGTGATATATCTCAACTTCCAGAAGACATTTAACAAGGTGCTGCATGGCAGACTGATCCAGAAGGTTACATCCGAGAGGGCTAAGGATCCAGATCTATAGGGCATGGGTTTAGAGTGAGAGGGGAAAGATATAAAAGGTACATAAAGGGCAACATTCTTACACAGAGGATGGTGCGTGTGTGGAATCAACTGCCAGAGGAAGTGGTGGAGGCTGGTACAATTACAGTATTTAAAAGACAACTGGATGGGTATATGAATAGGAAGCGTTTGGAGGAATATGGGCCAGGTGCTGGCAAATGGGACTAGATTAGGTTAAGAAATCTAATTGGCATGGACGAGTTGGACGAAGGGTGTTGTTTTGTTCAATACATAAGCATTATCGAGTTTACTTTCCCAATCCATGAGCAAAAGAGATTTTAGCATCTGTTTAATGTCAGGAAAATATTGCATATTTTCTCAGTCATATCGGAATATAATTATGCCCTGTAATGGTAACAACTTTCTCTCTTCCTTCAATACAGTTCAATTACAGAGGACTGTTAACACACACACAGACACACACAATGCATTACATTGTTGAAGAATACCAGTAATGTTTTAAACAATTAGAATAATAACTGGAACGAAGGATTTAGATAACACAAATATCAGCGAAATTGGCCTTATTCTTCCTGGAGCAGAAAAGACTAAGAAGTGAACTTACCGAAGTGATCAAAATTACAGGATAAACAAACTTTACATTACAGTAACTAGGAGCTCCAAGTTCAAAATTGTCAGCATAAGACCCAGGATTGAGATGAGGAGAAATGTCTTTACACAGAGAGTTGCTAGGATTTAGAATGTCCTGCTTGGGAGAGGTGTGGAAGTGGATTCAAAAGAGAAATGGATATATATTTGAAAATGTGAATTTAATGGGCTCTGGTGATAGGGCTAGCCAAAGGGGTGCACTGAGTAGGCATTGCAGGAGGCAATGCATACACTGTGGCCCAATGGTGTTCTTCTGTACTTTAAAGTTCTGTTCTCTACCACGTACAAATGATAATAAAATCCAGTATCCAAGTATCTCCCACTGTAAATAGTGGCAAATATCTGGTGAGTCAGAAACAACTGAAATGCAAGAACACAAGGTCAGTTTTATTAGGAAGTCTCATTATGATTCAGAACATGAATATTTTAAATTTTGTATCCCAATGACCAAAATAAATATTTAATATTTTAGAACATAGAACATAGAACATAGAAGAATACAGCGCAGTACAGGCCCTTGGGCCCTCGATGTTGCGCCGATCCAAGCCCACCTAAACTACACTAACCCACTATCCTCCATATACCTATCCAATGCCCTCTTAAATGCCCATAAAGAGGGAGAGTCCACCACTGTTACTGGCAGGGCATTCCATGAACTAACGACTCGCTGAGTGAAGAACCTTCCCCTAACATCAGTCCGATATCTACCCCCCCTTAATTTAAAGCTATGCCCCCTTGTAATACCCGACTCAATACGCGGGAAAAGGTTCATACTGTCGACCCTATCTAACCCCCTAATCATCTTGTACACCTCAATCAAGTCACCCCTAAACCTTCTTTTCTCTAGTGAAAACAGCCCCAAGTGCCTCAGTCTTTCCTCATACGATTTTCCTTCCATACCAGGCAACATCCTGGTAAACCTCCTCTGCACCCGTTCCAATGCCTCCACATCCTTCCTATAGTATGGCGACCAAAACTGCACACAATATTCCAGATGCGGCCGTACCAGAGTCTTATACAACTGCATCATGACCTCAGGACTCCGGAACTCAATTCCTCTACCAATAAAAGCCAGTACGCCATATGCCTTCCTCACCGCACTATTTACCTGGGTGGCAACTTTCAGAGATCTGTGTACATGGACACCAAGATCCCTCTGCTCATCCACACTACCAAGTATCCGACCATTAGCCCAGTACCCCATCTTTTTGTTATTCTTCCCAAAGTGAATCACCTCGCACTTAGCTACATTGAATTCCATCTGCCACCTTTCTGCCCAGCTCTGCAGCTTCTCTATATCCTGCTGTAACCTGCCACATGCTTCCTCACTGTCAACAACTCCTCCGACTTTCGTATCATCCGCAAACTTGCTCACCCAACCTTCTAACCCCTCTTCCAGGTCATTTATAAAAATGACAAACAGCAATGGTCCCAAAACAGATCCTTGCGGAACACCGCTAGTGACGGCACTCCATGAAGAAACTTTGCCATCAACTACTACCCTCTGTCTTCTTCCATCCAGCCAATTTCTAATCCAAACCTCCAACTCACCCTCAATGCCATATCTCCGTATTTTCTGCAGTAGCCTACCATGGGGAACCTTATCAAATGCCTTACTAAAATCCATATATACCACATCTACCGCTTTGCCCTCATCAACCTCCTTCGTCACCTTTTCAAAGAATTCAATAAGGTTTGTGAGGCACGACTTGCCCTTCACAAAACCATGCTGACTATCCTTGATCACATTATTCCTATCCAGATGTGCATAAATCCTATCCCTTACAATTCTCTCTAAGACTTTGCCCACAACAGAAGTGAGACTCACCGGCCTATAGTTACTAGGGCTATCCCTACTCCCCTTTTTGAACAAGGGAACCACATTTGCTATCCTCCAGTCTTCTGGGACTACTCCTGTAGACAAAGAGGACATAAAAATCAAGGCCAATGGCTCTGCAATCTCCTCCCTTGCTTCCCAGAGAATCCTAGGATAAATGCCATCAGGCCCAGGGGACTTATCTATTTTCACCTTTTCCAGGATTTCCAACACCTCTTCTCTACATACCTCAAAGCCATCCATTCTACTTATTTGTGCCTCAGTATTCTCAGCGACAACAATGCCCTGTTCCTGAGTGAATACTGAAGAAAAGTATTCATTCAGTGTCTCCCCAATCTCTTCCGCCTCCACACGTAACTTCCCCCTACTATCCTTGACTGGACCTATTCCTACCCTAGTCATTCTTTTATTCCTAACATACCTATAGAAAGCCTTAGGGTTTTCCCTAATGCTATCTACTAAGGACCTTTCATGTCCCCTCCTTGCTGCTTTTAGCTCTCTCTTCAGGTCCTTCCTGGCTACCCTATAACTCTCAATCGCCCCAATTGAACCTTCACGTCTCATCTTGAGATAGGCTGCCCTCTTCCATTTAACAAGGGATTCCAATTCCTTATTAAACCACGGCTCCCTCGCACGACCCTTTCCTTCCTGCCTGACAGGTACATAATTATCAAGGACACTCAATAGTTGCCCCTTGAACAAGTTCCACATATCATTTACACTCTTGCCTTGGAGTCTACTTTTCCAAGCCACACATCCTAAGTCATGCCTCACCGCATCATAATTTCCCTTACCCCAGCTATAATTCTTGCCCTGTAGTACACACTTATCCCTCTCCATCACGAGTGTAAAAATCACCGAATTATGGTCACTATCCCCAAAGTGCTCACCTACCTCTAATTCTAACACCTGGCCTGGTTCGTTACCCAGAACCAAATCCAGTATGGCCTCACCTCTTGTTGGCCTGTCTACATATTGTGTCAGGAAACTCTCCTGCACACATTGAACAAACACTGACCCATCTAACGAACTTGAGCTATAGCTTTCCCAATCAATATCAGGAAAGTTAAAGTCCCCCATAACAACCACCCTATTACTGTCACTCATCTCCTGAATCACCTTCCCTATCCTTTCTTCAATGATTCTAGGACTATTAGGAGGCCTGTAAAAGACTCCTAACAGGGTGACCTCACCTTTCCTATTCCTAACCTCAGCCCAAACTACCTCAGATGGCAAGTCCTCATCCATCGTCCTTTCCACCGCTGTAATACTTTCTTGGCGCAAACTCTGACTTTCACTGAAATTAACATATATTTATCATTGTTTAATAATCACACAACACGTTAAATATCATTCATTCTCAACATTGTGGGCGGCACGGTGGCACAGTGGTTAGCACTGCTGCCTCACAGCACCAGAGACCTGGGTGCAATTCCCACCTCAGGCGACTCTCTGTGTGGAGTTTGCACAATCTCCCCGTGTCTGCGTGGATTTGCTCCGGTTTCCTCCCACAATCCAAAAATGTGCCGGTTAGGTGAATTGGCCATGCTAAATTGCCCGTAGTGTTTGGTGAAGGGGTAAATGTAGAGGGGTGGGTTGCGGGTCGGTGTGGACTTGTTGGGCCGAAGGGCCTATTTCCACACTGTAAGTAATCTAATCTAAAAAAAGTTCAAGTTATTGTCCTGTACAATTTAATCATACAAATAATTTATTTTGGTTAATAGTCAAAGTTTGTGTTGACTTATTGCCATTTCTAAATTGTCGGCAAAAAGCTGAAGCCTGTACAATCCAGTGAGAAATTGAATTGATTGATTATATTCAAATGTCAAAAAATGCTAACACTATTTGATTGTTCAATGGTTTGCTCATTGTGAATATGTAATCGTTCAGAGGCCAACCACTTTGGAATGTTACAGAAACAATGAATCCTGACATTGAATATATAATTGTGATCACCACAACAGTCAGACAACACATTCTTTGTTTAGTATAAAATAAAACGTATGTTCTTTATTTTTGTAACATAAAGTGTTGACATGAGTTTACATTTTAATTCCATAAGTATTGTAACAACCTAATTGTTCTCAGATATAATGCAATTGTTGCTCAGTGTAATAGTCAGAGTTTGCATCTTAGTATTGTCTAATTCATAAAACATTGTAAACATCTGATTATTGCTCAGAAAAGTAAACTCATCATCTTGCATTCATGCATACATTGAAAATAGAATTACAAAAGTCCTGAATTCAGATACATTGCGACTGAACCTCACAGCTGCCTGTGATACTTTGTGATACACTGTCCCACTCGTAAATCTGTCCAGAGAGCTTCCAACATAGGTCAGTGCAGTCATTTAAACATTCTTTAACAGCAAATAATTGGGGTTCACCTTGGATAAGGGGAAAACTAGCCAACAGATTATCACTGGTCTCAGTGTAGATACAAATGCTGTCCAAATTAGATACCAATGACTGGTCAGCACCCCTTTTTTCCAAATTCAACTTCAGTCAGAGACTGCTCCAGGGAGTAGATGAATAGACATGTTGTGCCATGATCACACCACGAAAGTTGCATATGTTGATAATATCTTGTCTGCATCCCTGACTCCATATGTCGGCACCCTGGACTTCTGCTGGCAGCTCATTCTATATGTGTACCATCCTCTGTATGAAAACATTGCCCCACAGGTTCCCTTTTATTCTTTCCCCTCTAAGCTTAAACTGATGCTCTCTTGTCATTGATTCTCCAACCCTTGAAAAAAGACTGAGTGCATTTACCCTATCCATGCCTCTCATGATCTCAGACACTTCTATAAGAGCCTCTTCAGTCTCCTATGCTCTTAAAAAAAAGTCCTGGCTTTTCCAACCTTTCCCTATAACTCAGACCATTGATCCCTGGCAAATTTCTAGTAAATGTCTTCTGCACACTTTCCATTTTAATAGCATCCTTCCTGTAGCAAGAGGACCAAAACTGAACACAAGACTCCAAGTACGGCCTCACCAACGTCCTGTACAACTGCAACATAACTTCCTAACTTCTGTAATCAACCCCCTGTCCGATGAAGGCCAGTGTGCTGGAAGCCTCCTTCATTGACCTGTCTATCTGTGACTGCACTTTCAGAGAACCTTGCACCTGAACTCCATGGTCCCTCTGTTCCACTATACTACTTAAGGCCCGACCATTCACTATGAAAGTCCTATCTTGATTTGATTTTCCAAAATGCTAAACTTCACACTTATCTATACTAAACTCCATTTGTCATTTCTCAGCCAACTTCCCAACTAATCATGGTCCTGCTGCAATTTATGATTGCTCTTTTACATGGTTGGATCAGTTGAACTTCTGGTCAATAGTAATATACACAGCATTTGTCACTGGAAGTTGATTTTGCCACTGAATATCAAGGGAAGGCTTTTGAATTCTCTCTTGGTGGAGCCAGTGACTGCCTGACTATATTGAAGAATTAGCGCTGAAAATGTGTAACTGGAAAAGCGCAGCAGGTCAGGCAGAATCCAGGGAACTGGAGAATCGACGTTTCGGGCATAAGCCCTTCTTCAGCAACACATTTTCAGCTCTGATCTCCAGCATCTGCAGACCTCACTTTCTCCTCCTATATTGAAGAATTATTCTTGTTAGCTGCTCATCAGCTCAACCTGAATGGTGTCCACATATTTCGGAATAGAGATACAAATTGCTGCAGTACCTTAGGATTGTGAAATAGTAATGAGGAAAATGTTTGAGCTCAGTTGGGTTGCTGATATTTTCCTGCCCCACTTAATATGGTCTGTTAGTTTGTGAGCATTAACAATCCTGGCTGAAACATATACGTTCTCTTTGAAAACACACCTTAGAGTCACAAGAACATGGAAGTGGATCATGGAAACACTCAACAAGACCATTGGGTAGGCTGGGAGGTGGGTGTGATAACAACCGGCAGGAAAACTAACCAGTTCTCAAAATGAGTTACTAGGAAGAGGGAGTTTTTGCTTCTTGAAGGAAAAGGTATATCTGTGTTATTGGTGTAGTTAAAATAATACTTGCAAACAGCTGGAATAATATTGGTGCTTTTGTGATATGATGCGTGCACTAAGTGTATGAATTTTCCTGCTTGTTCTCGGAGATTGAACCAGAGGGATACTAATATCCTAGTTAGGAAATTTGCTGGTGCTATTCGGGTGGGTTTAAATGAGCTCAGAGCTGAAAATGTGTTTCTGGTAAAGCACAGCAGGTCAGACAGCATCCAGGGAACAGGAGAATCGACGTTTCGGGCATAAGCCCTTCTTCAGGAATGCCCGAAACGTCGATTCTCCTGTTCCCTGGATGCTGCCTGACCTGCTGTGCTTTACCAGCAACACATTTTCAGCTCTGATCTCCAACATCTGCAGACCTCACTTTCTCCTTTAAATGAGCTCAGCAAGGGGATGGGAACCAGAGGTGTAGCTGCAGTGCACAGGAGGATGAGAGTAGGAAGGACAGGGACAGGATTTCATGGTCACAGGAATGTGCTGGCAGATAGCAAGCTGGTTTGAATTGTGTCTACTTCATCGCCAGAAGTATCTGAAATAAGGTAGGTGAGCTTGCAGCATGGTTAGGTACCTGGGACTTCGATGTTGTGGCCATTTCGGAGACATGGATAGAGCAGGGTGAGGAATGGATGTTGCAGGTTCCAGGGTATAGATCTTTCATTAAGAACAGGTAAGGCGGTAAAAGAGGGGGAGGTGTGGCCTTGTTAGTCAAGGATGGCATAACAGTGGTTGAGAGAACTTTTGATGAGGACTCGTTGACTGAGGTAGTGTGGGCTGAGGTTAGAAACAGGAGAGAAGAGGTCACACTGCTTGGAGTTTTTTATAGGCCTCCGCAGAGTTCCAGGGAGGTGGAAGAGAGGATTAGCAACATTATTTTGGGTAGGAGTGAAAGGAAGAGGGTGGTCAATTATGGGGGACTTTAACTTCCCCAACATTGACTGGAAATGCTATAATTCTAGTGTGTCGGATGGATCAGTTTGTGTCCAATGTGGACAGGAGGGTTTCCTGACACAATATATTGAAGGGCAAACAAGAGGGGAGGCCACACTGGATCTGGTGCTTGGTAATGAACCAGGCCAGGTGTTTGAATTAGTTGTAGGTGAGCACTTTGGAGAGAGTGACCATAATTCAGTTACGTTTAATTTAGCGATGGAAAGGGATAGGTACATGCCACAGGTCAGGAGTTATCGATGGGGCAAGGCAATTATAATGCGATTAGGCAAGAGTTATCGATGGTCTAGATTAGGATTCCTGATGAAGGGCTTTTGCCCGAAACATCGATTTTCCTTCTCCTCGGATGCTGCCTGACCTGTGCTTTTCCAGCACCACTCTAATCTAGACTCTGGTTTCCAGCATCTGCAGTCATTGTTTTTACCTAAGAGTTATTGATGGGGCAAGGGCAATTATAACGTGATTAGGCAAGAATTAGGATGCATAGAATGGGGTAGCAAAATGCAGGGGATGCAGACAATGGAAATGTTGAGCTGGTCCAAGGAGCAGATATTGTGTGTCCTTGATAGGTATGTCCCTGTCAGGCAGGGAGGAAGTGATAAGGTAAGGGAACCATGGTTTACGACAGAAATTGCATCTCTTGTTAAGCAGAAGAAAGAGGTTTATGTGTTGATGAGGCAAGATGGTTCAGATGAGGCGATGGAGAGTTACAGATCAGCTTGGAAGGATTTAAAGAGAGAGTTAAGAAGAGCAAAGAGAGGACATGAGCAATCTTTAGCAAATAGAATAAAGGAGAACCCTAAAGCTTTCTATAGGTAAAAGGATGACGAGGGTAGGAATAGGGCCAGTCAAAGACAAGTGGGAAGTTGAGTGTGGACCCTGTGGAGACCGGAGATGTGCTAAACAAACATTTCTCATTGGTTTTCACTCAGGAAAAGGAGAATATTGTAGAGGAGAAGAATGAGGTATGAGATATTAGACTAGAAAGGATAGAGGTTAGTTACGAACAGGTGTTATCAATTCTAGAAGGAGTGAAAATAGACAGGTCCCCTGGGCCGAATAGGATTTATCCGAGGATTCTCTGGGAAGCTCGGGAGGAGATAGCAGAGCCTTTGGCTTTGATATTTGAGTCATCATTGTCAACAAAATTAGTACCAGAGGACTGGAGGATTGCAAATGTTGTGCCCTTGTTCAAGAAGGGCGACAAATATGACCCAGGTAATTATAGACCAGTGAGCCTTATTTCTGTTGTAGGAAAGGTTTTGGAAAGGATTATAAGAGATAAGATTTATAATCATCTTGCAAACAACAATTTGATTGCAGATAGACAACCTGGTTTCGTCAAGGGCAGGTCGTGTCTCACAAACCTCATTGAGTTTTTTGAGAAGGCGACCAAGCATGTAGATGAGGGTAGGGCAGTTGACGTAGTATACATGGACTTCAGTAAAGCCTTTCATAAGGTTCCACATGGTTGGCTATTGGAGAAAATGCGGAGGCATGGGATTGAGGGTGATATAGCAGTTTGGATTAGAAACTGGCTTTCTGAAAGAAGGCAGCGAGTGGTGGTTGATGGAAAATATTCAGTCTGGAGTCCGATTACTAGTGGTGAGACACAAGGATCTGTTTTGGGACCACTGCTGTTTGTCATTTTTATAAATGACTCAGACGCAGGCATAGGTGGATGTATTAATACATTTGCAGACGACACTAAAGTTGGTGGAGTAGTGGACAATTTGGAAGAATGCTACAGGTTGCAGGGGGACTTGGATAAACTGCAGAATTGGGCTGAGGGGTGGAAAATGGAGTTCAATGCAGCTAAGTGTGAGGTGATACACTTTGGGAAGAATAACAGGAAGGCAGAGTACTGGGTCAATGGAAAGATTCTTGGTAGTGTGGATGTGCAGAGGGATCTTGGAGTCAATGTACATAGATCCCTGAAAGTTGCCACCCAGGTGGATAATGCTGTTAAGAAGGCATACGGTGTGTTAGGTTTCATTGGTAGAGGGATAGAGTTCTGGAACTGCATGCTGCATCTATACAAAACGCTGGTGCGGCCACACTTGGAATATTGTGTACAGTTCTAATAGCCATATTTCAGGAAGGATGTGAAAGCATTGGAAAAGGTGCAGAGGAGATTTACCAGGATGTTGCCTGGTCTGGAGGGAAGGTCTTATGAGGAAAGGTTGAGAGACTTGGGTCTTTTCTCATTGGAAAGAAGAAGGCTAAGAGGGAATTTGATAGAGACATACAAGATGATCAGAGGATTAGATAGGGTAGACAGTGAACGTCATTTTCCTGGGATGATGATGTCAGCTTGTACGAGGGGGCATAACTACAAATTGAGGGGTAATAGATTTAAAACAAATGTCAGAGGTAGGTTCTTTACTCAGAACCTACACTAAGGGTGTGGAATGTCTTGCCTGCCAATGTAGTCAACTCAGCCACAATAGGGAGATTTAAACAATCCTTAGATAAGCACATGGATGATTTTTGGATATTGTCGGGGGACGAGCTGAGAATAGTTCACAGGTCGGCGCAACATCGAGGGCTAAAGGGCCTGTTCTGCACTGTATTGTTCTATGTTCTATGGTGGGTCTGTCCGAGATGAGTTAGTGCTGATACTTCATGAGATGACATTTTTCAATATCGACACTTATTGAGCACAGTCGATGGAATAAACCCGTAAATGCGATTGGTCAGATTTTCGGAATAAACGAGAGATTTCGTGGCTGCCACCACCTAGAATCATACAACAAAGATATGTCTCATCGTGTCTGCACAGCCCAGTGCTCTTCCAGGTGTTTTTAAAAGTCTCTGAGGTTACCTGCCTCATCCACCTTCCTAGGCAGTGCATTGCAGACACATAGCACCTTTTAGGTTCAAAACAGATTCCACAAATCCTCTCTCAACTCTTGCTTTTTGCTTTGAAAATGTGTTCCTGACCCTTTGACAGCTGCTGCCTATACCTTGTCCATACCACTCACACTCTAATGCACCTCTGTCAAGGTCCCCACTCAACCTTCTCTGCCATAATGAAAAACCAAGCAAATCTAGCCCCACTTCACAGTTTGAGCACTCTCTTGTCTTGTTATTTCCGAAGTGCATCACCTCACATTTCTCCGTTTTAAATTCCATCGTCCAATGATCAGACTATCTGAACAATCCGTTTATATCCACCTTACATGACACTTTCCACTTTACTGTGAACCACCTCGCTAATCTTTCTGTCATTACAAAGTCATTTATTATTCCCCCCCAAACCCATCGCCCACATTCTCATCATTATCATTTGTGAATATCAGAAATAAATCTTTGTTTTAGAGAACATAGAACATTGAAAAATACAATGCAGAACAGGCCCTTCGGCCCTCGATGTTGCACTGACCTGTGAACTATTCTCAGTTCGTCCCCCATACTATCCCATCATCATCCATGTTTTCTTCATGTTCTGCAGAGGTTATTCACAGAAGAAGAATTGAGAAGTCCAAGTCTCTTGTTGTCCTTATTTTGGTGAATTTACAGAGTGATGCTGTCCAGGTCTTTAATGAGACAGCCACAAATAGTATCTTGGACAAGGGGCTGAACTCTCCTTTTACACTCTGCCCCTCTGTATGTCTTATTCATAAGGGCTTGTGTATCATTATTGTTGGATTAGATTTTGACACCTTGCACTGCAACATTTGCATTGTATGCAAATTGGAGCATATTCTTTGTAACATTCCCCGCAATACTCAGGAATTTTCTTAGCTGCAGTATGGGCACAGACTCATTCATCAAATTTGTTCGAAAGACCTAGAGTGATGCGGATAATGATTAAATTAAATTCTCGATTATAGACACAAAGTAGGACAGCAAATCATCTCATGTCTGTACCAAAACAACATAAGCAGCAAGTGATAGAGCTAAGAGATCCCACAACCAATGAATCAGATAACTCTGCAGTCCTGGCACATCCAGTTACGAATGGTGGATGGTCAAACAACTCATTGAAGAAGGAGGGTCTTCAAATATCCCTATTCTCTATGATAGAAGAGCCCAGCACATCAGTACAAAAGGTTAAAGCCTTCCCAGCCATCTTCAGCCAGAAGTGCCGATAGGCTGATTCATCTCGGCTTCCTCCGGGGCTCTGCAGCACGATAGATACCAGTCTTCAGCCAATTCAATTCACTCCAGGTGATGTCAAGAAACGATTCAAGACACTGAATACTGCTCAAGCTATCGGTTCTGATAACATTCCATCAATGGTATTGACTACTTCTGTGCCAGAACTTAATGCTCCCAAAACCAAGCTGTTTCAGTACAGTTACTACAATGGAATGTACCCAACAATGTGGAAAATTGCCCAAGTATGTCCTGAACATAAAAAGCAGGACAAATCCAAATATGCCAATTGTTGTCCCATCAGTCTACAGTCATACGGTTATCGAGTCATTGAGATGTACAGCACAGAAACAGACCCTTCTGTCCAACTCATCCATGCCAACCAGATATCCCAATTTAATCTAGTCCCACTTGCTAGCACCAGACCCATATCTCTCCAAACCCTTCCTATTCATATACCCATCCAAATGCCTCTTAAATGTTGCAATTGTACCAGCCTCCACCACATCCTCTGGCAGCTCATTCCATACACCTACCATCCTCTGCGTGAAAAAGTAGCCCCTTAGGTCTCTTTTATATCTTACCCCTCTCACCCTAAATCTATGCCCTCTAATTCTGGACTTCCCCACCCCAGGGAAAAGACATTGTCTATTTACCCTATCCATGTACCTCATGATTTTATAAACATCCATAAGGTCTCCCCTCAGCCTCTGACACTCCAGGGAAAACAGCCCCAGCCTTTTCAACCTCTTTCTTTCGCTCAAATCTTCCAACGCAGGCAACATCCTTGTAAATTTTTTTCTGAACCCTTTCTGGAAGGTGTCATTAATAGTGCTATCAAGCAGCACCTGCTCAGGGATGGCCAGTTTGAATCTCACCAGGGTCACTCAACTCCTGACCTCATTATAGTCTTGGTTCAACATGGACATAAGAGCTTAATTCCAGAGGTGACATGAGAGTGATATCCCCTGACATCAAGGCTACATTCGACTAACTGTGGCATCAGGGAGCCCGAGCAAAACTGGAATCAAAGAGTATCAGAGGGCAAACTCTCTGGCATTTGGAATCACACCTAACAAATAGGAAGATGATCCTGCTTTTTCGAGGTAAGTCATCTCAGCTCCAGGACATCTCTGTACGAGTTCATCAAGTTAGTGTCTGAAACCCAACCATCTTCAGCAGCTTCATCAATGACCTTCCCTCCATCATAAGCTCAGAAGTGGGGATGTTCACCGATGATTGTGCTATGTTCAGGACTCCCCTGACACTGAAGCAGTTCATGTTCAAGTGCAATTAGATCTGGACTGTATACAGGCTTGGGCTGATAAATGACAAGTAGTGCCTGCATCACACACAAATGCCAGGCTATAACCATCACCAGGACTAGACAATCTAACTACCACCCCATGATGTTCAATGGTGCTACTATGACTGAATCCCTCACTATCAACAACTTGGGAGTTATCATTGACCGGAAACCCAACTGGACTCACTACATAAAGAAGAGCAGACTGGATTCTAGGATTACTGCAGCCAGTAACTCACCTCCCGACTTCCACAAGCCTGTCAACCTCTATAAGGAATGAGTCAGCAGTGTGATGAAATATTCCTATTTGCCTGAATGACTGTAGCTCCAACAATACTCAAGAAGCTCAACACCATCCAGGACAAGCAGCCCACTTGGTTGGCATTACATCCACATTCCCTCCACCATCAACGTTCAGGAGCAGAAGTGTGTACCATCAAGAAGATGCATTGCAAACATTCAGCAATCATCCTCAAACACCAACTTCCAAATCTATGACACTTCTATCTGGAAGGACAAGGACAGCAGTGACTTGGGAACACCACCAGCTTCAAGATCTCCTCCAATTCTCATGCCATCCTGACTTGTAAATATATCACCATCCCTTCACTGTTGCTAGGTTAAAGTCAATACCATTGTGGGTCAACTCACAACAGATAGACTGCAGCAGTTCAAGAAGACAGCTCATCACCACCTCCTCTAGATCAACTGGAGACGGGCAATAAATGCTGGCCCAGCCAATGACGCACACATTCTACAAATGAGTTAAGAAAAAAAATCTTGAATTTGAAGGAAATTAATCAAGCAAAAGCTCACTATTGTTTACATTGTGAAAAATTGTTGAGACATGGAAATTGATGGGGTGGGGAGGGGGCACATCGACCCCACGTTAAGGAATCACAGTGATGCAGTAAATGTCAAATATGAAAAAGAATCAAGTGTCATAACAAAAACTAGGAAGAAAAATCTTTCGTTAATTTTCATTGGAAACCAGATATTAATTTTCCTGAATGTATGATCACCCAAACACACATTTTCTCGTCACTAATAGTTCATCTGCCTCTATTCCTTCCTCCTCTTTCCATGCACTCCTACTTCTCTTACACTGACCCTTCTGCTGCTACGTACCCTTCCACTGGCCATCTCCCTCCTCACTGCTCTTTTTCTCCTCCCAAAGTATGTCACACCACTTCCCTGTTGCTCCCACTACCCCTGACTCTCCCTTGCTGCTCTCTGGCTAGGGTAATGGAAGTTGCTGAATTCTGTGTTGCTGTCGGTCATCAATAAATGGTGAGATTGGAATGATCATAGTCCAAAGGACCAGTCAGTAGTGTGTGTTTGCCACTGCCTGATTCACCGGCATTGGAATGGTTTTGTTCCTCATGGTACCGAGTGGAGCTTATTTCCTTCTTTCTGTCCCAGCACTTAATCAAACAGCCTCATTAAATAAAGGACAAATGTCTCCTGACAGAATCAGAAGTCCATGCATCAATTTTATTTTCATTTTGTGGGGACAGTGAGCACATTGTTCAAACAAACCGTGTTCTGCCCTTTTGCTCTTCATTGTTTCAACTGATGCTCCAAGGAGAGATCAGAGTTCCTTCCCTTGCCATCAAAGTAGTACTTGACTGAATATATCAAGGACCCTGAGCAAAACTGTGTGAATTGGAAACAAGTCTGCACTGGTAATGTTCTTGACTGAACAATGGGAAAACCAAACTATAAAAGTTATATTCTAAGTCACATGCCATTGTGACTCGGGGCAAATTTGCTGTTCATTCACTATCAAAAGTCTTTGAGTCCCCTTCCAAAAAGCTCTGTGCGTGTATCTGCACAACTTGGACAAAAGAGAATAAAGAAGGTAACTCTCTGTCGCTTTCTCCGGAGCTATTGGTGCCTTCTAATAACCAATGGATGAGTATGCCCTGTTAAAAATTAGAAGATAGTTTGTTTTCACAATTTAATCTAAAGTCTCAGAAAAGTCAGACTTGTTGGGTCCGTATGACCCCAGCAATATCGGGCGCACGACATGACATTAAGGTGATGATTCCTGTAGTTTTCAATCAGTTCCTTTCAGAAGATAGATCGTGCTGTGCTCAACAATTTCATGGCAATTTATCACAACTGAATATGTCATCGATATTTTAAGAACTTGTAAATCATAGAAAGTTTGTAATGTTTTAATGTCCATAACCAAATACTCGAGTTAAAATTCACACAACACCAGGTTATAGTCCAACAGGTTTATTTGGACTTTAACCTGGTGTTGTGTGATTTTTAACTTTGTACACCCCAGTCCAACACTAGCATCTTCAAATTACAAATACTCGAGAGTCAACTGCAATGTCAGCTTCCCTGTCACAGTCCAGAAAGAAAGGAAAATTGCGAGTACTGGAGAGACACTCAGCAGGTCTGGCAGCATCTGAGTAGAGAGAAACAGAATGAACCTCTTAGAGCCCAATATGAATTTTTCAGAACAGGTTCATATCAGACTCAAGTTGTTACCTCAGTTTCTCTCTCCAGATGACGTCTCATCAGCCATTTTCTGTCTATATGTCAGATTTCCATGATGCCTTGTATTTTGCTTTCCTTGATGGATCTAGGTGTTGAACATGGTTATATTTGGCTAATATGATTCAACTGCTTAAATTGTCATGCCACTGACACTGGAGTCTGTTTCTGCTTTAAATTCCAAAAAAAATTGTTAATATCCTCCAAAATGTGCAAATCTCAGGAAATGGCATGAAATAAAATGACAGGAACAGACAATTGATGGTTGAACACTCTGATGATGCTGCTCCTTTAACAAGGTTATGATCTCCTTATTTTTTTCGAAAGGAGTCAAAAAGACAGAGGTTCTGATATATCTGGTGTTCGCTATTCAAGAATGCTTTTTAAGTCTTTCTTTTAAAACACTTTTACAATGAAAGGGGAGTGGCTAGAATTTGGTTTGGTTTGGTTTTAGCAAGCAATCAGTTTTGAGGCTGTTGGTCAAAGAAACAATAAAACCCAAAAATCAACAAGTCAGGGACAGAATGAATATGACATTGTCAAGCAGACAGTAAGGAAAGGGGACAGTGCCTGTGGAGACCGGAGGGGAGTGCAATTATATTCCCCAGTCACCAGCATACAAATATCAACCTTTCTGTCAGTCAGAATGAAATATAATGCAGAGGATGGGAAGAGATTACTTCTGGGAGATCAAATGTCAATTGACAATATGGACAGGATAATATTAATTGAAAGGGATAATATTTTATATTTATGCTGTTTATTCATTTGGTGTACAGGCTGATAAAATTGTGCATATCTGCAGAGGATATTCAGAACTAAAAACAGAGACATGGTTACAAAATGTGCAGGTCAGCATGGAGATACAGGATAACAATTGTAGAAACACAGCTCTGTCTGAGCTGGTGCAGAAGCTTGTTGTAATCGTTATTACTAATCCCTCAGACTATTTGGCCCAGTCAGTCCACACCAACACTCCAAAGAGCATCCCAATAGACCCACTTACCACCTTATCACAGTATTACCCATGGCTAACCAAACTAACCCTCACATCCCTCGGCACTATGAGCAATTTAGCACTTTTGGGCTGTGGAGCACTGGGAAGGACCACATGGACACTGGAAGTATGCGAACTCCACACAGACAGTCACCTGAGAGTGGAATCAAACCCGTGTTCCAGGTGTTGTGAGATAGCAGTAATAACCACTGAGCTACCATGGTGCTGCCCTGACCCCACTGATCCACTGTGCAGCCCCTGTGATATGTATTAAACACTTTCAGATACTATGGAGACAAGTGTGTTCTGTGAAGGGCACATAGCGATGTTATGGACCAGGACAGATCCCCTCTAAATATTTTCAAAAGGTAGCCGGAATCTAACTTTTCCAGTTGTTGTAAGCAGGTGAAAAGTGGATAGAAACATAGAAACATAGAAAAATACAGCGCAGTACAGGCCCTTTGGCCCTCGATGTTGCGCCAATCCAAGCCCTCCTAACCTACACTAGCCCACTATCCTCCATATGCCTATCCAATGCCCGTTTAAATGCCCATAAAGAGGGAGAGTCCACCACTGCTACTGGCAGGGCATTCCATGAACTCACAACTCACTGAGTAAAGAACCTACCCCTAACACCTACCACCCCTTAATTTAAAGCTATGCCCCCTTGTAATAGCTGACTCCATACGTGGAAAAAGGTTCTCAAGGTCAACCCTATCTAAACCCCTAATCATCTTGTACACCTCTGTCAAGTCACCCCTAAACCTTCTTTTCTCCAATGAAAACAACCCCAAGTGCCTCAGCCTTTCCTCATACGATCTTCCTACCATACCAGGCAACATCCTGGTAAACCTCTTCTGCACCCGTTCCAGTGCCTCCACATCCTTCCTATAGTATGGCGACCAAAACTGCACACAATACTCCAGATGCGGACGCACCAGAGTCTTATACAACTGCAACATGATAATTCCATGCTGATCTTTGCTCTCTCCCTGACATTGCTCCTGTGTTTGAATAACGTAAATTATCTGAAAACCCAATCAACTCTATCACAACTTCTTTGACCAAGGAGCTGTTTATGGGATGCTGCACGTATTTGGAACAGCATCATTCAGTTGCGATAGAGTCGATTGTGTTTTCAGGTAAGTTATGTTATTCTGTATTCTGTTTGCTTTTGCTTTTGTGTAAATACATTCTCTTTGTTTAAAAACGAATAGTTGGGGCAGCTGTATCACTCCTGGGATATCCACCATTCACCTGCTTAAAACAGCAAGAAAAGTTCATTTGTGGGCTACCTTCTTAAAATATTTTGAGAGGGTCTGGCCTGATCCATAACAAGTGGGAGCTATTTGCAGGATTTGTTCTATAGTTCCAAAGTGGGATTAGTGTTGCTGCATTCAAAGGCAGTGCATAGTAAGTGTGAGCGTGTTTTGTTCCAGGTGTTGAATTTTGTTGGTTTAAACTGTGTTTTCTGGGGGTGCAAGAAGTGATTCTTGGGGCTTCACAAAAGGTGAACAAGGAAATGCAGCTGGAATTGGTGATCAAGCTGAAGTAAGAGCTTCCTCCTTCCATGAGGAAAGGAGAGATAATTACAGAAACGGCTCAGCAATTAAATTTGCTGGAAATACTATCGGAATCTTTGGAGATGGCTAAAATTCAATTGAAAATGAAGCAGTTTGACTTAGAGGCAAAGGGAAAAGAAAGAAATTAAAACAAATGAAATTGTTTGAATGACAATTAAAAGCAGATTAAGAGAAAAAAACGAAAGGTCCTGGCAGAACAAAACAAAAAGGATAGAATCACCTTAGCAGAAAAAAAAGGAAAAGAGAGTGAAAGAAAGCACGAAGAGAGAGGGAGAGACAGGGAGAAAGAGAGAGAAAAGAGAGAGAAGAAAGGAAGAAAGAGAGGGAGTTTTAATTTCAGAAATAGCACTTCGACAGGAAAGTCAGCTTAAACAAATGGAGACAAAGGTAGAAGATAAGTTTAGTGAGGAAGAGAGTGAGGATGAGCAGCTCATGGTAGCCAAGGGTCTGGTGGGGATCTGTTTAAATATATTCAATCATTGCCTAAATTTGAAGAGAAGAATGTAGAAGCCTTTTTCATCTCATTTGAAAAGCTGTGGCTATTGACCATGTGGGTTTTGTTGATCCAAACAAAACTTGCAGGTAAAGCTAGTCAGGTATTGACATTACTATCAGAGGAGGTACCTGGGGTATATGAGGAGGTGAAGAAAGCCATCTTAATTGCATATGAGCTGTGCATGAAGCCGACAGACAACATTCCAGGAATCTAAGGAGGGTTCTTGGGCAAACCTACATTGAGTTTGAAAGGATCAAACAAACTAATTCTGATAGGTGGATAGGAGCATTAAAAATAAAGCAAACCTGTGATACACTGAGAGAAGCGATTATTTTGGAGAAATTCAAAAATTCACTTCCTGAATTAGTAAGAACTCATCTGGAAGAGCATAGAACATAGAACATAGAACAATACAACATAGAATAGGCCCTTCAGTCCTCGATGTTGCGCTAACCTGTGAACTCATCTAAGCCCATCACCCTATACTATCCCATCGTCATCCAAGTGCTTATCCAAGGATTTTTTTAAATCTTCCTAATGTGGCTGTGTTGACTACATGAGCAGGTAGGGCATTCCACACCCTTACCACTCTCTGATTAAAGAACCTGCCTCTGACATCTGTCTTAAATCTATCACCCCTCAATTTGTAGCTGTGACCCCTCATACACGCTGACGTCATCATCCTAGGAAGAAGACTTTCACTGTCCATTCTATCTAATGCTCTGACCACCCTGTGGCATGTTATCCTTATGATCCTTTCTTGAAGTAGAAAGGGAGGTTTAAAAAGCTCCGATGTTTTCACTATAATAAAGTAGGCCATGTGAAACAACAGTGAAAGCACTGGGAAGCCAGATGTGGGAAAATATGATAAGCCACTGAATTGTCTTGGCGTTTTAATGGAAAGCACAGTGGAAGCTTAAAACCTGCGCCAGTATTGGAGAGCAGTTAAGAAGGAAGTGCCAGATCTTGTTAAACCATGTGCCTGGGAAGGTAAAGTTTACTTACATTGGCCAGCAACAGTATGGTGGCTTAGTGGTTAGCACTGCTGCCTCACAGATCCAGAGTCCCAGGTTCGATTCCATCCTTGGGTGATGGTGCGGGGTTCCTCCAGGTGCTCCGGGTTCCTCCCACAACCTAAAAATGTGCAGATTAAGTGGATTGGCCATGTTAAATTGCCCATAGTGTTCAGGGATGTGCAGGTTACGTGCATTAATTGGGGTTGAAAATGTGTTGCTGGAAAAGTCAGGCAGCATCCAAGGAACAGGAGAATCGACGTTTCGGGCATAAGCCCTTCTTCAGGAATGAGGAAAGTTTGTCCAGCAGGCTAAGATAAAAGGTAGGGAGGAAGGACTTGGGGGAGGGGCGTCGGAAATGTGATAGGTGGAAAGAGGTCAAGGTGAGGGTGATAGGTCAGACTGGGGTGGGGGCGGAGAGGTCGGGAAGAAGATTGCAGGTTAGGAAGACGGTGCTGAATTCAATGGATTTGACTGAGACAAGGTGGGGGGAGGGGAAATGAGGAAACTGGTGAAATCCGAGTTCATCCCTTGTGGTTGGAGGGTTCCTAGGCGGAAGATGAGGCGCTCTTCCTCCAACCGTCGTTTTGTTGTGGTCTGGCGATGGAGGAGTCCAAAGACCTGCATGTCCTTGGTGGAGTGGGAGGGGGAATTGAAATGTTGAGCCACAGGGTGGTTGGGTTGGTTGGTCCAGGTGTACCAGAGGTGTTCTCTGAAACGCTCCGCAAGTAGCCGGCCTGTCTCCCCAATATAGAGGAGGCCACATCGGGTGCAGAGGATGCAATAGATGATGTGTGTGGAGGTGCAGGTGAATCTGTGGCAGATATGGAAGTTTCCTTTGGGGCCTTGGAGGGAGGTGAGGGGGGAGGTGTGGGCGCAAGTCTTGCACCTCCTGCGGTTGCAGGGGAAGGTGCCGGGAGTGGAGGTTGGGTTGGTGGGGGGTGTGGATCTGACGAGGGAGTCATGGAGGGAGTGGTCTTTATGGAATGCTGATAGGGGAGGGGAGGGAAATATATCCTTGGTGGTGGGGTCCGTTTGGAGGTAGCGGAAATGACGGCGGATGATGCGCTGTACATGGAGGTTGGTGGGGTGGTAGGTGAGGACCAGTGGGGTTCTGTCCTGGTGGCGGTTGGAGGGGCGGGGCTCAAGGGCGGAGGAGCGGGAAGTGGAAGAGATGTGGTGGAGGGCATCGTCGACCACGTCGGGGGGGAAATTGCGGTCCTTGAAGAAGGAGGCCATCTGGGTTGTGCGTTTTTGGAACTGGTCCTCCTGGGAGCAGATGCAGCGGAGTCGAAGGAATTGGGAGAATGGGATGGTGTTTTTACAGGGGGCAGGATGGGAGGAGGTGTAGTCCAGGTAGCTGTGGGAGTCGGTCGGTTTGTAGTAGATGTAGCATCTGCAGACCTCACGTTCTCCGCATTAATTGGGGGTTTGATTATATTAGATTACCTACAGTGTGGAAACAGGCCCTTCGGCCCAACTAGTCCACACCGACCCTCCGAAGTGTAACCCACACAGACCCATTATTTCCCTCTGACTCATGCACCTAATGCTATTGTGGAGGGATGCATTTGAGTCGGATACTCTTCGGAGGGTCAGTGTGGATATGTTGGGCCAAAGGGTCTATTTCCACACTATAAGGAGTCTATAATACTGTGATACACTGGGTAAAGAGGTTACAGTATTAAATGATACAGGATTCTCTTAATCTTTCATGTTGAAAGATGAGGAGATATGTACCTGAGAAGGACTATTGCCAGAAAACATGCTAGGAACAGGAATTCACTGTGAGACAAGAAGCGCTCGTTGAAATAGTCTTTGGGAAATTGAGAAACAAAATTGTAAGGAGATTTGAGTTATCTGCAGGAATAATAGGGTGGTTATGGTAGGGGATTTTAACTTTCCAAACATAGATTGGGACTGCCATAGTGTTAAGGGTTTAGATGGAAAGAAATTTGTTAAGTGTGTACAAGGAAATTTTCTGATTCAGTATGTGGATGTATCTACTAGAGAAGGTGCAAAGCTTGACCTATTCTTGGGAAATAAGGCAGGGCAGGTGACCGAGGTTCTGGATTAGTGGCGCTGTAAGAGCACAGCAGTTCAGGCAGCATCCAAGGTGACTGGGGTGTCAGTGGGCAGCACTTTGGGGCCAGCAACCATTATTCTACTAGTTTTAAAATAGTGATGGAAAAGGATAGACCAGATCGAAAAGTTGAAGTTCTAAATTAGAGAAAGGCCAATTTTTTAGATTAGATTAGATTACTTACAGTGTGGAAACAGGCCCTTCGGCCCAACAAGTCCACACCGACCCGCCGAAGCGCACCCACCCAGACCCATTCCCCTACATTTACCTCTGCACCTAACACTACAGGCCCATTCCCCTACATTTACCTCTGCACCTAACACTACAGGCAATTTAGTGTGGCCAATTCACCTGACCCGCACATTTTTGGACTGTGGGAGGAAACCGGAGCACCCGGAGGAAACCCACGCAGACACGGGGAGAATGTGCAAACTCCACACAGTCGGTCGCCTGAGGCGGGAATTGAACCCGGGTCTCTGGCGCTGTGAGGCAGCAGTGCCACCGTGCCGTCCATGGTGTTAGGCAAGAACTTTCAAAAGTTGATTGGGGGCAAGCTGGAAAATGGAAAGCCTTCAGAAATGAGATGATGAAAGACAGTATATTCCTGTTAGGGTGAAAGGAAAGGCTGGTAGTGGTCAGGAATGCTGGATGACGAGAGAAATTGAGGTTTCGGTTCAGAAACAGAAGGATGCATATGTCAGGTATGCACAAGAGAGATGGAGAGAATCCTGAGAAAATTATAAAGGTAGTTGGAGTATACTTTAGAAGGAAATCAGGAGGGCAAGAAGGGGACATGATCTAGCTTTGGCAATTAGGATCAATGATAATCCAAAAGGTTTTTATAAATACATTAAAGCCAAAAGGGTAACAAGGGAGAGAATGAGGCCCCTCAAAGATCAGCAAGGCAGCCTATGTGTGGAGCCACAGGAGATTGGAGAGATGCTAAACAAGTATTTTGCATCAATGTTTATGATAGAGAAGGACATGGAAGATATAAAGTGTGGAGAAATAGATGGTGACATCTTGAAAAATGTCCATATTACAGAGGAGGAGGTGTTGGATGTTCAAAGTTTGGATGAAGATTTGTAGCTCGGGTGTTCGTTGTTGTGGTTCTGTTCACCGAGCTGGGAATTTCACCTAACATATGAGGAACGGCTGAGGATACTGGGATTGTATTCGTTGGAGTTTAGAAGATTAAGGGGAGACTTAATAGAGACGTACAAAATAATACATGGCTTGGAAAAGGTGGATGCTAGGAAATTGTTTCAGTTAAACGAGGAGACTAGGACCCGTGGACACAGCCTTAGAATTAGAGGGGGTCATTTCAGAACAGAAATGCGGAGGCATTTCTTCAGCCAGAGAGTGGTGGGCCTGTGGAATTCATTGCCACGGAGTGAAGTGGAAGCCGGGACGCTAAATGTCTTCAAGGCCGAGATTGATAGATTCTTGTTGTCTCGAGGAATTAAGGGCTACGGGGAGAACGCTGGTAAGTGGAGCTGAAATGCGCATCAGCCATGATTGAATGGCGGAGTGGACTTGATGGGCCGAATGGCCTTACTTCCACTCCTATGTCTTATGGTCTTATGGTCTAATTTTTGTTGCAAATGTTTCATCCCCTGTCTAGGTGACATCCTCAGTGCTTGGGAGCCTCCTGTGAAGCGCTTCTGTGGTGTTTCCTCCGGCATTTATAGTGGTTTGTCTCTGCCGCTTCCGGTTGTCAGTTTCAGCTGTCCGCTGTAGTGGCCGGTATATTGGGTCCAGGTCGATGTGTTTGTTGATGGAGTTTGTGGATGAGTGCCATGCTTCTAGGAATTCCCTGGCTGTTCTTTGTTTGGCTTGCCCTATAATGGTAGTGTTGTCCCAGTCGAATTCATGTTGCTTGTCGTCTGCGTGTGTGGCTACTAGGGATAGCTGGTCGTGGCGTTTCGTGGCTAGTTGATGTTCATGGATGTGGATCGTTAGCTGGGACAACAGTACCATTATAGGGCAAGCCAAACAAAGAAAAGCCAGGGAATTCCTAGAAGCCTGGCACTCATCCACAAACTCCATTAACAAACACATCGAACTGGACCCAATATACCGGCCACTACAGCGGACAGCTGAAACTGACAACTGGAAGCGGCAGGGACAGGCCACTATAAATGCCGGAGGAAACACCACAGAAGCGCTTCACAGGAGGCTCCCAAGCACTGAGGATGTCACCTAGACAGGGGACGAAACGTTTGCAACAAAAATTTTCCGCTCAGCGAACAGAACCACAACAATGGTGTTGGATGTCTTGAAATGCATAAAAGTGGATAAATCTCCAGGATCTACTTAGGTGCACCCTCGAACTCTGTGGGAATCCTGAGGGACAGGATATACATGTATTTGGAAAGGCAAAGACTGATTAGGGATAGTCAACATGGCTTTGTGCATGGGAAATCATGATTCACAAACTTGATTGAGTTTTTGAAGAAGTAACAAAGATGATTGATGAGGGCAGAGCAGTAGATGTGATCTATATGGACTTCAGTAAGGCGTTCGACAAGGTTCCGCATGGGAGACTGATTAGCAAGGTTAGATCTCATGGAATACAGGAAGAATTGGCCATTTGGATACAGAACTGGCTCAAAGGTCGAAGACAGAGGGTGGTGGTGGAGGGTTGCTTTTCAGACTGGAGGCCTGTGACCAGTGAGGTGCCACTAGGATCGGTGCTGGGCCCTCTACTTTCTGTCATTTACATAAATGATTTGGAACTGAGCATAAGAGGTATAGCGAAGAGGGTTACCTCCGATTATAACAGGATCTGGACCAGATGGACCAATGGGCTGAGAAGTGGCAGATGGAGTTTAATTCAGATAAATGCAAGGTACTGCACTTTAGGAAAGCAAATCTTAGCAGGACTTACACACTTAATGGTAAGGTCCTAGTGAGTGTTGCTGAACAAAGAGACCTTGAAGTACAAGTTCATAGCTCCTTGAAAGTGGAGTCGCAGGTAGATAGGATAGTGAAGGTGGTGTTTGGTATGCTTTCCTTTATTGGTCAGAGTGTTGAGTACAGGAGTTGGGAGGTCATGTTGTGGCTGTACAGTACATTTGTTAGGTCACTGTTGGAATATTGCGTGCAATTCTGGTCTCCTTCCTATCGGAAAGATGTAGTGAAACTTGAAAGGGTTCAGAAAAGATTTACAAGGATGTTGCCAGGGTTGGAGGATTTGAGCTATAGGGAGAGGCTGAACAGGCTGGGGCTGTTTTCCCTGGAGCGTCGGAGGCTGAGGGGTGACCTTGTAGAGGTTTACAAAATTATGAGGGGCATGGATAGGGTAAATAGACAAAGTCTTTTCCCTGGGGTCGGGGAGTCCAAAACTAGAGGGCATTGGTTTAGGGTGAGAGGGGAAGATATAAAAGAGACCTCAGGGGCAACCTTTTCACACAGAGGGTGGTACGTGTATGGAATGAGCTGCCACAGAATGTGGTGGAGGAGCTGGTACAATTGCAACATTTAAGAGGCATTTGGATGGGTATATGAAAAGGAAGGGTTTGTAGGGATATGGTCTGGGTGCTGGCAGGTTGGACTAGATTGGGTTGGGATATCTGGTCGGCATGGACAGGTTGGACCGAATGGTCTGCTTGCATTCTTTACATCTCTATGACTCTATGACTCTAGGTAGCTCATTAATTACCAGTGGGATATTTTTTAGACGTAAGAAAACCTCAATCCAAAATACAAAAACATTTTTACATTGGGAGTGCACAAGGATGTAGATGAATTTTGCCAGATGTGCCATACACGTTAGGTAATTGGAAAGCCACAGGCAGTAATAGAGCCTGCACCTTTCATGCTTATTCCTGCATTGGAGGAACCCTGAGCAAGAGTCTAAATTGATTGCCCACCTAAAAGAAACACTGGGAATCAGTATTTGTTAACAATAATAGATGTGTCCAGTAGATTTACAGAGGCCATTCCATTGTGTTATATCACCGCTAAAAGGATTGCAAAGGAGTTAATCGAATTTTTCACAAGATGTATATTCCCTACAGATATGCAATCAGATCAAAGGTCAAACTTCACATCAAAATTATCCAAGGAAGTTATGGACAGTTTAGGAATAAAACAATTCCCATCGACTGCGTACCATCCAGAATCACAGGGAGAGGTAGAAAGGTGGCATCAGACATTAAAGACCATGTTGGTAGCTTTGAGATAAGACTATCCAGATGATTGGGATGAAAGAATTCCAGTTGTACTTTTTACCATCAGAGATGCACCAAATGAATCGATCAAATTCAGTCCATTTTAATTAGTATTTGTGCATGTTGTGAGAGGACTGTAAAATTAGATTAGATTACTTATAGTGTGGAAACAGGCCCTTCGGTCCAACAAGTCCACACCAACCCTCCAAAGAGCAACCCACCCAGACCCATTCCCCCTAACACTACGGGCAATTTAGCATGGCCAATTCACCTAAACTGCACATCTTTGGACTGAGGGAGGAAACCGGAGCACCCAGAAGAAACCCACGCAGATATGGGGTGAATGTGCAAACTCCACACAGACAGATGCCTGAGGTGGGAATCGAACCTGGATCTCTAGCACTGTGAGGCAGCAGTGCTAACCACTGAGCCACTGTGCCACCCTAAAAGTTGCATTCCCATACCGGGAGTCGAACCCGGGCTGCCTGGGTGAAAACCAGGAATCCTAACCACTAGATTAGGAGAATTAAATTGATTAAGGAGAAACTGGTAAGTCAGAATTCAGAGACCACACATTTAGAATATGTGCCAAATTTTAGGCACCAGTTAAATAGAGTGGGGGAGTTGGCCAGACAGCATTTAAAAGTATCACAACACATAATGAAATGGGCAATAGACAGGAAATCAAATACTCACAATTTTGCTGTCAGAGATAAAGTGTTAGTGTTAGGTGAATCTTTAAAAGCATGGTTTAGCAAACCTGATCAAGTCAAAAGGAGACTGAGTGAGGGAAATTATTTGATAATGATTCCAGACAGAAAGAAGTCTCACAGAGTGTATCATGTGAATATGCTAGAAAGGTATTTTGACAGGGAAGGAAAGCAAAAGGAGACTGTGTTATTGGTTGCAACACAGATTGAAGACCCGAGATCAGAGGATTCTGAGTTGGACATTCCTCAAATTAAATTGGACAATGAGGAAGTTGTCAAAATTGGAATAAATTCTTGTGTTATCTTCCAGAAGAGAAGTGAAATGACTTGAAAGAGTCATTGCTATCATATGGGGAGGTAGATGGAAATAATCTGGGAAGTATTAACTTAATTATGCAAGACTTGGAGGTACTGGTGTTAAGCTGAGGTTGACAAAGTTAAAAATCACACAACGTCAGGTTATAGTCCAACAGCAGCGCTCCGAAAGCTAGTGTTTCCAAATAAACCCGTTGAACTATAACCTGATGCTGTGTGATTTTTAACTTAATTCTGCATGATGTATATATAGGAAATGCTGCTCTGATTAAGCAGCATAGGCATAACCCTCTGAGGTTGACACAGGTTCAAAAGAACATTGAATGCATGTTCTAAGATGACATAAGCGAAGTGAGTTATAGTGACTGGAGCCAACCCATAGTAATGGTGCCAGATGGTACCGAACGGTGAGGTGTGGACTATGACAAAGTCAATGCAGTTACAAAGACTGATGCAAATCCGATTCCACTTTTGGAAGACTGTGTTGGAAAGCTGGAACAAGCAGCTTATATTTCCAAGTTGAACTTCCTCAACAGATAGCAGCAGGTGCTTTTGTCTGAAAGAGCAACGCCAATTTCAGCCTTCGGAATGCCGAATGAGCTGTATGAATTTAAAGTCGTGTAATTTGGTATGAAAAATGCTCCAGCCACATCTCAAAGACTAACCAAGAGGTTTATTTCAGTACTGCCCAGTTGTGTGATATGTATTGATGACCTCATGATTTTTAGTCACACATAGAAGGAACACTTCCAACATTTATCAGAATTGATCAATTGGCTTCGGGAGGCAGGCTTGGTGATAAACCTGGCTAAGAGTGAATTGGCCAAAGTGACCTTCCTGGACCATGTTATTGGACACAGACAAATGGCCCCAAGCAATGCAAAGCCATAACTGGGGAGTGTCCCATATCATTGACAAACGAGCAGTACTGCGGTCCCTGCGATTGAATGGATTTTATCGAAAATTCGTACCAAATTTTAGCAGGGCGGTTGTTCCACTCACTGAACTCCTAAAGAAAGGCAAGAAGTTTCAATGGACAGCAAATGGCAAGAAAGCATTTGACAGCTTGAAAGCTGTGTTAACCACTGTCCCAATGTTAGCCATACCTAACTGTGTAAAGTCATTCAAGGTGGCTATCGATGTGGGTGTTAGTGCTGTGCTCTTGTGATGAGAAGATAGAAAGATCTATCGAGTATTTCTCCAGGAAACTGAACATTCATCAACAGAAATATTCAACAGTTGAAAAGCAGACTTTCAGGTTGCTGTTGGTGTTATAATCTTTGAATGTTTATGTTACCAGTAATGTGTCTGAGACAATCATATACTCTGCTCATAACCCACTGAAGTTTGTGGAGAAATTTGAGGACAAAAATTCCAGACTGTTTAAGTGGAGCTTGTCATTACAACCATTCAATTTGAAAATTTTGCATGTGGCAGGACAGGAAAATGTGACTACCAACGCATTGTCGAGACTTCGATGAGCAATGAAGGCTTTCGGGGTAGATTGAATCAGAATATCGTATTACTTATTTACATGTTTCCTGTCAATGTAATGTATATGTGTGTTGTAGTCTACTAACAGTATAAGACGAAGGGGTTTAAAATGAGGCCATCATTGGATACTGATGGTTCATTTAATTTTAAGGGGGTGATCTGTGATGATGCTACTCCTTTAACAAGGTTATGCTGGTCTTGGTCTTTTTTCAAAAGGGGTCATAAAAACAGAGTTTCCGATTTATGTGGAGTTATCCATTTGAGAATGTTTTTGTCTTTCTTTTAAAACACTTGTACAATGAAACAGGAGTGGCCATTTCTCACAGTTCAGGGATGGTTTGGTTGGAGCAAGCAATCAGTTCTGAGGTCGCTGGTCAAAGAAACAGCTCCATGCTGATTCTCTCTCTATCTGTCTCTCCCCCCCTCTCTCTCTCTATCTCCCTCGATTGCTATCTCTCTCTATTTCTATCTCTCTCTCCCTCTCTATCTCCCTCTGTCTCTATCTCTCTCTCTCTCTCTCTGATATCTCTCCTGTACGATTCTGTGTGTGATTTCAAATATTTTGCCAGGAGTTGTGTTTATGTGATTGGCAGGTATTTGGAACAGCATCATTAAGTTGTGATAGAGACACTTGGGTTTTCAGATAAGTTATGTTATTCTGTCTTCTCTTCTAATTTGCTCGTGGGTAAACAAATACTTCTTTGTTTAAAACTGAGTGTTTGGGCCAGTTGCACTCTCCTTAAATATCCACATCTTATCTTCTTAAAATAACTGGAAAAGTTAGATTCTGAAAATATTTAGAGGGGATCTGGCCTGGTCCATAACATCGCTATGTGCCCTTCACAGAACACACTTGTCTCCATAGCATCTGAAAGTGTTTAATACATATCACAGGGGCTGCACAGTGGATCAGTGGGGTCAGGGCAGCACCATGGTAGCTCAGTGGTTATTACTGCTATCTCAGAACACCTGGAACACCGGTTTGATTCCACTCTCAGGTGACTGTCTGTGTGGAGTTCGCATTCTTCCAGTGTCCATGTGGTCCTTCCCAGTGCACCATAGCCCAAAGCTGCTAAATTGCTCATAGTGCCGAGGGATGTGAGGGTTAGTTTGGTTAGCCATGGGAAATAGAGTCATAGAGGTGTACAGCATAGACATAGACCCTTTGGTCCAACCCGTCCATGCTGACCAGATCTCCCAACCCAATCTAGACCCACCCGCCAGCACCCGACCCATATCCCTCCAAACCTTTCCTATTCAGAGACCCATCCAATGGCCTCTTAAATGTTGCAATTGTACTAGCCTCCACCAGTTCCTCTGGCAGCTCATTCCATACACGTACCACCCTCTGGGTGCCCCTTAGGTCTCTTTTATATCTTTCCCCTCTCACCCGAAACCCATGTCCTCTAGTTCTGGATTCCCTGACCCCAGGGAAAAGACTTTGCCTATTTATCCTATCCATGCCCCTCATAATTTTATAAACCTCTATAAGGTCACCCCTCAGCCTCCGACGCTCCAGGGAAAACAGTCCCAGGCTGTTCAGCCTCTTCCTATAGCTCAAATCCTCCAACTCTGGCAACATCCTTGTAAATCTTTTCTGAACCCTTTCAAGTTTCACAACATCTTTCTGATAGGAAGGAGACCAGAATTGCACACAATATTCCAACAGTGGCCTAACCAATTACCTGCACAGCTGCAACATGACCTCCCAACTCCTGTACTCAATACTCTGACCGATAACGGAAAGCATTCCAAATGCCTTCGTCACTATCCTTTCTCCCTAAGACTCCACTTTCTAGGAGCTATGATCCTGCACTCCAAGGTCTCTTTGTTCAGCAACACTCCCTAGGACCTTACCATTAAGTGTATAAGTCCTGCTAAGATTTGCTTTCCCAAAATGCAGCACCTCACATTTATCTGAATTAAACTCCATCTGCCATTTCTCAGCCCATTGGCCCATCTGGTCCAGATCCTGTTGTAATCTGAGGTAACTTTCTTCACTGTCCACTACACCTCCAATTTTGGTGACATCTGCAAACGTACTAACTGTACCTCTTATGGTCTCATCCAAATCATTTATGTAAATGACAAAACGTAGAGGGCCCAGCACCGATCCTTGTGGCACTCGACTGATCACAGGCCTCCAGTCTGAAAAACAACCCTCCACCACCACCCTCTGTCTTCGACTTTTGAGCCAGTTCTGTATCCAAATGGCTCGATCTCCCTGTATTGCGTGAGATCTAACCTTGCTAATCAGTCTCCCATGGGGAACCTTGTCGAACGCCTTATTGAAGTCCATATAGATCACATCTACTGCTCTGCCCTCATCAATTTTCTTTGTTACTTCTTCAAAAAACTCAATCAAGTTTTTGAGACATGATTTCCCATGCACAAAGCCATGTTGACTATCCCAAATCAGTCCTTGCCTTTCCAAATACATGTACATCCTGTCCCTCAGGATTCCCTCCAACAACTTGCCCACCACTGAACTTACCACCCTTCTTAACCAGTGGCACCACGTTTGCCAACCTCCAGTCTTCCGGCACCTCACCTGTGGCTATCGCTGATACAAATATCTCAGCAAGAAGCCGAGCAATCACTTCTCTAGCTTCCCACAGAGTTCTCGGGTACATCTGATCAGGTCCTGGGGGTTTATCCACCCTTATGTGTTTCAAGACAACCAGCACTTCCTCCTCTGTATTATGGAAATTTAGTAAGATGTCACCATCTATTTCCCCACAATCTATATTTTCCAAATCCTTTTCTACAGTAAATACTGATGCAAAATCCTCATTTAGTATCTTCCCCCATTTTCTGCAGCTCCACACAAAGCCCTCCTTGCTAATCTTTGAGGGGCCCTATTCTCTCCCCAGTTACCCTTTTTTCTTTAATATATTTGTAAAAGCCCTTTGGATTTTCCTTAATTCAGCTACGGGACGGTTGGGTTGGTTGGTGCGAGTGTCCCAGGGAACACCTCTGGGACACCCGGACCAAACAACCCAACCGCCCCGTGGCTGAACACTTTAACTCCCCCTCTCACTCCGCCAAGGACATGCAGGTCCTTGGCCTCCTCCATCGCCAGACCCTAGCCACACGATGCCTGGAGGAAGAGCGCCTCATCTTCCGCCTAAGAACCCTCCAACCACACGGGATGAATGTAGATTTCTCCAGCTTCCTCATTTCCCCTCCCCCCACCGTATCTCAGTCCCAACTCCCGGATTCAGCACCGCCCTCTTGACCTGCAATCTTCTTCCCGACCTTTCCACCCCCACCCCCTCTCCGGCCTAGATGATTAATCAAGGAACTCAGATGACTGTTTGGAAAAATGGTTTGATTTAAGATAGTCAGCATGGCTTTGTGAGGGGCATGGTCATGTCTCACAAGCCTTACTGAGTTCTTTGAGGATGTGACAAGATAGGTTGATGAAGGCTAAGCAGTGGATGTGGTGTACATGGATTGCAATAAGGCATTTGATAAGGGTCCCCATGATAAGCTCATTCAGAAAGTTACGAGTTGTGGGATACAGGGAAATTTGGCAATCTGGATAGAGAATTGGCTGGCTGGAAAAAGACAGCAAGTGGTAGTGAATGGAAAATATTCCACCTGGAGGTCGGTGATCAGTGGTGTCCTACAGGGATGTGTTCTCGGGCCTCTGCTGTTTGGAGTTTCGATAAGTGACTTGGATGAAGAACTGATAGGGTGGGTTAGTAAGTTTGCCAATGACACAAAGGTCAGTGATGTTGTAGATAGTGTTGAGGGTTGTTGAAGGCTACAACGTGACATTGTCAGGATGCAGAGCTGGGCTGAGAACTGGCAGATCGAACTCAATGCTGAATTTGAATGCTGAAATACACAATTCTTGGCAGTATGGAGGAACAAGGGTTTTTGGGGGTCCCTCAAAGTTACTATCCAAGTTGATGGGATCGTGAAGAAAGCATATGATGTGAAGTTTTGCTGCAGCTCTATAAAACTCTGGTTTGACCACACTTGGAATAGAAGGACAGTATTACGATTGCAGAAAGGACATTCGAGGAATCATTTACTGAGGCAGAATGGGCTGGGGTTGGGCGTTTTCTATAAGCCTCGGAGTAGTTTTAGAATGTAGGGTATAAGGTAGCAAAGATGATCCTCGATAGGAGTGAGAGTGACAGGGGAGTTGTTATGGGGGCTTTAACTTTCCAAATATTGATTGGGAATACTATACTCCAAGTAGTTTAGATGGGTCAGTTTTTGTCCAATGTGTACAGGAGAGTTTCCTAAACACAGTATGTAGACAGACCAACAAGGGGCAAGGCCACATTAGATTTGGTACTGGGGAATGAATCAAGCCAGGTGTTCAATTTGGAGGTCAGTGAGCACTTTGGTGATAGTGACCACAATTTGGTTATGTTTACTTTAATGATGGAAAGGGATAGATATACATTGCAAGGCAAGACTCATAGCTAGGGGAAGGCAATTACAATGCAATTAGACATAATTTAGAATGCATAGAATGGAGAAATAAACTGCAGGGGATGGGTACCATTGAAATGTGGAGCTTTTCAAGGACCAACTACTGCAGAAAGTATGTACCGGTCAGGCAGGGAGGAAGCGGTCGGGCCATGGTCGAGTAAGCCATGGCTTACTAAGGAAGTTGAATCTCTTGTCAAGGCGAAGAAGATGGCTTATGTCAGGATGAGATGTGATGGCTCAGTTAGGGCACTTGAGAGTTATAAATTAGCCAGGAAAGACCAAAAGAAAGAGCTAGGAAGAGCCAAAAGGGGATATGAGAAGTCGTGGGCAAATAGGATCAAGGAAATCCCTCAGGTTTTCTATAGGTATATCAGGAATAAAACAATGACCAGAGTAAGATTAGGGCCAATCAAGGATAGTAGTCAGAAGCTGTGTGTGGAGTCCAAAGAGATAGGGGAAGTGCTAAATGAATATTTTTCATCAGTATTCACACCAGGAAACACAATGTTGTTGAGGAGAATACTGAGATACATGCTACTAGACCTGATGATGGGTTTTTGCCCAAAATGTCGACTCTCCTGCTCCTCGGATGCTGCCTGACCTGCTGTGCTTTTCCAGCATCACACTCTTGACTCTGGATGGGATTGAGGTTCACAAGGAGGAGGTGTTAGCAATTCTGGAAAGTGTAAAATAGGTAAGTCCCCTGGGCAGGATGGGATTTATCCGAGGATTCTCTAGGAACATAGAACGTCACAGCGCAGTACAGGCCCTTCGGCCTTCAATGTTGCACCGACCTATGATGCCCATCTAACCTACACCATTCCATTATTATCCATATGAATGAGAAACGCCCATTTAAATACCATTAATGTCGGCGGGTCTACTACTGTTGCAGCAGGCCGTTCCACGCCCTTCCTACTCTCTGAGTAAAGAAACTACCTCGATATCTGCCCCAAATCGATCACAACCTCAATTTAAAGCTACGTCCCCTCGTGTTAGCCTTTACCATCCAAGGTAAAAGGCTCTCCCTGTCCACCCTATCTAACCCTCTGATTATCTTACATGTCTTGATTAAGTCACCTGTCAAATTTCTTCTGACCAACGAAAACAGCCTCAGTTCCCTCAGCCTTTCCTCGTATCACCTTCCCTCCGTACCAGGCAACATCCCGGTAAATCTCCTCTAATCCTTTCCACAGCTTCCACATCCTTCCTATAATGCGGTGACTAGAACTGCAGGCAGTATTCCAGTTGCGGCCACACCAGTGTCTTGTACAGCTGAAACATGACCTCATGGCTTCGAAACTCAATCCCCCTACCAATAAAGATCAACACACCATATGGCTTCTTAACAACCCTATCAACCTGGGTGGCAACTTTCAGGTATTTATGCACCTGGACACTGAGATCTCTCTGTTCATCTGCACTGCCAAGAATTTTACCATTAGCCCAGTTCTCTACATTCCTATTACTCTTTCCAAAGTGAACTACCTCACACTTTTCTGCATTCTACTGAGGTAGTGTGGGCTGAGGTTAGAAACAGGAGAGGAGAGGTCACACTTCTTGGAGTTTTTTATAGGCCTCTGCAGAGTTCCAGGGAGGTGGAGGAGAGGATTGGCAAAATGATTCTGGGTATTAGTGAAAGGAACAGGGTGGTCATTATGGGGGACTTTAACTTCCCCAACATTGACTGGAAATGCTATAACTCTAGTACGTCAGATGGATCAATTTGTGTCCAGTGTGTACAGGAGGGTTCCCTGACACAGTATGTTGAAGGGCTGACGCCACATTGGGTCTGGTGCTTGGTAATGAACCAGGCCAGGTGTTTGATTTAGTTGTAGGTGAGAACTTTGGAGAGAATGACCATAATTCAGTTACATTTAGTTTAGCGATGGAAAGGGATGGGTACATGCCACAGGGCAAGAGTTATCGATGGGGCAAGGGCAATTATAATGTGATTAGGCAAGAATTAGGATGCATAGAATGGGGTAGCAAAATGAAGGGAATGGGGACAATAGAAATGTAGAGCTGGTTTAAGGAACAGATATTGCGTGTCCTTGATAGGTATGTCCCTGTCAGGCAGGGAGGAAGTGATAAGGTAAGGGAACCATGGTTTACGACAGAAATTGCATCTCTTGTTAAGCAGAAGAAAGAGGTTTATGTGTTGATGAGGCAAGATGGTTCAGATGAGGCGATGGAGAGTTACAGATCAGCTAGGAAGGATTTAAGGAGAGAGTTAAGAAGAGCAAAGAGAGGACACGAGCAGTCTTTAGCAAATAGAATAAAGGAGAACTCTAAAGCTTTCTATAGATATGTGAGGAATAAAAGGATGATTAGGGCCAGTCAAAGACAGAAGTGGGAAGTTGAATGTGGACCCTGTGGAGATTGGAGAGGTACTAAACAAACATTTCTCGTTGGTTTTCACTCAGGAAAAGGAGAGTATTGGAGAGGAGAAGAATGAGGTACGAGATATTAGACTAGAAAGGATTGAGGTTAGTTACGAACAGGTGTTATCAATTCTAGAAGGAATGAAAGTAGACAGGTCCCCTGGGCCGGATGGGATTTATCAGAGGATTCTCTGGGAAGCTCGGGAGGAGATAGCAGAGCCTTTGGCTTTGATATTTGAGTTGTCATTGTCTACAGGTTTAGAACCAGAGGACTGGAGGATTGCAAATGTTGTGCCCTTGTTCAAGAAGGGCAGCAGAGATTACGCAGGTAATTATAGACCAGTGAGCCTTGCTTCTGTTGTAGGAAAGGTTTGGAAAGGATTATAAGAGATGAGATTTATAATCATGTAGCAAGCAACAATATGATTTCAGATAGACAACCTGGTTTCGTCAAGGGTAGGTCGTGTCTCACAAACCTCATTGAGTTTTTTGAGAAGGTGACCAAGCATGTAGATGAGGGTAGGGCAGTTGACGTGGTATACATGGACTTCAGTAAAACCTTTGATAAGGTTCCACATGGGAGGCTGATGGAGAAAATGCAGAGGCATGGGATTGAAGGTGTTTTTGCAGCTTGGATTAGAAACTGGCTTTCTGAAAGAAGGCAGCGAGTGGTGATTGATGGAAAATATTCAGTCTGGAGTCCGGTTACTAGTTGTGTGCCACAAGGATCTGTTTTGGGACCGCTACTATTTGTCATTTTAAGAAATGACTGAGACGCAGGCATAGGTGGATGGATTAGTAAATTTGCAGACGACACTAAAGTCGGTGGAGTAGTGGACAGTGTGGAAGAATGTTACAGGTTGCTGGGGAATTGGATAAACTGCAGAATTGGGCTGAGAGGTGGCAAATGGAGTTCAATGCAGATAAATGCGAGGTGATGCACTTTGGGAAGAATAACAGGAAGGCAGAGTACTGGGTCGACAGAAAGATTCTTGGTAGTGTGGATGTGCAGAGGGATTTTTGAGTCCATGTAGATAGATCCCTGAAAGTTGCCACCCAGGTTGATAGTGCTGTTAAGAAGGCATACGGTGCATTAGGTTTCATTCATAGAGGGATTGAGTTCCAGAGCCGCAATATCATGCTGCAACTATACAAACGCTGGTGCGGCCACACTTGAAATATTGTGTACAGTTCTGGTCCCCATATTTCGGGAAGGATGTGGAAGCATTGGAAAAGGTGCAGAGGAGATTTACCAGGATGTTTCCTGGTCTGGAGAGAAGGTCTTATGAGCAAAGGCTGAGAGACTTGGGTCTTTTCTCATTGGAAAGAAGAAGGCTTGGGGGGATTTGATAGAGACATACAAGATGATCAGAGGATTAGATAGGGTAGACAGTGAAAGTCTTTTTCCTAGGATGAAGAAGTCAGCTTGTATGAGGGAGCATAACTACAAATTGAGTTATGGGGTGATAGATTTAAGACAGATGTCAGAGGCAGGTTCTTTACTCAGAGAGTGGTAAGGGCGTGGAATGCCCTACCTGCTAAGGTAGTCAACTCAGCCACATTAGGGAGATTTAAACAATCCTTGGATAAGCTCATGGATGATTTTGGGATAGTGTAGGGAGACGAGCTGAGAATAGTTCACAGGTTGGTGCAACCTCGAGGGCCAAATGGCCTGTTCTGTGCTGTGTTGTTCTCTGTTCTATCTTCTAAACTCCATTTGCCACTTCTCAGACCAGCTTTGAAGCTTATCTATGTCCCTTTGTAACTCCCAATATTTTTTGGCACTATCACAACTCTGTCTACTTTAGTGTCATCCACAAATTTACTAACCTATCCTTCCAGGCCCACATCCAGATCATTTATATAAATGACAAACAGCAGTGGCCCCAAAACAGATCCTTGCAGTACACCACTGGTAACTGAGCTCCAGGATGAACATTTCCCATCAGCCACCATCCTCTGTCTTCTTTCAGCTTGCCAATTTCTGATCTAAGGGCAGTACGGTGGCTCAGTGGTTAGCATTACTGCTTCACAGCACCAGGGTTCCATGTTCGATTCCAGCCTCGGGTGACTGTCTGCGTGGAGTTTGCACATTCTCTGTGTGGGTTTCCTCCCACAGTCCAAAGATGTGCGCACTTGGTGAATTGGCCATGCTAAATTGCCCATAGTGTTAGGTGCATTAGTCAGAGGGAAATGGGTCTGGTGTTTTATTCTTCGGTGGGTTGGTGCGGACTTGTTGGGCTGAAGGGCCTGTTTCCATATTGTAGGGAAACTAATCAAACTGCTAACTCACCTTCAATCCTGAAACTCTGTATTTTGTAGAATAGCCTATTGTGTGGAACAATATCAAATGTGTTACTGAAGTCCATATGGACCACATCAACTGCATTACCTTCATCCACCTGTTTTGTCACCTTCTCGAAGGTTAGTGAGGCATGACCTACCCTTTACAAAATCGTGTTGACTATCCCTAATCAAGTTATATCTTTCCAGATTATTATAAATCCTACCTCTTATAATCTTTTCCAAATCCTTACCCACAACCAAAGTAAGGCACACCGGCCTATAATTACCAGGGTTGTTCCAACTCCCCTTCTTAAACAAGGCAACAACATTTTGCGATCCTCCAGTTTTCTGGCACTATTCCTGTCGACAAGGATGACATAAAGATCAAAGCCAAAGGCTCTGCAATCTCCTCCCTGGCTTCCCAGAGAATCCCAGGATAGATTTATAACCATCCAGCAAACAACAATTTGATTGGAAATAGCCAATGTGGATCCATCAAGGGCAGGTTGTGTTTTGAGGTTTTGAGTTTTTTTGAGAAGGTGACCAAGCATGTAGATGGGGGTAGGGCAGTTGCTGTGATGTACATGGACTTCAGCAAAGCCTTTGATAAGGTTCCACATGGTAGGCTGCTGGAGAAAATGTGGAGGTGTGAGATTGAAGGTGATTTAACAGTTTGGATGAGAAACTGACTTAGAAGCAGGCATAAATGGATGGGTTAGTAAATTTGCAGATTATACTAAATTTGGCCGTGTAGTGGACAATGTGGAAGAATGTTCCAGGTTGCAGGGGGACTCATACGAAATGCAGAACTGGACTGAAATGTGGCAAATAGAGTTTAATGCAGATAAATGTGAGGTGATTCACTTTGGGAAGAATAACAGGAAGGCAGAGCACTGGGTCAATGGAAAGATTCTTGGTAGTGTGGATGTGCAGAGGGATCTTGGAGTCCATGTACATAAATCCTTGAAAGTTGATAGTGCTGTTAAGAAGACATATGGTGTGTTAGGTTTTATTGGTAGAGGGATTGAGTTCTGGCACCATGATGTCATGCTGCAACTATACAAAATGCTGGTGAGGCCACACTTGGAATATTGCGTGCAGTTCTGGTCGCCCCATAACAGAAAGGATGTGGAAGCATTGGAAAAGGTGCAGAGGAGATTTACCAGGATGTTGCCTGGTCTGGAGGGAAGGTCTTATGAGGAAAGGCTGAGAGACTTGGGTCTATTCTCATTAAAAAGAAGAAGGCTAAGAGGGGATTTGATAGAGACACACAAGATGATCAGAGGATTAGATAGGGAGGACAGGGAGAGTCTTTTTCCTAGGATGATGACATCAGCTTGTACGAGGGGGCATAACTCCAAATTGAGGGGTGATAGATTTAAGACAGATGTCGTAGGCAGGGTCTTTACTCAGACAGTGGTAAGGGCGTAGAATGCCCTGCCTGCTGTAGTTAGCTCAGCCACACTGGAGGCATTTAAACAGCTCTTGAATAAGCATGTGGATGATAATGGGATAGTGTAGGGTGATGGGCTTAGATTAGTTCACAAGTTGGCACAACATCAAGTGTCGAAGGGCCTGTTCTTCTCTGCATTGTTCTATGTTCTGTGTTCTATAATTCACATCTGGCCCCCAGGGACTTATCTATTTTCAAATCTTCCAAAATTGCTAAAACCTCCTCTTTGTCAACCAGAATCCCATCTAATCTAGTAGCCTGTATCTCCGTCTTCTCACGGACATTGTCCTTTTCCAGTGTGAAAACTGATGAAAAGTATTCATTCAGGGCTTCCCTTCTATTCTCAGAGTCCACTCACAATTTCCCACTACTGTCTTGATTGGCCCTAATCTTAATCTAGTCATTCTTTTATTCCTATATATCGATAGAACACCTTAGGGTTTTCCTTGATCCTATCCACCAACAACCTCTCATGTCCCCTCCAGGCTCTTCTTAGCCCTCTCTTTACATCTTTTCTGGCTAATTTATAACTCTCAAGCCCCCTAACTGAACCTTCATGCATCACCCTCACATAAGCCTTCTTCCCCTTGACAAGAATTCTTTCATAAACCTTGGCTCCCTCTCTCAATAACTACCTCCCTGCCTGACAGGTATATACTTATCAAGGACCTGCAGTAGCTGTTCCTTGAATAAGCTCCACATTTCAAGTGTGCCCATCCCCTGCAGTTTCCTTCTCCAATTTACGCATCCTAAATCTTGCCTAATCGCATCATATTTGCCTTTCCCCCAGTTATACTTCTTTCCCTGCGGTATATACCTGTCCTTGCCCATTGCTATTGTAAACATAACGGAATTGTGGTCACTATCACTAAAGTGCTCACCTACCTCCAAATCTAACACCTGGCCTGGGTTAATTCCCCAGTACCAAATCCAGTATGGCATCTCCCCTTGTTGGCCTGTCTACATATTGTGTTAAAAACCCTTCCTGCACACATTGAACAAAAACTGACCCATCTACACTACTTGAACTATAATTTTTAACTTTGTACACCCCAGTCCAACACCGGCATCTCCAAATCATGTATAATATTCCCAGTCAATATTGGAGAAGTTAAAGAACCCATAACAACTATCTGTTACCCTTGTTTCTATTGAGAATCATCTTTGCTATCCTTTCCGCTACATCACTGGAACAATTCAGAGGCCTATAGAAAACTCCCAACAGGGTGACCTCTCCTTTCCTGTTTCTAACCTCAGCCCAAGCTACCTCAGTGGACGAGTCCTCAGCTGCTGTAATATTACCCTTGATTAACAATGCCACCTTTTACCACCTTCTCTGTTCTTACTGAAACATCTAAACCCCCCACCCTACAATAACCATTCCTGTCTCTGCTCCATCCATGTCTCTGAAATGGCCAAACATTGAAATCCCAGGTACCAACCCATGCTGCAAGTTCACCCACCTTATTCCGGATGCTTCTGGCATTGAAGTACACACATTTCAAACCAACATCCTGATTGCCAGTGCCCTCACTTGACCATGTAAACCTATCCCTGGCCTCACTACCCTCAACCTCCTATACACTGGAATGACAATTCAGATTCCCGTCCCCCACTGCATTAGTTTAACGCCCCCCCATCCCACCCAAAGAGCATTAACAAATTTCCACCCAGAACATTGGTACTCCTCTGGTTCAGATGAAGACCATCTTGTTTGTAGAGGTCCCACCTCCCCCAGAATGAGCTCCAATTATCCAGGAATCCAAAACCCTCCCTCCTGCACCATCCCTGCAGCCACATGTTCAGCTCCGCTCTCTCATTGGTCCTCGCTTCACTAGCACATGGCACAGGCAACAAACCAGAGATAATAACTCTGTTTCTTCTAGCTCTAAGCTTCCTCCCTAACTCCCTGAATTTCTGCCTTAGATCCCACCTTTCTTCCTACCTATGTCATTGGTGTCTATGTGGACCACGACTTGATGCTGCTCCCACTCCCCCTCAAGGATGAGCTGAAAAATGTGTTGCTGGAAAAGCGCAGCAGGTCAGGCAGCATCCAAGGAACAGGAGAATCGATGTTTTGGGCATAAGCCCGTCTTCAGGAATAAGGAAGGTGTGCCAAGTAGGCTAAGATAAAAGGGAGGGAGGTGGGACTTGGGGGAGGGGCGTTGGGAATGCAATAGGTGGAAGGAGGTTAAGGTGAGGGTGATAGGCCAGAGAGGGGGTGGGGGCGGAGAGGTCGGGAAGAAGATTGCAGGTCAAGAAGGTGGTGCTGAGTCCAAGTGTTGGGAGTGTGATAAGGTCGGGGGAGGGGAAATGAGGAAGCTGGAGAAATCTGCATTCATCCCTTGTGGTTGGAGGGTTCCTATGCCTTAACCTCCTTCCACCTATCGCATTCCCAATGCCCCTCCCCCAAGTCCCTCCTCCCTACCTTTTATCTCAGCCCGCTTGGCACACCTTCCTCATTCCTGAAGAAGGGCTCATGCCCGAAACATCGGTTCTCCTGTTCCTTGGATGCTGCCTGACCTGCTGCGCTTTTCCAGCAACACATTTTTCAGCTCTGATCTCCAGGATCTGCAGTCCTCACCACATCCCACTCAAGGATCCGAAAAACACGATCAGTGACATCATGAACCCTGGCACCTGGGAGGAAACACACCAACCGCGAGTCTCTCTCATTCCCACAAAACCTCCTATCTCTCCCTCTAAATATGGAGTCTCCAAAGACTAATGCTCTGTTTGTCTCCCTCCTTCCCTTCTGAGCAACAGGGACAGACTCTGTGCCAGAGCCCTGTGCCCCATTGCATACCCCTGGTAAGTCACCTCCCCACCCAACAGTCTCCAAAACAGGATACTTGTTGTTGAGGGGAACCACCACAGGAGATCCCTGCTCTTCCTGCCAGTTCCCTTTCCTCCCCCTGACGGTAACCCATCTACCTTATTCACCTGGCTGTGGAGTAACTACCTCCCTGTAACTCCTCGCAATAAACCCCTCTGCCTCCCAAATGGTCTGAAGTTCATCCAGCTCCAGCTTCCATTCCCTAACACGATTCTCGAGGAGCTGGAGTTGGGTGCACTTCCCACAAATGAAGTCGGCAGGGACACTAGAGGTGACCCTTCCAGCCCACATTCTGCAGGAGGAATATTCAACTGCCCTAATCTCCATTCCCATAATTCTAATTCCCAAATAGACTGCTGAAAGAATGAAACACAAAAGAAAACACTTGTCACCTTACTAACCAGGACACAGAACTTTTTTTTGGTTAGAGGAGGAGGATGGATAGGAGACATGACCTAAGCCATGTTTCGGGTAAAGCAACCGCCCAAATATGTGACCTCGTGAACTCTTTGACTGCCTCCAAGAATGCAAGGAAAGCCAGGGAGGAGATTGCCGAGCCTTTGGCTTTGATCTTTATGTCATCATTGTCTCCAGGAATAGTGTCTGAAGACTGGAGGATAGCAAATGTTGTTCCCTTGTTCAAAAAAGGGAGTAGAGACAACCCTGGTAATTATAGACCAATGAGCTTTACTTCAATTGTGGGTAAAATGCTGGAAAAGATTATAAGAGATAAGATTTATAATCATCTGAAAAGGAATAAGTTGATTAGAGATAGTCAACATGATTTTGTGAAGGGAAGGTCGTGCCTCATAAACCTTATTGAGTTCTTTGAGAAGGTGACCAAACAGGTGGATGAGGGTAAAGCGTTTGATGTGGTGTATATGGATTTCAGGAAGGCGTTTGATCAGGTTCCCCAAGGTAGGCTACTGCAGAAAATACGGAGGCATGGGATTGAGGGCGATTTAGCAGTTTGGATCAAAAATTGGCGAGCTGAAAGAAGGCAGAGGGTGGTGGCTGATGGGAAGTATTCATATTGGAGTTTAGTTACCAGTGGTGTAATGCAACGATCTGTTTAGGGTTATTTGCTGTTTGTCATTTTTATGAATGACCTGGATGAGAGCATAGAAGGATGGGTCATTAAATTTGCAGACGACACTAAGGTCCGTAGAGTTGTGGATAGTGATGATGGATATTGTAGGTTACAGAGGGACATAGATAAGCTGCAGAACTGGGCTGAGAGATGGCAAATGGAGTTTAATGTGGAAAAGTGTGAGGTGATTCCCTTTGGAAGGAGCAACAGGAATGCAAAGTACTGGGGTAATGGTAAGATTCTTGGGAGTGTAGATGAGCAGAGAGATCTCAATGTCCAGGTACATAGATCCCTGAAAGTTATCACCCAGGTTGATAGGGCTGTTAAGAAGATATATGGTGTGTTAGCTTTTATCGGTAGAGGGATTGAGTTTCGGAACCGTGAGGTCATGCTGCAGCTGTACAAAACTCCAGTGCGGCTGCACTTGGAGTATTGCATACAGTTCTGGTCGCCACATTATAGGAAGGATGTGGAAGTTCTGGAAATGGTTCATAGGAGATATAAAACATAGAAAATATAAGTTAGAGCATAGAACATAGAACATTACAGCGCAGTACAGGCCCTTCAGCCCTCAATGTTGCACTGACTATGGAACCAATGTGATGTCCATCTACCCTGCACTATTCTGTTCTTGTCCATATGCCTATCCAATTACCATTTAAATGCTCTTAAAGTTGGTGAGTCTACTACTGTTGAGGGCCGTGTGTTCCACACCTCTATTACTCTCTGAGTAAAGAAGCTACCTCGGACATCTGCCCTAAATCTATCACCCCTCCATTTAAATCTATGTCCCCCCATACTAGCCATCACCATCCAAGGGAAAATGCTCTCACTGCCCACACTATCTAATCCTCTGGTTACCTTATATGTCTCAAGTAAGTCGCTTCTGACCTTTTTTCTAACAAAAACAGATTTAAGTCCCTCAACCTTTCCTCATAAGACCATCCCTCCATACCAGGCTACCTCCGAGAAATTGCCAAAAGTGTAAAAATAGATAAGTTCCCTGGGTTGGATGGGATTTATCCTAGGATACTCTGGGAAGCCAGGGAGGAGATTGCTGAGCCTTTGGCTTTGATCTTTGTGTTGTCATTGTCCACAGGAATAGTGCCCGAAGACTGGGGGATAGCAAATGTTGTCCCCTTGTTCAAGTAGGGGAGAAGAGTCAACAAGTTTGAATTTGTTTTGTCATCTCCAGGCAACCCAGCTAATCGAGCTTTTGACCAAGTGTTACATTGTTATCGTATTCAGAACACTTGGTGCTGTGTCAGGTAGTTTTGATAGCTTTTAACTCTCTTACAGGTATAGACCACCCACATCTTTATAACATATGCTCTATGTAATGTTCTATGTTCTATTGTGTCCAGTTCTGGTCCCTTCACTATAGGAAGGATGTAGATGCTTTAGAGAGGGTACAAGGAGATTTACCAGCATGCTGTCTGAATTGTAGGGCTTGTCTTATGGAAAGAGGTTCAGTGAGTTCGGGCAATTCACTCGAGAGAGAAGGAAGAGAGGTGACTTGACAGAGGTGTACAAGGCAATGAGAGGCATAAATAGAGTAGATAGCCAGAGACTTTTCCCCTGGGCAGAAATGGCTGTTACAATGGGTCATGATTTTAAGGTATTGGAGGAAGGTATAAGGGAGAAGTCAGAGGCAGGTTCATTCCACAGAGAGTGGTGGGTGCATGGAATGCACTGCCAGCGGTGGTAGTAGACTCAGAGACATTAGGGACATTTAATCGACTGCTGGACAAGCACATGGACAGAAGTAAATTGGGGAGTGTGTAGGTTAGAGCTTAAAAATGTGTTGCTGGAAAAGCGCAGCAGGTCAGGCAGCATCAAAGGAGAAGGAGAATCAATGGTTCGGGCATAAGCCCTTCTTCAGGAATGAGGAAGGTGTGCCAAGCAGGTTAAGATAAAAGGTAGGGAGGAGGGACTTGGGAGAGGGGCGTTGGGAATGCAATAGGTGGAAGGAGGTTAAGGTGAGGGTGATAGGCCAGAGAGGGGGTGGAGAGGTCGGGAAGAAGATTGTAGGTCGAGAAGGCAGTGCTGAGTCTGAGGGTTGGGTCTGAGACAAGGTGGGGGAGGGGAAATGAGGGAACTGGAGAAATCCGCATTCATCCCCTGTGGTTGGAGGGTTCCTAGGCGGAAAATGAGTCGCTCTTCCTCCAGGCATTGTGTTGCCATGGTCTGGCGATGGAGGAGGCCAAGGACCTGCATGTCCTTGGAGGAGTGGGAGGGGGAGTTAAAATGTTCAGCCGCGGGGCGGTTGGGCTGGTTGGTGCGGGTGTCCCAGAGGTGTTCTCTGAAACGTTCCGCAAGTAGGCGGCCTGTCTCCCCAATGTAGAGGAGACCACATCGGGTGCAGCGGATACAGTAAATGATGTGTGTGGAGGTGCAGGTGAATTTCTGATGGATATTGAAGGATCCTTTGGGGCCTTGGAGGGAAGTGAGGGGGGAGGTGTGGGCGCAAGTTTTGCATTTTTTGCGGTTGCAGGGGAAGGTGCCAAGAGTGGAGGTTGGGTTGGTGGGGGGTGTGGATCTGACAAGGGAATCGCGGAGGGAGTGGTCTTTCTGGAACGCTGATAGGGGTGGGGAGGGAAATATATCCTTGGTTGTGGGGTCCGTTTGGAGGTGGCGGAAATGGCAAAGGATGATTCGATGTAGCTGGAGGTTGGTGGGTTGGTAGGTGAGGACTAGTGGGGTTCTGTCCTGGTGGCGATTGCAGGGGCAGGGTTCAAGGGCGGAGGAGCGGGAAGTGGAGGAGATGCGGTGGAGAGCATCATCAACCACGTCTGAGGGGAAATTGCGGTCTTTGAAGAAGGAGGCCATCTGGGTTGTTCGGTATTGGAACTGGTCCTCCAGGGAGCAGATGTGGCGAAGGCGAAGGAATTGGGAATATAGGATGGCGTTTTTACAGGGGGCAGGGTGGGAGGAGGTGTAATCTAGGTAGATGTGGGAGTCAGTCGGTTTATAGTATACGTCCGAGTTGAGTCGGTCGTCTGAGATAGAGATGGAGAGGTCTAGGAAGGGGAGGGAGGAGTCTGAGAGAGTCTAGGTAAATTTGAGGTCAGGGTGGAAGGTGTTAGTAAAGTGGATGAACTGTTCAACGTCCTCGTGGGACCATGAGGTAGCGCCGATACAATCATCGATGTAGCGGAGGAAAAGGTGGGGGTGGTGCCAGTGTAATTACGGAAGATGGACTGTTCCACATATCCGACGAACAGGCAGGCATAGCTGGGGCCCATGCGGGTGCCCATGGCTACTCCTTTGGTTTGCAGGAAGTGGGAGGATTGGAAGGAGAAGTTGTTAAGAGTGAGGACCAGTTCAATCAGTCAAAGGAGGGTGTCCGTGGAAGGGTACTGGTTGGTCGGTGGGAGAGGAAGAAGCGGAGGGATTGGAGGCCTTTGTGATGGGGGATTGAGGTGTACAGGGACTGGATGTCCACAGCTACCTAAATTACACCTCCTCCCAGATGGTATGTTACCTCTCAGGTTTCAGTATCAGGGATGTCTCCAATCAAATCTACATGACTCTAAAGGGGGAGAGTGAGCAACTGGAAGTTGTTGTACACATCAGTACCAATGACATAGCTAGGAAAACGGAGGAGGAATTGAAAAGTGAATAAAAGGATTGAGGTTGGAGGTAAGAGGCTGGATGAGCAGAGCAGTAATCTCAGGATTGCTAACAGTCCAACGGGCTACTGAAGTCAGGAACAGAGAGCGAGTGCAGCTGAACACGTGGCTGCAGAACTGCTGCTAGATCGGAGCATGAAAATCCATTGGGGAGTAGGATTAAGGAAAACCCCAAGGTGTTCTACGCTTAATGTGAGGAATAAGAGGATGGCCAATGTGGTGGTTGGGCCGAGCAGGGATAGTGGAGAGAACTTGTGCCTGGAATCAGAGGTGGTAGGGGTGGTCCTTAATGAATACTTTGCTTCGGTATTCAGCAGAGAGAGGGATCTTGTCGTTTGTGAGCACAGCGTGAAACAAGCTGATATGCTCGAACAGGTTCATGCGAAGGAGGAAGATGTGGTTGGTACCTGGGACTTCGATGTTGTGGCTATTACGGAGACATGGCTAGAACAGGGACAGGATTGGCTGTTGCAGGTTCCGGGATTTAAATGTTTTAGTAGGGTCAGAGGTGGGGGTAAAAGAGGGGGAGGTGTGGCATTGCTTGTCAAAGATAGTATTACAGCGGTGGAAAGGACAATGGATGAGGACTTGCCATCTGAGGTAGTTTGGGCTGAGGTTAGGAACAGGAAAGGTGAGGTCACCCTGTTAGGAGTCTTTTACAGGCCTCCTAATAGTCCTAGAATCATTGAAGAAAGGATAGGGAAGGTGATTCAGGAGATGAGTGACAGTAATAGGGTGGTTGTTATGGGGGACTTTAACTTTCCTGATATTGATTGGGAAAGCTATAGCTCAAGTTCGTTAGATGGGTCAGTGTTTGTTCAATGTGTGCAGGAGAGTTTCCTGACACAATATGTAGACAGGCCAACAAGAGGTGAGGCCATACTGGATTTGGTTCTGGGTAACGAACCAGGCCAGGTGTTAGAATTAGAGGTAGGTGAGCACTTTGGGGATAGTGACCATAATTCGGTGATTTTTACACTCGTGATGGAGAGGGATAAGTGTGTACTACAGGGCAAGAATTATAGCTGGGGTAAGGGAAATTATGATGCGGTGAGGCATGACTTAGGATGTGTGGCTTGGAAAAGTAGACTCCAAGGCAAGAGTGTAAATGATATGTGGAACTTGTTCAAGGGGCAACTATTGAGTGTCCTTGATAATTATGTACCTGTCAGGCAGGAAGGAAAGGGTCGTGCGAGGGAGCCGTGGTTTAATAAGGAATTGGAATCCCTTGTTAAATGGAAGAGGGCGGCCTATCTCAAGATGAGACGTGAAGGTTCAATTGGGGCGATTGAGAGTTATAGGGTAGCCAGGAAGGACCTGAAGAGAGAGCTAAAAGCAGCAAGGAGGGGACATGAAAGGTCCTTAGTCGATAGGATTAGGGAAAACCCTAAGGCTTTCTATAGGTATGTTAGGAATAAAAGAATGACTAGGGTAGGAATAGGTCCAGTCAAGGATAGTAGGGGGAAGTTGCGTGTGGAGGCAGAAGAGATTGGGGAGACACTGAATGAATACTTTTCTTCAGTATTCACTCAGGAACAGGGCATTGTTGTCGATGAGAATACTGAGTCACAAATAAGTAGAATGGATGGCTTTGAGGTATGTAGAGAAGAGGTGTTGGAAATCCTGGAAAAGGTGAAAATAGATAAGTCCCCTGGGCCTGATGGCATTTATCCTAGGATTCTCTGGGAAGCAAGGGAGGAGATTGCAGAGCCATTGGCCTTGATTTTTATGTCCTCTTTGTCTACAGGAGTAGTCCCAGAAGACTGGAGGATAGCAAATGTGGTTCCCTTGTTCAAAAAGGGGAGTAGGGATAGCCCTAGTAACTATAGGCCGGTGAGTCTCACTTCTGTTGTGGGCAAAGTCTTAGAGAGAATTGTAAGGGATAGGATTTATGCATATCTGGATAGGAATAATGTGATCAAGGATAGTCAGCATGGTTTTGTGAAGGGCAAGTCGTGCCTCACAAACCTTATTGAATTCTTTGAAAAGGTGACGAAGGACGTTGATGAGGGGAAAGCGGTAGATGTGGTATATATGGATTTTAGTAAGGCGTTTGATAAGGTTCCCCATGGTAGGCTACTGCAGAAAATACGGAGATATGGCATTGAGGGTGAGTTGGAGGTTTGGATTAGGAATTGGCTGGATGGAAGAAGACAGAGGGTAGTAGTTGATGGCAAAGTTTCTTCATGGAGTGCCGTCACTAGCGGTGTTCCGCAAGGATCTGTTTTGGGACCATTGCTGTTTGTCATTTTTATAAATGACCTGGAAGAGGGGTTAGAAGGTTGGGTGAGCAAGTTTGCGGATGATACGAAAGTCGGAGGAGTTGTTGACAGTGAGGAAGCATGTGGCAGGTTACAGCAGGATATAGAGAAGCTGCAGAGCTGGGCAGAAAGGTGGCAGATGGAATTCAATATAGCTAAGTGCGAGGTGATTCACTTTGGGAAGAATAACAAAAAGATGGGGTACTGGGCTAATGGTCGGATACTTGGTAGTGTGGATGAGCAGAGGGATCTTGGTGTCCATGTACACAGATCTCTGAAAGTTGCCACCCAGGTAAATAGTGCGGTGAGGAAGGCATATGGCGTACTGGCTTTTATTGGTAGAGGAATTGAGTTCCGGAGTCCTGAGGTCATGATGCAGTTGTATAAGACTCTGGTACGGCCGCATCTGGAATATTGTGTGCAGTTTTGGTCGCCATACTATAGGAAGGATGTGGAGGCATTGGAACGGGTGCAGAGGAGGTTTACCAGGATGTTGCCTGGTATGGAAGGAAAATCGTATGAGGAAAGACTGAGGCACTTGGGGCTGTTTTCACTAGAGAAAAGAAGGTTTAGGGGTGACTTGATTGAGGTGTACAAGATGATTAGGGGGTTAGATAGGGTCGACAGTATTAACCTTTTCCCGCGTATTGAGTCGGGTATTACAAGGGGGCATAGCTTTAAATTAAGGGGGGTAGATATAGGACTGATGTTAGGGGTAGGTTCTTCACTCAGCGAGTCGTTAGTTCATGGAATGCCCTGCCAGTAACAGTGGTGGACTCTCCCTCTTTATGGGCATTTAAGAGGGCATTGGATAGGTATATGGAGGATAGTGGGTTAGTGTAGTTTAGGTGGGCTTGGATCGGCGCAACATCGAGGGCCCAAGGGCCTGTACTGCGCTGTATTCTTCTATGTTCTATGTGCTGGAAATTTTGAAAAACGTGAGGATCGATTAGTCCCCTGGGCCATACAGATATACCCAAGGTTACTATGGGAAGCGAGGGAAGAGATTGTTGCGCCTTTGGTGATGATCTTTGCGTCCTCACTGTACACTGGAGTAATACTAGTTAATTGGAGGGCGGAAAATGTTATTCCCTTGTTCAAGGAAAGGAATGGGAATAACTCTGGGAATTACAGACCTTGGTCCTGGAGGAACGCTGTCTCGTTTTGTAATGTATCAGTTATATATTGTAGAAATGACAAATAAAAAAACTACTCCCCCCCACTCTCTCTCTGTGTCTGTCTCTCTCTCTCTCTCTTTCTCTTTCTCTCTCTCGCTCAATCTCTCTCTCTACCAGTCAGCCTTACTTTGGTGGTGTGAAAATTATTGGAGTGGATCTGAGAGACAGGATTTATAATTATTTGGAAAAGCATAGTGTGATTAGAGATAGTCAGCATGGCTTTGTGAGGAGAAAGTGAGGACTGCAGATGCTGGAGATCAGAGCTGAAAATGTGAAGATGGGCTCATGCCTGAAACGTCGATTCTCCTGCTCCTTGGATGCTGCCTGACCTGCTGCACTTTTCCAGCAACACATTTTCAGCTCATGGCTTTGTGAGGGGAAGGTCATCCCTCACAAACCTTATTGAGTTCTTTGGGGATGTGACAAAACACATTGATGAAGCTAGAGCAGTAGATTTGAGCATTTGATAAGGTTCCTCATGGTAGGCACATTCAGAAAGTAAGGAGGTATGGGATACAGGGAAACCTGTCTGTCTGGATACAGAATTAACTGGCCCATAGAAGACAGAGGGTGGTTGTAGATGGAATGTATTCAGCCTGAAGTTTACTGACCAGTGGTGTTCCACAGGGACCTGTGTCCTCTTTGTGATTTTTATAAATGACTTGGATGAGGAAGGGGTCTTATTTATTTTTTAACAGCCCTGTTTACTTCAATCAATATTAACCTGGCCAAGGAAACACTGACTACACTATTAGAAGACCCAAAGACACAAACACCAAACACAACTAACTTCATCAACAAGGAGAATATCACCAAGCTAGTGGACCTATGCCTTACCACCCACTTCACCTTCAACAACAAAACCTACAGACAAACCAACAGAACACCCATGGGATCTCTGATATCAGGGTTCCTAGCAGAGACAGTAATGCAGAGACTTGAACAAACAGCTCTGCCCACCATCCAACCCAAACTTTGGGTCTGCTTCGTGGATGACACCTTTGTCATCACAAAATGAAGCAAATTAGAGGAAACCTTCAAGACCATCAACAATACCCTTACTGGCATAAAATTCACTAAAGAGGAGGAAAACAACAACAAACTGCCATTCCTCGATGTCAGAGTAGAACAAACAGCCAATGGGGAACTACAAACCAGTGTCTACAGGAAAACAACACATACGGACCAAATATTGAACTACAGAAGCAATCATCCCAATACCCACAAACGAATCTGTATTTGAACATTATTTCAACAAGCCAACACAGACTGCAGCACAGAGGAACTACGCAGGGCAGAGAAAAATCACCTACACAATGTATTCAAAAAGATCGGCTACCCAATGAATGCAGTCCACCGATTTCTCAGCAACAAATCCCAACAATCAGACAAAATATGTCCAGAAACCCTAGCCACTCTCCCCCCACATCAAAGACATCTCGGAAATGACTGCCACAAACCCACCAACCCACTAAAACAGCAGCTAATGAACTTGAAAGACCCTATACAGACAATGAGCAAAACTAATGTCATTTACAAAATGCCATGCAAGGACTATAACAAACACTACATTGGACAAACAGGCAGAAAACTAGCCACCAGGATACATGAACACCAACTAGCCACAAAAAGACATGACCCCCTCTCACTAGTATCCTCACATACAGATGAGGAAGGACACCACTTCGACTGGGACAACACATCCATCCTAGAACAAGCCAAACAGAGACACGCACGAGAATTCCTAGAAGCATGGCATTCCAACCGGAACTCTATCAGCAAACACATCAAGTTAGACCCCATCTACCACCCCCTGAGAAAAGGAACAAGTGACATCACCACAGGAAATGACATCACCAACCCAAAGAAACCCAAACATATAAATAGAAAGCAGGAATTTTCAGCATTGCTTCCCATGAGGTCCACTGAATGCGTTACCTGGTAAGGTAATGAAACGTCTGGAAAGGAACCTTTCAGCTCAGCGAGCAAACCTACATCCATAATAACTTAACCTATATACCCCTGAATTCACTGCTGTCCATGTGCATGCCCAGCAGTCGCTTAAATGTCCCTAATGACTCTGCTTCCACCACCACCGCTGGCAACGCATTCCATGCATTCACAACTCTCTGCGTAAAGAACCTTCCTCTGACATTCCCCTCTATATCTTGCTCCAAATATCTTAAAACTATGACCCCTCATACCAGTCAATCCTGCCCTGGGGAAAGGTCTCTGGCTATTGACTCTAACTATTCCTCTCGTTACATTGTGTACCTCGATCAGGTCTCCTCTCTTCCTCCTTCTCTCCGGAGAGAAAAGTCCGAGCTTAGTCAACCTCGCTTCATAAGGCAAGCCCTCCTGTCCAGGCAGCATCCTGGTAAACCTTCTTTGCAACCTCTCCAAAGCCTCTGTATCTTTCTTATAGTAGGGCAACCAGAACTGGACACAATATTCCAAGTGTGGTCTCACCAGGGACTTGTAGAGCTGTAGCAAAACCTCGCGGCTCTTAAACTCAATCCCTCTGTTAATGAAAGCCAAAACACTGTATGCTTTCTTAACAATGCTATCGATTTGGGTGGCAACTTTGAGGAATCTATGTACTTGCACACCCAGATCCCTCTGTTCCTCCAATCTGCCAAGAATCCTGTCTTTAATCCTATATTCAGCATTCAAGTTCGACCTTCCAAAATGCATCACTTCACATTTATCCAGATTGAAATCCGTCTGCCATTTCTCAGCCCAGCTCTGCCTCCTGTCAATGTCGCGCTGCAGCCTGCAGTAGCCCTTTACACTATCGAGGGCGCCTCCAAACTTTGTGTCATCTGTAAATTTACTAACCCACCCCTCCACCTCCTCATCCAAGTCGTTTATAAAATCTACAAAGAGCAGAGGAGCAGTAAAATCGACATTTCGGGCAAAAGCCCTTCATCAGGATTTTACTGCTCCTCGGATGCTGCCTGAACTGCTGTGCTTTTCCAGCACCACTCTACTCCAGAATCTGGTTTCCAGCATCTGCAGTCCTTGTTTTTACCTACAAAGAGCGGAGGCCCAAGAACAGAGCCCTTCAACACCCCACTCTGCACTGACCTCGAGGCAGAATACTTTCCATTTCCAACCACTCTCTGTCTTTAATCAGCCAGCCAATTCTGAATCCAGATAGCCAAATCTCCCTGTATCCCATACTTCCTGACTTTATGAATGAGCCTACCAGGGGGAACCTTATCAAATGCCTTGCCGAAGTCCATATACACCACATCCACTGCTCGACCTTCATCGACCTGTCTTGTCACCTCCTCAAGGAACTCAATAAAGTTTGTGAGGCAAGACCTGCCCCTCACAAAGCCATGCTGACTGCCTTTAATCACACTATACGTTGCCAAATAGTCATAAATCCTATCCCTCAGAATTCTTTCCAAAACCTTGCTGACCACAGACGTAAGACTGACTGGTCTGTAATTGCCAGGGATTTCCCTATTACCCTTCTTGAAAAGAGGAACAACATTCGCCTCCTTCCAATCCTCTGGTACGACTCTCGTGGAGAGTGAGGAAGCAAAGATCTTCACCAGCGGCTTAGCAACCTCCTTTCTCACTTCCTGGAGCAGCCTGGGATAAATCTGGTCTGGCCCTGGGTACTTATCAATCCTAATATTTGCCAAAATTTCTAACTTCATCAATCTTGATCTGTTCAAGCCTGTTTCCCAGCTCCTCAAAGTTCTCATTCACAACAAGTCCCCTTTCCTTGGTGAAAACTGAAGCAAAAAACTCATTCAGGGCTTCCCCTATCTGCTCAGACTCCACGCACAAGTTCCCTCCGCTATCCCGGATCGGCCCTACCTTCTCCCTGATCATTCTCTTATTCCTCACGTATGAGTAAAACGCCTTTGGGTTCTCCCTAATCCTTCTTGCCAAACCTTTTTCGTGCCCCCTCCTGACTCTCCTCAGTCCATTTCTGAGCTCCTTTCTAGCAAGCCTGTAATCCTCTAAAGCTGTACTAGATCCTCGCTTCCTCCACCTTACGTAAGCTGCCTTCTTCCTTTTGACGAGAAGCTCCTCATTTCTCGTCATCCAAGGCTTCTTAATCTTACCCCTTCTTACCTGTCTCAGAGGAACAAATTCGTGCATCACTCACAACAACTGCTCCTTAAATAGTCTCCACATGTCTGCTGTGCCCTTTCTGTGGAACAATTGCTCCCAGTCTGTACTTCCAAACCTCCTGTCCAATTGCGTCATAATTTGCTTTTCCCCAATGAAATATCTTCCCTTGGAAACTGCTCCTGTCACTGTCCAAGGCTATGGTAAATGTGAGGCAGTTGTGATCACTGTCACCAAAGTGTTCTCCCACCGTGAGATCTGACAACTGTCCTGGCTCGTTGCCGAGCACCAAATCCAAAATGGCCTCTCCCCTCGTCAACCTGTCTACATACTGAGTAAGGAAACCCTCCTGAACACACCTGACAAAAACGACTCCATCCAAACCATCTGCACTCAGGAGGTTCCAGTCAATATTGGGAAAGTTGAAGTCACCCATAACAACAACCCTGCTACTTTTGCGTATTTCCAGAATCTGCCCGCTTATGAGTCCTTCAATCCCTCTATTGCTATTAGGTGGTCTGTAGAAAACCCCCAGTGCGATGGCTGTTCCCTTGCTGTTCCTAACTTCCACCCATACTGACTCAGTAGACAAACCTTCCTCAACAACCTTCGTTTCTGTAACTGTGATGCACTCTCTGATTAGCAATGCTACACCCCCTCCTGTTTTTCCACCCTCTCTGATCTCTTTAAAAGTTCTAAACCCTGGAACATCTAGCAATCATTCCTGCCCCTGTGAAACCCACGTCTCTGTTATGGCCACAACATCATAGCCCCAAGTACTGATCCATGCTGTAAGTTCATCACTCTTATTTCGGACACTCCTTGCGTTAAAGCAGACACACTTTAACCAATCCCTCTGTTTCATTGTGTGAGAAACCTTTCCAATGGATTCACTACATCCTGTCACTGCCCCGTCTGCAACTGACCCCCCTCTCAGACATGTAGCTCTGATTCCCACCCCCTGCCAAATTAGTTTAAACCCTCCTGAATCACACGAGCAAATCTCCCACCCAGGACATTTGTGCCCCTCCAGTTCAGGTGCAACCCGTCCTTCATGTACAGGTCCCACCTTCCCCAGAAGGTATCCCAATGGTCTAGGTATCTGAAGCCCTCCCTCCTGCACCAGCCTCACAGCCACGTGTTAAGCTACATTTGCTGACTGTTCCTCATCTCACTATCTCGTGGCACCGGTAGCAAACCTGAGATCACTACTCTACTCATCCTGCTCTTCAGCTTCCAACCTAACGCTCTGTAGTCACTTTTCAGATCCTCAGTCCCTTTCCTGACTATATCATTGGTGCCAATATGTACCACGATTTCTGGCTGCTCACCTCCCCCTTCAGAATCCTGTAAACCCGATTAGCGACATCCCGGACCCTGGCACCAGGGAGGCAGCGTACCTTCCAGGAATCCTGTTCCTGTCCAAAAAATCTCCTATCAATCCATCTAACTATTGAGTCCCCTACCATTAGCGCTTATCTATTCTTCCCCCCTTTCCCTTCTGAGCCACAGTGCCAGGCTCAGTACCAGAGACCTGACAAGATTAGATTAGATTCCCTACAGTGTGGAAACAGGCCCTGCGGCCCAACCAGTCCACATCAACTCTCCGAAGAGCAACCCATCCAGACCCATTTCCCCCTGAATATGCACCTAACACTGTGGGCAATTTATCATGGCCAATTCACATGACATGCACAGCTTTGGATTGTGGGAGGGAACTGGAGCACCCGAGGAAACCCACACAGTCACAGGGAGAATGTGTAAACTCCACACAGAGAGTCGCCCGAGGCTGGAATCAAACCTGGGACCCTGGTGCTGTGAGGCTGAAGTGCTAACCACTGAGTCACTGTGCCACCCAACTATGGCTTTCCCCTGGTAGGCTGACCCCACCAGCAGTATCCAAAACAGTATACTTATTGCTGAGGGGAACGGCCACAGGGGATCTCTGCTCTATCTGTTGGTTCCCTTTCCTCCCCCTGACTATAGTATGAGTACTATAGTTGGGTCAGTTTTTGTCCAGTGTGTGCAGGAGGGCTTCCTGACACAGTCTGTATACAGGCCAACAAGGGGTGAAGCCACATTAGATTTGGTACTGGGTAATGAGCCCGGCCAGGTGTTAGACTTGGAAGTAGGTGAGTACTTTGGTGATAGCAATCACAATTCTGTTATGTTTACTTTAGTGATAGAAAGGGATGGGTGTATGCCACTGAACAAGAGTTACAGCTGGGGGAAAGGCAATTACAATATGATTTCGCAAGATTTAGGAAGCATAGGATGGGGAAGGAAACTACACGGGATGGGCACATTAGAAATGTGGAGCTTATTCAAGGAAAAGCTTCTGAGTGTCCTAGATAAGTATGTACCTGTCAGGCAGGGAGGAAGCTGTAGAGCACGGGAGCCGTGGTTTATGAAGGAAGTGGAATCTCTGGTCAAGAGGATGAAGGCTTATGTTAGGATGAGGTGTGAAGGCTCAGTTAGGGCACTTGACAGTTACAAGGTAGCCAGGAAAGACCTAAAGAGAGAGCTCAGAAGAGCCAGGAGGAGACATGAGAAGTTGTTGGCAGATAGGATCAGGGAAAACCCTAAGGCTTTCTATAGGTATTTAAGGAATAAAAGAATGACGAGAGTAAGATTAGGGCCAATCAAGGATAGTAGTGTTGTGTGTGGAGTCAGAAGAAGTAGGGGAAGCACTAAATGAATATTTTTCGACAGTATTCACTCTAGAAAATGACAATGTTGCCGAGGGGAATACTGAGATACAGGCTACTAGACTAGGTGGGATTGAGGTTCACAAGGAAGAGGTATTAGAAATCCTGCAGAGTGTGAAAATAGATAAGTCCCCTGGCCCGATGGGATTTATCCTAGGATCCTCTGGGAAGCCAGGGAGGAGATTGCCGAGCCTTTGGCATTGATCTTTAAATCGTCATTGTCTACAGGAATAGTGCCAGAAGACTGGAGGATAGCAAATGTGGTTCCCCTGTTCAAGAAGGGGAGTAGAGACAACTCTGGTATTTATAGACCAGTGAGCCTTACTTCAGTTGTTGGTAAAGTGTTGGAAAATGTTATAAGAGGTAGGATTTATAATCATCTAGAAAAGAATAATTTGATTAGGGATAGTCAGCACGGTTTTGCGAAAGATAGATTGTGCCTCACAAACCTCATTGAGTTCTTTGAGAAGGTGACCAAACAGGTAGATGAGAGTAAACTGGTTGATGTGGTGTATATGGATTTCAGCAAGGCGTTCAATAAGGTTCCCCACAGTAGGCTATTGTACAAAATGCGGAGGAATGGGATTGTAGGAGATATTGCAGTTTGGATCAGTAATTGGCTTGCTGAAAGAAGACAGAGGGTGGTGGTTGATGGGAAATGTTCATCCTGGAGTCCAGTTACCAGTGGCGTACCGCAAGGGTTGGTGTTGGGTCCACTGCTGTTCGTCATTTTTATAAACGACCTGGATGAGGCTGAAGAAGGGTGGGTTAGTAAATTTGCAGACGACCCTAAGGTCGGTGGAGTTGTGGGCAGTGACGAAGGATGTTGTAGGTTACAGAGGGACATAGATAAGCTGCAGAGCTGGGCTGAGAGGTGGCAAATGGAGTTTAATGCGGACAAGTGTGAGGTGATTCACTTTGGTCGGAGTAACCGGAATGCAAAGTACTGGGCTAATGGTAAGATTCTTGGTAGTGTAGATGAGCAGAGAGATCTCTGTGTCCATGTACACAGATCCCTGAAAGTTGCCACCCAGGTTGACAGGGTTGTTAAGAAGGCACACAGTGTTTTAGCTTTTATTGATAAAGGGATCGAGTTCTGGAACCATGAAGGTTATGCTACAGCTGTACAAAACTCTGTTGCGGCCGCACTTGGAGTATTGTGTACAGTTCTGGTCACCGCATTATAAGGAGGATGTGGAAGCTTTGGAAAGGGTGCAGAGGAGATTTACTAGGATGTTGCCTGGTATGGAGGGAAGATCTTACGAGGAAAGGCTGAGGGACTTGAGGCTGTTTTCATTGGAGAGAAGAAGGTTGAGAGGTGACTTAATAGAGAACATGTAAGATAATCAGAGGGTGAGATAGGGTGGACAGGGAGAGCCTTTTCCAAGTATGGTGACAGCAAGCACGAGGGGGCATAGCTTTAAATTAAGGGTTGATAGATATAGGACAGATGTCAGAGGTAGTTTCTTTACTCAGAGAGTAGTAAGGGTATGGAATGCTTTGCCTGCAACGGTCGTAAATTCACCAACTTTAAGTACATTTAAGTCGTCATTGGACAAGCATATGGATGTACATGGAATAGTGTAGGTTAGATGGACTTCAGATTGGTATGACAGGGTGGAGCAACATCGAGGGCCGAAGGGCCTGTACTGCGCTGTAATGTTCTATGTTCTATTACAGTAACCCAGCTGTCCTTATCCTGTGTCTGGGGAGTGACCACCTCCCTGCACATCCTCTCAATCTCCCCCTCAGCCTCCCAGATGATCCGTAGTTCATCCAGCTCCAGCTCCAGTTCCCTAACTCGGTTTCCGAGGAGCTGGAGTTGGGTGCACGTCCCGCAGATGTAGTCGGCAGAGACATGTGAAGTGTCTCTCATCTGCCACATTCTGCAGGAGGAACATGGAACTGCCCTGACATCCATATCCCGCTGCCCTGAAAGCCCACTCAGGGCTAAACAAAGGAAGAGAAGAAAAAAAATGAGAAACCTGAAAACTTACTGAGTTTACAGACTCTTAGTAAGGTTAGAGGAGGTGGGTGGGAGGGATGCCCTACTGGGTATGGTCACGGGTTTAGATCTCACCTACTTAAAATCTTCCTGGCAGCCCTCATTTCTCTCCGCCCTCTCCTCTCGCTCTGTTCCCAGCAGTCCTTCGCTCCTCCCTCACATCTCTCGGCAAAATATTGTCGTAAAATTTGACCCTTGATCTGATTGTATCTCTGTGGTAGTCTGCTTCCAGTGAAAACCTTGAGTATCTTTTCTACAATCTTTTTAGCAGTGATATTGCATAATTAAATGCCCTCTGCAAATCCAGAGGGCACATCCATTATTGTTCAGAAACATTGATTCCCATTTGTTTTTGCAGAAAAATCTTTACAAAATAGGTGGCAGGTTTACACAGAGGATCTGGATCAGCACAGGCTTGGAGGGCCGAAGGGCCTGTTCCTATGCTATAATTTTCTTTGTGCTTTGTTGCCTCCCAGGTGCCAGGGTTTGTGATGTCTCGGATCGTGTTTTCGGGAACCTTGAGGGGGAGGGGGAGCCCCAGGTCGTGGTCCACATAGACTCCAACGACATAGGTAGGAAGAAGGATGGAGATCTGAGGCAGAAATTCAGGAAGCTAGGGAGGAGGCTTAGAGCTGGAACAAACAGAGTTGTTATCTTTAAGTTGTCTGTACAATGTGCTAGAGAGATGAGGAATAGGAAGAGAGAGGAGTTGAACACGTGGCTGCAGAGATGGTGCAAGAGGGAGGGTTTCAGATTCATGGATATTTGGAGTTAATTCTGGACTAGATGGGACCTCTACAAACAGGATGGTCTACACCTGAACCAGAGGAGTACCAATATCCTGGGGGGGAAATTTGCTAATGCTATTCGGGTGTGTTGAAACTAATGCAGCAGTGGGGTGGGAACCTAAATTGTAGTTCCAGTGTCCAGGTGGTTGAGGGCATTTAGGTCTGAAATAAAGTTTCAAGGTCACAAGAGTTCACAGGCAAGCAGGAACATGGTTTGAATTGTGTCTACTTCAACGCCAGGAGCATCTGGAATAAGGTGGGTGAACTTGCAGCGTGGGTTGGTACCTGCGACGTCGATGTTGTGATCATTACGGAGACATGGACAGAGCAGGGACAGGAATGGTTGTTGCAGGTTCCGGGGTTTAGATGTTTCAATAAGAATGGAGAAGATGGTAAAAGAGAGGGAGGTGTGGCATTGTTAGTCAAGTACAGTATTACGGTGACAGAAAGGATGTTTGAGGACTCGTCTACTGAGGTAGTATGGGCTGAGGTTAGAAACAGGAAAGGAGAGGTCACCCTGTTGGGAATTTTCTATCGACCTCCGAACAGTTCCTGAAACTTAGAGAAGATTGCAAAGATAACTCTGGATGGGAGCGAGAGTAACAGGGGAGTTGTTATGGGGCATTTTAACTTTCCAAATATTGACTGGAAATACTATAGTTTGAGTATGTTAGATGGGTCAATTTTTATTCAATGTGTGCAGAAAGGTTTCCTGACAGAGTATGTAGACAAAATGGGGTGAGGCCACATTGGATTTGTTATTGTGTACTGAATGTGGTCAAGTGTTAGACTTCGAGGTAGTGAGCACTTTGGTGATAGTGACCACCATTTGGTTATGTTTACTTTAGCGATGGAAATGGATAGTGATATACCGCAGGGCAAGTGTTATTGCTGGGGGAAAGGCAATTATGATGCGATTAGACAAGACTTAGGATGGGCAAGGAAACTGCAGGGAATGGACACAATAGAAATGTGGAACTTATAGAATTCGAGGAAAATAGCAAGCACTAATTTTCTCTAAGACAGAGTGAGGTGTGTCATTGCTGTCACTTTAACGAGGTTATTTTGTCCTTGAGTTTTTTTAAGAGGCCATAAAAGCAGAGGTGTCGAGGGGGTTGAGAAAAAACCCTTTTCAGCAATGGCAAGGGAGTGAGCAGTTCTCCCAGTTCAGCTCTTTCCAGTTTGGTTTTGTTTGTGGCAGTCACAAGATGCTGGATTCCAGGAAAAATCGCAGCTTCAGCAGATGATTCCTGACTGACTGTCTCTCTGACATCACTTTGGATATTGTTCCCTCGTGCCTGTAAGAATCTGTGTTTCAGTTTACCTTTTTGCCAAGGAGTGTATTTATGGGATGTTACTGGATCCTTCGCTAAGTTTCTGTATCAGTTTGGTTAAGTTTTCCAACAGTTAAGTTATTCGAAATTCCATTTTCCTTTGTTTGTGTTTCAACTGTCGTGTTGAAGTAAATTGTGTTTTAATTAAAGCTGCGTGGTTCGACCAGCTGCATCATACATAGAATAACCACTTCACATCTGCCTTTAAAATAAGAAAATGTTAAATTCGAGGCTTCCTTCCTCTTATATTTTGAGGGGTTCTGGCCTGGTCCATAACACCCTGGGGGCTCTAGTCGGGATTGATTCCATAATCCCAGTTTGCATTTAGAGCTGCTGGACTCTCAGACGGTGAGTGTTAGGTTTTCGTGTCTTCTGCACTGGGTGTTGGATTAGTTTGGTTGAGACTGTGCTTGGTGCAGTAATGGCACTTTCAGTCTCTCAGAGATTTCTGGGTGGGAAAGAAATGACTTTGGGGGTTTTACAAACGGTAAGCAAGGCAAAGCTGTTGGAATTGCCAGACAAGATGGGGTTAGGATTCTCTATGTCTGTGACAAAAGGAGAGTTAATTATAGCAATAGCTTGGTATTTAAATTTACTGGAAACACCACTGGAATCTTTGGAAATGGCCAGTATTCAATTGTATATGAGGCAGCTGGAACATGTAAAAAATCTAAGACAGTTTGAATTACAGTTAAAAGCAGCAGAAAAAGGAAAGGAGAGGAAGGCCCGAGCAGAAAAAAAGGGAAAGAGAGAGAGAGAGGTGGAAAGGGAGAAAGAGAGTTTGAATTTCAGAAATTGACGATGGGACAGGATGAGGATGGTGGTGAAGGTAGAATGTTGGTATGTGAGGATAGTGAGGATGAGCCAAACCCATTATACCCATAGGCCTGGTGCAGATCTGATTACCTTTGTGAATACCCTTGCCAACTTTTATAGGTGCACCATCCAGAGCACTCTGTCTGGGTGTATCACTACCCGGTATGGCAACTGTACCATTCAGGATCAGAGACGGTTACAGAGAGTGGGGAACTCGGCCCGGACAATCACAAAGGCCAACCTCCCATCTATAGAATCCATCTACCAGGCCCATTGTCAAGGAAAGGCTGGCAGCATTCTCAAAGATCCATCCCACCCTGGCTATGTTTTTCTACAACCAGAAACCTGAACATACGCACCAGCTGGTTTCGTAACAATCCCTCTACCAAAATAAGCTAACACAGCATATGCCTCCGTAACAGTTTCTACCCACTGTTGTTAGAATACTGAATGGACTCACAAACTCTTAACATTCGCCTGTACCTGTGTTTTTGTTTTTGCCGCTGTTTACCTATTATTTACTATCTCTGCTACTTAACTCTGTGATCTGCCTGCATTGCTCACAAGACAAAGCTTTTCACTGTGCCTCGGTACACGTGACAAAAAATTCAACTCAACTCAATTAACTATATCCAAGCATTGTCAAAATTTGATGAGATAAATGTAGAAGCCTTTTTCATCTCAGTTGAGAAAATGAGGAAACAAATGAACACAGAACATAGAAGAAAGAACATTACAGCTCCGTACAGGCCCTTCGGCCCTCGATGTTGCACCAACCTGTGGAACCAATCTGAACCCTATCAAACCTACACCAGTCCATTATCATCCATATGTTTATCCAATGACCATTTAAATGCCCTTAAGGTTGGCGAGTCTACTACTGCTGCAGGCTGTGTGTTCCACACCCCTACTACTCTCTGAGTAAAGAAACTACCTCTGACATCTGTCCTATATCTATCATCCCTCAATTTAAAGCTATGTCCCCTTGTGCTAGCCATCGCCATCCGAGGAAAAAGACTCTCTCTGTCCACCCTATCTAATCCTCTGATTATCTTATATGTCTCTATTAAGTCATCTCTCAACCTTCTTCTCTCTAACGAAAACAATCTCAAGTCCCTCAGCCTTTCCTCATAACACCTTCCCTCCAAACCAGGCAACATCCTAGTAAATCTCCTCTGCACTCTTTCCAAAGCTTCCACGTCCTTTTTATAATGCGGTGACCAGAACTGTATGCAATTCTCCAAGTGTAGCTGCACTAGAGTTTTGTACAGCTGCAGCATGACCTCATGGTTCCAAGACTCAATCCCTCTACCGATAAAAGCTAACACACTGTGTGTCTTCTTAGAATCCAATCAACCTGGGTGGCAACTTTCAGGGATCCATGTACATGGACTCCAAGATCTCTCTGCTCATCTACACTACCAATAATCTTACCATTAGCCCAGTACTCAGCATTCCTGTTACTCCTTCCAAAGTGAATAACATCACACATTTCCACATTAAACTCTACTTTCCACCTCTCAGCCCAGCTTTGCAGCTTATCTATGTCCCTCTGTAACCTGCAACATCCTTCAGCACTATCCACAACTCCACCGACCTTCATGTCATCCGCAAATTTACTAACCCATGCCTCTACACCTTCATCTAGCGGGTCATTTATAAAAATGACAAACAGCAGTGGACCCAAAACAGATCCTTGCAGTATAACACCAGTAACAGAGTTCCAGGATAAACACTTCTCATCAACCACCACCCTCAGTCTTCTTTCAGCTAGACAATTTCTGATCCAAACCATTAAATCACCCTCAATCAACTTTATCGAATACCATACTGAAATCCATGTAGAGCTGAAAATGTGTTGCTGGAAAAGCGCAGCAGGTCAGGCAGCATCCAGGGAACAGGAGAATCGACGTTTCGGGCATAAGCCCTTCTTCAGGAATGAAATCCATATACACCACATCAACCACTTTACCCTCATCCACCTGTTTGGTCTCCTTCTCAAAGAACTCAATAAGGTTTGTGAGGCACAACCTACTCTTCACAAAACCATGTTGACCATCCCTAATCAACTTATTCCTCTCTAGAAGATTAAAATTCTATCTCTTATAACCTTTTCAACAATTTACTCACAACCAAAGTCAGGCTCACTGGTCCATATTTACCAAAGTTGTCTTTACCCCCCCTTCTTGAACAAGGGAACAACATTTGCTATCCTCCAGTCTACTGGCACTATTCCTGTAGACAATGACGACATATAGATCAAAGCCTAAGACTTTGTAATCTTCTCCCTGCCTTCCCAGAGAATCCTAGGATAAATCCCATCTGGCCCATGGGACTTATCTATGCTGTGGTTCTGTTCGCCGAGCTGGAAGTTTTTGTTGCAAACGTTTCATCCCCTGGTTAGGTGACATCATCAGTGCTTGGGAGCCTCCTGCGAAGCGCTTCTTTGATGTTTCCTCCGGTGTTTATAGTGGTCTGTCCCTGCCGCTTCCGGTTGTCAGTTTCAGCTGTCCGCTGTAGTGGTTGGTATATTGGGTCCAGGTCGATGTGTTTGTTGATGGAGTTTGTGGATGAATGCCATGCCTCTAGGAATTCCCTGGCTGTTCTCTGTCTGGCTTACCCTATGATAGTAGTGTTGTCCCAGTCGAATTCATGTTGCTTGTTGTCTGCGTGTGTGGCTACTAAGGATAGCTGGTCGTGTCGTTTCGTGGCTAGTTGATGTTCATGTATGCGGATTGCTAGCTGTCTTCCTGTTTGTCCTATATAGTGTTTAGTGCAGTCCTTGCATTCGCCAAAAACGGATACCCGCGCAACTTCATCAAAGATGCCTAAGAGAAAGACCACGGAACGAGGACATGCCACAACCAAAAGGACTAGCCACACTACCATACATCAGGAGCATCTCAGAACTGACAGCCAGACTACTGCGACCCCTAGGACTCATAACGGCACACAAACCAACAGCCACGCTCAGACAACAACTCACCAGAACGAAGGACCCGATACCCAACATGAGCAAGACGAATGTAGTGTACAAAATACCATGCAAGGACTGCACTAAACACTATATAGGACAAAGTGTATCTATTTTTACACTTTCCAGAATTGCTAACACCTCCTCCTTGTGAACTTCATCCTGTCTCGTCTTGTAGCTGGCATCCCAATATTCTCCTTGATAACATAATCTTACTCTAGTCATTCTTTTATTCCTGATATACCCAGAGAAAGCTTTCGGGGTTTCCTTGATTGTATCTGCCAACAACTTTTCATGTCCCATCCTGGCTCTTCTTAGCTCTCACTTTCGGTCTTTCCTGGCTAGCTTGTACCTCTCAAGCGCCCTAACTTAGCCTTCACGTCTCATCCTGATGTAAGCCTTCTTCTTCCTCTTGGCAAGAGATTCAACTTCTTTTGTAAACCACAGCTCCCGTGTTTTTGAATGTTGCAATCAGGGAGACTAGAGGATTTTGTGTGACATTTAGGATGTGGTCTGGGGCCCATATTCACAGTGAATTTAGATCTACAATGTGACTAACAAATGGAGACAGGGGATCATGTGTAAAGTAAAATGAGAGGGTTGTTTCACACCAGCACTCACTATTGTTTTCCCAAAACATGTTCCAACCCAAACCAAACACTGCGTGACAGTCTTGAAGGGCTGAATGGTCTCCTATGTTTCAGTGCACAAGGGACAAGGAACATGTGGCCTCCAACTGCTCCAGTTTAGCAGCTCGGAAAGGCTGAATGGCCTGTTGGGACATAGGACTGAAGAGCACGAATGGGTCATTAGACACTTTGACCTTGTTCCAGCAGGCACTAAGATCATGGCTTATCTGTTTGTGGTATCAGCTGCACTTTCCTAGCTGTTGTTCATTATCCCAGAGACACACACACACAGACACACACACACAGACACACACACACACAGACAGACACACACACAGACAGACACACACACAGACAGACACACACACAGACAGACACACACACAGACACACACACAGACACACACACAGACACACATGTCTGAAGAATAGAAAAACATATCTGCAGCATATCGGCTTGAAAGACCACTGTCCAAATAATAGTTGAACTCATATTGAACTTGGGCGGTACGGTGGCTCAGTGGTTAGCTCTGCTGTCTCACAGCTCCAGGGACCTGGGTTCAATCCCTGCCTTGGGTGACTGTGTGGAGTTTGCACGTTCTCCCCGTGTCTGTGTGGGTTTCCTCCGGGTGCTCCGGTTTCCTCCCGACCTCCCAGTCCAAACATGTGCAGGTCTGGTGAATCGGCCAGGCTAAATTGCCCCATAGTGTTAGGTGAATTAGTTAGGGGTAAATGTAAGGAAATGGGTCTGGGTGGGTTACTCTTCGGAGTGTCGGAGTGGACTTGTTGGACCGAATGGCCTATTTCCATACTGTAGGGAATCTAATCATGACAAAACAAAAATGATAATTGTCCCAAATGTTATTCTGCCACTGAAGTTATTCCACTCACATAAGCTGCTGGCTTTGGGGTTTCCTCCTGAACAGTTGGATTTGGCTGAATTCCCTTTGTGTTGGGCTGTGGGGAGAATCTAATGAATCCTGACCAGGAATCCTCCACAAGTGGTAAAGATGACTGATGGATTTTGACCTTTCATAGGTTGCTGGATGGAGGAATACAGAAAGACTAGGAGCAATAGGCTGTTGCACCTGAAAGTTTTATAAAATCATGAGGAGCATGGGTATGGTGAATAGCCAAAGTCATTTTCCTCGGGGAGGGGAGTCCAAAACTAGAGGGCAATGATTTAAGGTGCGAGGGGAAAGATTTAAAACATACCTGAGGGGTAACTGCCTCCCTTAAAATTTTTAAAACTGGATTACAAAACATTGCAAATTTCAAAGTTAAAAATTACACAACACCACGTTATAGTCCAACAGGTTTAATTGGAAGCACACTAGCTTTCGGAGCGTCTCTCCTTCATCAGGTGATAGTGGAGGGCTCAATCCTAACACACAGAATTTATAGCAAAAATTTACAGTGTGTTGTAACTGAAATTATACATTGAAAAATTGATTGTCTGTTAAGCCTTTCATCTGTTTGAATATCGTGTTAGTTTCACTTCTTTCATGTGTAAATCACAAAACCTTTTTAAAGAAGTTGCATTCTCAGGTTAGCTGTTAACAATGGTGATAGCTAGGCAATATGTTGAAGGTAAAAACAATGACTGCAGATGCTGGAAACCAGATTCTGGATCAGTGATGCTGGAAGAGCACAGCAATTCAGGCAGCATCCAACGAGCAGCGAAATTGACATTTTGGGCAAAAGCCCTTCATCAGGAATAAAGGCAGAGAGCCTGAAGCGTGGAGAGATAAGCTAGACGAGGGTGGGGGTGGGGATAGAGTAGCATAGAGTACAATGGGTGAGTGGGGGAGGGGATGAAGGTGAGCTTCAGGGCAGAGGAAATGAGCTGGGAGTTGCAGTGGGAGAGGGACTCCCTGAGATTCTTGTAGAGAGAGGAGGAGAACTTCTTCAAGGCAGGCATCCTTGCTTGTTCAGTCAAATCCTTGTCAAAAAGGGAAAGTGGAAATGGCATTCGAACTGCTGCGCTGGTTTCTTTGATCACTGGAGATCCTCTAGATTCTGAGAGGAGTCTCAACCACTCAGTCTGTGTGTGTGTGTGTGTGTCTGTCTCTGTGTGTGTCTGTCTCAGTGTGTGTGTGTGCGTGCATCTGTCTGTCTGTGTGTGTGTCTGTGTGTCTGTCTGTGTGTCTGTCTGTGTGTCTGTCTGTGTGTCTGTCTGTGTGTGTGTGTCTGTGTGTGTGTGTCTGTCTGTCTGTGCGTCTGTGTGTGTGTGTCTGTCTCTGTGTGTCTGTCTGGGTTGGGGGTTGTGAGTGTGAGAAAGTGTATGTATGTGTGTCTTAAGTCTGTGAGGGGGTGCATGTGTGAGTGTGGTAGAGTTTGTGTCTGTGAGGGTGTGTGTGGGTGTCTGTGTGCGTGTCTATGTATGTGTGTCCGTGTGTATAGGAGTGGTTTATGTCATGGCTGCAGTTGGAGATGAAGAGATCAAGGGTGGGTAACAGGCCAGCATGGGCTATCCAGGTGGATGGGGTGTATTGGAGGCAGGAGCAGAGGTTCTCGGTGGGTGGGCAGGAGTCTTGATTGAAAAAGTGGGCCCGAAGGTGGAGGCAGCGGAAGAAACTTTCAATGTCGCAATGTGTATCGAATCATTAATCCAGGAGCGTAGAGAGATGAAGGTGAGGTCTTTGCTGAGGAAAGAACATTCATCCTCTCTAAGGGGGAGGTTGGAGGCAATTGTAAAAACACGGCAGGGCTTGGAGCTAGGACCTAGTGTCGGGCAGGACCTGAGAGTGGGGGCAGAGACTGCCACTGGAGTGGGCGTGGTTTTGGGGGTCAGGACTGACATCACCATGGGAGGGCAGAAGTAGCTGCGGTGCTGGCACTTGCGAGGGCGGAAATGATGCAATGCATGGTGTCATCTGAGTTTCTGTGAGTGATGTCACTCTTGGCTGAAGTGACATTGGCGATGTAGTCGTTGGTGTTCTGGTGAGTGATGTCTTTGGGGACGAAAGTGGCTCAGGCAGTGGCAACTGCCAGGGTGGAAGTGACGTACAGGATAGGTATCGCGTTGGTGCCAGCAGCAGTGGATCCTGTGGTGGCTGTGGATCCTACGGTGGTCATGGCAGACTAACACCGCAGTGCATGAGATTAACATTGAGATTGCTGCTCTGATAAAACAACAGCCCTACAGACTTAATCCTCTCCAAGTAGCACAGATTCAGAAGGAAATGGAAGCGGTGCTCCAAGAAGACAACGTAGAGACGAGGCAAAGCTAATGGAGGTTGACAGTCATGTTGGTTCCTAAGCCTAATGGTACTCTACAGTTCTGCACATATTATTGGAAGTTCAACACTGTGACCAAGTTTGACCCATTTTCAAGACTGGAGGATTGTGTAGCCAACTACATCAGAAAGTTGGACTTACTTCACGGGGAGGGCTGCATACAGCAGTGAGAGTGATGGAGCATGAGTCTTGTTCAGGGGAAGGTAATATAACAGATAGGCAGTGAGGGAGCGGAGAAAATACAGTGATGCTGATCCTGGCAGAGCGGGGAAGGTTATTGTTCCTTGTCTTGTATTGCTGGACATTCCTTCAGACCGCAGATACTGCACTGAGCTGGGTGATGAGCTCAGACCATGCTTGGTCAGTTTGGTAATGTGGCCTCGTCTGGGAAGAGAATAGTCCCCCTCTGTACTCACCCATTCACCAGGACCTCCGTGCCTCTGTCGATAAATCATGGTGAAATACCCCTTTAGCTGCCCCAGCTCAGGACAACACTGTCACAGACCTACCCCAGCTCAGGACAACACTCTCACAGACCTGCCCCAGCTCAGGACAATACTCTCACAGACCTACCCAAGCTCAGGACAACACTCTCACAGCCCTACCCCAGCTCAGGACAACACTCTCACAGACCTGCCCCAGCTCAGGACAACACTCTCACAGACCTGCCCCAGCTCAGGACAACACTCTCACAGACCTGCCCCAGCTCAGGACAACACTCTCTCAGACCTGCCCCAGCTCAGGACAACACTCTCACAGGCCTGCCCCAGCTCAGGATAACACTCTCACAGACCTGCCCCAGCTCAGGGCAACACTCTCACAGACCTGCCCCAGCTCAGGGCAACACTCTCACAGACCTGCCCCAGCTCAGGGCAACACTCTCACAGACCTGCCCCAGCTCAGGGCAACACTCTCACAGACCTGCCCCAGCTCAGGGCAACACTCTCACAGACCTACCCCAGCTCAGGACAACACTCTCACAGACCTGCCCCAGCTCAGGACAACACTCTCACAGACCTGCCCCAGCTCAGGGCAACACTCTCACAGACCTGCCCCAGCTCAGGACAACACTCTCACAGACCTGCCCCAGCTCAGGACAACACTGTCACAGACCTACCCCAGCTCAGGACAACGCTCTCACAGACCTGCCCCAGCTCAGGGCAACACTCTCACAGACCTACCCCAGCTCAGGACAACACTCTCACAGACCTACCCCAGCTCAGGACAACACTCTCACAGACCTACCCCAGCTCAGGACAACACTCTCACAGACCTACCCCAGCTCAGGACAACACTCTCACAGACCTACCCCAGCTCAGGACAACACTCTCACAGACCTACCCCAGCTCAGGACAACACTCTCACAGACCTACCCCAGCTCAGGACAACACTCTCACAGACCTGCCCCAGCTCAGGACAACACTCTCACAGACCTGCCCCAGCTCAGGACAACACTCTCACAGACCTGCCCCAGCTCAGGGCAACACTGTCACAGACCTGCCCCAGCTCAGGACAACACTGTCACAGACCTGCCCCAGCTCAGGACAACACTGTCACAGACCTGCCCCAGCTCAGGGCAACACTGTCACAGACCTGCCCCAGCTCAGGACAACACTCTCACAGACCTACCCCAGCTCAGGACAACACTCTCACAGACCTGCCCCAGCTCAGGACAACACTCTCACAGACCTGCCCCAGCTCAGGACAACACTCTCACAGACCTGCCCCAGCTCAGGACAACACTCTCACAGACCTGCCCCAGCTCAGGACAACACTCTCACAGACCTGCCCCAGCTCAGGACAACACTCTCACAGACCTGCCCCAGCTCAGGACAACACTCTCACAGACCTGCCCCAGCTCAGGACAACACTCTCACAGACCTGCCCCAGCTCAGGACAACACTCTCACAGACCTGCCCCAGCTCAGGACAACACTCTCACAGACCTGCCCCAGCTCAGGACAACACTCTCACAGACCTACCCCAGCTCAGGACAACACTCTCACAGACCTGCCCCAGCTCAGGACAACACTCTCACAGACCTGCCCCAGCTCAGGACAACACTGTCACAGACCTACCCCAGCTCAGGACAACACTCTCACAGACCTGCCCCAGCTCAGGACAACACTGTCACAGACCTACCCCAGCTCAGGACAACACTCTCACAGACCTGCCCCAGCTCAGGACAACACTGTCACAGACCTACCCCAGCTCAGGACAACACTCTCACAGACCTGCCCCAGCTCAGGACAACACTCTCACAGACCTGCCCCAGCTCAGGACAACACTGTCACAGACCTGCCCCAGCTCAGGACAACACTCTCACAGACCTGTAAAGGACCTCTACTGTTCTTCATCCACAGAAGGATCCAAAAACGAAACAATCAGTTCTTCCTAGCCATATTGGAAATTAAAGACAGTAAGTACCAAAAACTTTCATGTACTTACCCCCCACACTCCGGATTCCTCAACTGTTCCAGAAACTTCCATCAGCCTGCGAACTCAGTCCAGCGCCATTACACACGCCGCTACAGCGCCCGCGGCAATAGCTGCCGCCGCCGATGACGTCACTTCCGCCCCCACCGACCTCGCAGCCGATCTCCGATTGCATGCCCAACCCCGCCCCCACGCCAAATCCGTCACCACGCCCAACCCCGCCCCCACGCCGATCTCCGTCCCCGCCTCCAGGCCTAACCCCGCCCCCACACCCAGCTCCAGCCCCACACCAGGTCCTAGCTCCCCGCCCTGCCGTGTTTTCACCATCCCTCCAGACCTCCCCCTCTCTGAGGATGAAAGATCAGTCCTCAGCAGAGGCCTCACCTTCATTCCCCTACGCTCCCGGATTAATGAGTTCAACACACGGCGTGACATCGAACAATTCTTCCGCCGCCTTCATCTCCGTGCCTACTTCTTTAACCAAGACTCCCGCCCACCCTCTGACGACCCCTTCTCCCGCCTCCAACACACCCCATCCACCTGGACACCCCGTGCTGGCCTCCTACCTGCCCTCGTCCTCTTCATAGCAAACTGCCGCCGCGATATTAACCGCCACCTGAACTCCCCCACCCCTCTCACCCACTCCAACCTCTCACCCTCGGAACGCGCAGCCCTCCACTCACTCCGTTACAACCCCAACCTCACCATCAAACCAGCTGACAAGGGAGGCGCGGTAGTAGTTTGGCGCACTGACCTCTACACCGCTGAGGCCAAACGCCAGCTCGCAGATACCTCCTCCTCCTGCCCCCTTGACCATGACCCCACCCCCTACCACCAAACCATCATCTCCCAGACCGTCCATAACCTCATCACCTCAGGGGACCTCCCATCCACCGCCTCCAACCTCATAGTCCCACAACCCCGCACCTCCCGCTTCTACCTCCTGCCCAAAATCCACAAACCTGACTGCCCCGGACGACCCATCGTCTCAGCCTGCTCCTGCCCCACCGAACTCATCTCGGCATACCTCGACACGGTCCTGTCCCCATTAGTCCAAGAACTCCCCACCTACGGTCAGGACACCACCCATGCCCTCCACCTGCTCCATGATTTTTGCTTCCTCGGTCCCCAACGCCTTATCTTCACCATGGACATCCAGTCCCTGTACACCTCCATCCCCCATCACGAAGGACTCAAAGCCCTCCGCTTCTTCCTTTCCCGCCGTACCAACCAGTATCCTTCCACTGACACCCTCCTTCGACTGACTGAACTGGTCCTCACCCTGAACAACTTCTCTTTCCAATCCTCCCACTTCCTCCAAGCGAAAGGAGTAGCCATGGGCACCCGCATGGGCCCCAGCTATGCCTGCCTCTTCGTAGGATATGTGGAACAGTCCATCTTCCGCAGCTACACTGGCCCCACCCCCCACCTTTTCCTCCGCTACATCGATGACTGTATCGGCGCCGCCTCGTGCTCCCACGAGGAGGTTGAACAGTTCATCCACTTTACCAACATCTTCCACCCCGACCTCAAATTCACCTGGACAGTCTCAGATTCCTCCCTCCCCTTCCTCGACCTTTCTATTTCTATCTCAGGCGACCGAATCAACACGGACATCTACTGCAAACCGACCGACTCCCACAGCTACCTGGACTACACCTCCTCCCACCCTGCCCCCTGTAAAAACGCCATCCCATATTCCCAATTCCTTCGTCTCCGCCGCATCTGCTCCCAGGAGGACCAGTTCCAAAAACGTATAACCCAGATGGCCTCCTTCTTCAAGGACCGCAATTTCCCCCCCGACGTGGTCGACGATGCCCTCCACCGCATCTCTTCCACTTCCCGATCCTCCGCCCTTGAGCCCTGCTCCTCCAATCGCCACCAGGACAGAACCCCACTAGCCCTCACCTACCACCCCACTAACCTCCATGTACAGCGCATCATCCGCCGTCATTTCCGCCACCTCCAAACGGACCCCACCACCAGGGATATATTTCCCTCCCCTCCCCTATCAGCATTCCGTAAAGACCACTCCCTCCGTGACTCTCTCGTCAGATCCACACCCTCCACCAACCCAACCTCCACTCCCAGCACCTTCCCCGCAACCGCAGGAGGTGCAAGACTTGCGCCCACACCTCCCCCCTCACCTCCCTCCAAGGCCCCAAAGGAAACTTCCATATCCGCCACAGATTCACCTGCACCTCCACACACATCATCTATTGCATCCTCTGCACCCGATGTGGCCTCCTCTATATTGAGGAGACAGGCCGGCTACTTGCGGAGTGTTTCAGAGAACACCTCTGGGACACCTGGACCAACCAACCCAACCACCCTGTGGCTCAACACTTCAACTTCCCCTCCCACTCCACCAAGGATATGCAGGTCTTTGGACTCCTCCATCGCCAGACCACAACAACACGATGGTTGGAGGAAGAGCGGCTCATCTTCCGCCTAGGAACCCTCCAACCACAAGGGATGAACTCGGATTTCACCAGTTTCCTCATTTCCCCTCCCCCCACCTTGTCTCAGTCAAATCCCTCGAATTCAGCACCGCCTTCCTAACCTGCAATCTTCTTCCTGACCTCTCCGCCCCCACCCCAGTCTGACCTATCACCCTCACTTTGACCTCTTTCCACCTATCACATTTCCGACGCCCCTCCCCCAAGTCCCTCCTCCCTACCTTTTATCTTAGCCTGCTGGACAAACCTTCCTCATTCCTGAAGAAGGGCTTATGCCCGAAACGTCGATTCTCCTGTTCCCTGGATGCTGCCTGACCTGCTGCGCTTTTCCAGCAACACATTTTCAGCTCAGAGTAAACCATGCAGGGCTGCTTCACAATGAGAAAGCTCAACCATGTGCCCATTGGCCTTTTTAAGGTGACACAAGTGGTAGAGATCATGGAATATCCTGGGGCATCCAGCAGGGGCATCCATGGTGGGTGGGAGAATTGGGCTGGCATTGACTAAGAGCCAGGATGGGTGGGGTAGGTAGCTAATGAGGCAAGTTGGATAAGAGAGTACCAGAAAACTAATCCTCTGTCACACAAAATGAAAATGACACTGAGACAAAGTATTGTTCGATTCAGTCCAATTAGTCAAAGATTGTGCTAAGGCAAACGTGAGGACTGCAGATGCTGGAAACCAGAGTTTAGATCAGAGTGGTGCTGACAAAGCACAGCAGGTCAGGCAGCATCCGAGGAGCAGGAAAATCGACGTTTTGGGCAAAAATCTTTCATCAGGAATAGAGGCAGGAAGTCTCCAGGGGCGAGAGATAAATGGGGGGTGGGGCTGGGGAGAAGGGAGCAATGAGTACAATAGGTGAATGGGGTGGGGATGAAGGTGATAGGTCGGAGAGGAGGGTGGAATGGGTAGGTGGGAAGGGAGATAAGCAGGTAGGACAGGTCATGAGGGCAGTGCTGAGCTGGAAGGTTGGAGCTGGGGTGAGGTGGGGGGGTGAAGGGAAATGAGGAAGCTGTTGAAGTTCACATTGATGCCCTGGGGTTGAAGTGTTCCGAGGAGGAAGATGAGGCGTTCTTCCTCCAGGCATCGGGTGGTGAGGGAGCGGCGGTGAAGGAGGCCCAGGACCTGCATGTCCTTGGCAGAGTGGGACGGTGGGGTTGATTGGTGCGGGTGTCCCAGAGATGATCCCTCCATCCACGCATCAATGAATTTAATACGTATCGTGACGTCAAACACTTCTTCTGCCGCCTTCGCCTCCGAAGGTTACTTTCACAATCAGGATTCCCGCCCACCTTCCGAGGACCCCTTCGCCCACCTCCAACACACTGCATCCACCTGGACACCCCGTGCTGGCCTATTACCTGCCCTCGACCTCTTCATTTCCAACTGCCACCGGGACATTAACCGCCTCAACCTGTCGACCCCCCTCCCCCACTCCAACCTCTCACCCTCACAACGCGCAGCCCTCCAATCCCTCTGCTCCAATCCCAACCTCACCAGCAAACCAGCAGGTAAAGGGGGCGCAGTTGTCGTCTGGCGCACTGACCTCTACACCGCTGAAGCCAAACGCCAACTCGAGGACACCTCTTCCTACCGCCCCCTTGAGCATGACCTCACCCCCCATCACCAAACCATCATCTCCCAGACCATACAGAACCTCATCATCTCAGGAGATCTCCCACCCACAGCTTCCAACCTCATAATCCGGGAACCCTGCACTGCCCGGTTCTACCTCCTTCCCAAGATCCACAAGCCTGACCATCCTGGCTGACCCATTGTCTCAGCATGCTCCTGCCCCACTGAACTCATCTCTACCTACCTCGACACTGTCCTATCCCCCCTAGTCCAGGAACTCCTCACATACATTCAGACACCACCCACGCTCTCCACCTCCTCCAAGAACTCCGTTTCCCCGGCCCCCAATGCCTCATCTTCACCATGGATATCCAATCCCTCTACACCTCCATCCGCCATGACCCGGGCCTCCAAGCCTTCGTTTCTTCCTCTCCCGACACCCCCAACAGTGCCCCTCCACCGACACTCTCATTCATTTGAATTGATCCTCACCCTTAACAATTTCTCCTTTGAATCCTCCCACTTCCTCCAGACCAAAGGGGTAGCCATGGGCACACGTATGGGCCCCAGCTATGCCTGTCTCTTTGTTGGCTACGTAAAACAGTTGATCTTCCGTAATTACACCGGCACCACTCCCCACCTCTTCCTCCGCTACATTGATGACTGCATTGGCGCCACCTCGTGCTCCCGCGAGGAGGTTGAGCAATTCATCAACATCACCAACACATTCCACCCTGACCTTAAATTTACTTGGACCATCTCTGACACCTCCCTCCCCTTCCTGGACCTCTCCATCTCCATCAGTGACGACCGACTTGACACTGACATTTTTTACAAACCCACCGACACCCACCGCTACCTGGATTACACCTCTTCCCACCCTACTTCCTGCAAAAATGCCATCCCATATTCCCAATTCCTCCGCCTCCACCGTATCTGCTCCCAGGAGGACCAGTTCCACCACAAAACACATCAGTTGGCCTCCTTCTTTAGAGATCACCATTTCCCTTCTCATGTTTTTGAAGATGCCCTCCTACGTATCTCATCCACATCCCGCACCTCTGCCCTCAAACTCCATCCCTCCAACTGTAACAAGGACAGACCCCCCCGGTGCTCACCTTCCACCCTACCAACCTTTGCATTAACCACATCATCCGTCGACATTTCACCACCTCCAAACGGACCCCACCCCACCCCTTTCCACCTTCCACAAAGAACGTTCCCTCTGTGACTACCTGTTCAGGTCCATGCCCCCCAACAACACACCGTCCCTTCTTGGCACTCTCCCCTGCCACCGCAGGAATTGCAAAACCTATGCTACACCTCCTCCCTCATCCAAGGCCCCAAAGGAGCCTTCCACATCCATCAAAGTTTCACCTGCACATCCACCCATATCATTTATTGTATATGTTGCTCCCGATGCAGTCTCCTCTACATTGGGGAGACTGGACGCATCCTCGCAGAGCGCTTCCACTCCACCCTCCCCTCTGACCTATCACCTCCATCCCCACCCCAATTCACCTATTGTACTCTTTGCTACCTTCTCCCCAGCCCAACCCGCCCATTTATCTCTCCACCCTGGAGGCTCCCTGCCTCCATTCCAGATGAAGGGCTTTTGCCTGATACGTCGATTTTCCTGCTCCTCAGATGCTGCCTGACCTGCTGTGTTTTACCAGCACCACTCTCATCCAAAGATTGTGCTGATCCCACTCCCAATACAAAGGTGCAGAAGCAATAATCATCCAAACTTTCCACCATCTGAACTCACACCAAAATCTCATTCACCCATCATTCCTGGAACCACTTGCCTGTGTAGTGAGATCCTATCGAAATGTCCTTATTTCAGCATTCTGAAACCCATGGAGACATCCTTCCCTGACATTGTCTCTCAATCTCCCCCTTTTTGTCTGTTTCCCAAACCCCTCCCACTTGTTGGTATTTAAACTGATTCCCCCAACACCTCTCCCTGGCAATGATTTCCTACCCACAGCACCCCTTTTCATGGCACAAGGCAGACACGGAGCTGTAGATGGATGGGAGCCACAGGTCCTTTCACTTCCTATACGGGCTGTAAGTTTCCCCAAGCTGGGCAGCAATCTGACACTGCATTACCGGGCAACGCACCGACATACACATCTCTCTATGCTTGGAGGATAACTGCTCCAGATTTAGAACAATACAGCACAGAACAGGCCCTTCGGCCCACGATGTTGTGCCGAACAATTGTCCTAGCTTAAGCATCCATCCATGCACCTATCCAATTGCTGCTTAAAGGTCACCAAAGATTCTGACTCTGCCACTCCCACAGGCAGCGCATTCCATGCCCCCACCACTCTCTGGGTAAAGAAGATACCCCTGACATCCCCCTATACCTTCCACCCTTCATCTTAAATTTATGTCCCCTTGTAACACTCTGTTGTATCCGGGGAAATAGTTTCTGACTGTCTATCTATTCCCCTGATAATCTTATAAACCTCTATCAAGTCACCCCTCATCCTTCTCCGTTCCAATGAGAAAAGGCCTAGCACTCTCAACCTATCCTCGTACGACCTATTCTCCATTCCAGGCAACATCCTGGTAAATCTTCTCTGCACCTTCTCCAAAGCTTCCACATCTTTCCTAAAGTGAGGCGACCAGAACTGCACACAGTACTCCAAATGTGGCCTTACCAAGGTCCTGTACAGCTGCAACATCACTTCACGACTCTTGAATTCAATCCCTCTGCTAATGAACGCTAATACACCATAGGCCTTCTTACAAGCTCTATCCACCTGAATGGCAACTTTCAAAGATCTATGAACATAGACCCCAAGATCCCTCTGCTCCTCCACCTTACTAAGAACCCTACTGTTAACCCTGTATTCCACATTCTTATTTGTCCTTCCAAAATGGACAACCTCACACTTGGCAGGGTTGAACTACATCTGCCACTCCTCAGCCCAGCTCTGCATCATATCGAAGTCCCTTTGCAGCCAACAACAGCCCTCCTCACTGTCCACAACTCCACCAATCTTCGTATCATCTGCAAATTTACTGACCCACCTTTCGACTCCCTCTTCCAAGTCATTAATAAAAATTACAAACAGCAGAGGACCCAGAACTGATCCCTGCGGAACTCCACTTGTAACTGGGCTCCAGGTTGAATATTTGCCATCTACCACCACTCTCTGACTTCGACCGGTTAGCCAGTTCTCTATCCAACTGGCCAAACTTCCCACTATCCCTTGCCTCCTGACTTTCCGCATAAGCAGTAGTTAGCACTGCTGCCTCACAGCGCCAGAGACCCGGGTTCAATTCCCGACTAAGGCAACTGACTGTGTGGAGTTTGCACATTCTCCCCGTGTCTGCGTGGGTTTCCTCCGGGTGCTCCGGTTTCCTCCCACAGTCCAAAGATGTGCAAGTCAGGTGAATTGGCCATGCCAAATTGCCTGTAGTGTTAGGTAAGGGGTAAATGTAGGGGTATGGGTGGGTTGCGCTTCGGCGGATCAGTGTGGACTTGTTGGGCTGAAGGACCTGGTTCCACACTGTAAGTAATCTAAAAAACAAAATAAGCCTACCATGGGGAACCTTATCAAATGCCTTACTAAAATCCATGTATACTACATCCACTGCTCTACCCTCATCCACATGCTTGGTCACCTCCTCAAAGAATTCAATAAGACTTGTAAGGCAAGACCTACCCTTCACAAATCTGTGCTGGCTGTCCCTAATCAAGCAGTGTCTTTCCAGATACTCATAAATCCTATCCCTCAGTACCCTTTCCATTACTTTGCCTACCACTGAAGTAAGACTAACTGGCCTATAATTCCCGGAGTTATCCCTATTCCCTTTTTTGAACATTCGCCACTCTCCAGTCCCCTCACACCACCCCCATTGACAGTGAAGACGAAAAGATCATTGCCAACGGTTCTGCAATTTCCTCTCTTACTTCCCACATAATCCTCGGATATATCCCGTCAGGCCCAGGGGACTTGTCTATCCTCATTTTTTTCAAAATCCCCAACACATCTTCCTTCCTAACAAGTATCTCCTCTTCGCTTACCAGTCCGTTTCACACTCTCCTCTTCAACAATACGGTCCCTCTCGTTTGTAAATACTGAAGAAAAGTACTCATTCAAGACCTCTCCTATCTCTTCCGACTCAATACACAGTCTCCCACTACTGTCCTTGCTCGGACCTACCCTCGTTCTCATCATTCTCATGTTTCTCACATACGCATAAAAGGCCTTGGGGTTATCCTTGATCCTACTCGCCAAAGATTTTTCATGCCCTCTCTTAGCTCTCCTAATCCCTTTCGTCAGCTCCCTTCTGGCTATCCTGTATCCCTCCAACGCTCTGTCTGAACCCTGTTTCCTCAAACTGATGTAAGCCTCCTTCTTCCTCTTTACAAGACATTCAACCTCCCTCGTCAACCAAGGTTCCCTCACACGACCATCTCTTTCCTGCCTGACAGGTACATACATATCAAGGACACATCATATCCGTTCCTTGAAAAAGTTCCACATTTCCACGACATCCTTCCCTGACAGCCTATGCTCCCAATTTATGCTCCTCAGATCCTGTCTTGCAGCATCGTATTTACCCTTCCCCCAATTGTAAAACCTACCCTGTTGCATGCACCTATCTTTCTCCATAACCAAGGTGAAAGTCACAGAATTGTGGTCACCATCACCAAAATGTTCACCCACTAACAAGCCCATCACTTGTCCCGGTTCGTTACCAAGTACCAAATCCAATATGGCCTCCCCTCTTGTCAGGCAATCTACATACTGAGTTAGAAAAGCTTCCTGGACACACTGCACAAACACCACCCCATCCAATCTACTTGATCTAAAGAGCTTCCAATCAATATTTGGGAAGTTGAAATCACCCATGACTACCACTCTGTGGCTTCCGCACCTTTCCAAAATCTGTTTCCCAATCTGTTTCTCCACATCTCTGCTGCTATTAGGAGGCCTATAGTAAACACCCAACAAGGTGACCGCACCTTTCCTATTTCTGACTTCAGCCCATACTACCTCCAAAGGCAGATCCCCCTCGAACTGACTTTCTGCAGCCGTTATACCATTTCTAATTAGCAACGCCACCCCCCTCCTTTTTTACCACCCTCCCTAATCTTACTGAAACATCTGTAACCAGGAACCTCCAACAACCATTCCTGTCCCTCTTCTATCCACGTTTCCGTGATGGCCACAACATCGTAGTCCCAAGTACAATCCACGCCTTAAGTTCACCCACCTTATTCCTGATACTCCTTGCGTTGAAGTATACACACTTGAGCCCATCTCTGTGTCCGCAAGTATTCCCTGTCAGTGCTACCTTCTTCACAGCCTCCCTACATTCTTGGACATCCTGACAAACAGCTAGCCTACTTGCTGGACTACAAGTCCGGATCCCATCCCCCTGCCAAATTAGTTGAAACCTCCCCCCGAAGAGTGCTAGCAAACCTACCCCCCAGGATATTGGTGCCCTTCTGGTTCAGGTGCAACCCGTCCTGCTTGTACAGGTCCCACCTTCCCCAGAATGCAGTCCAATTGTCCAAATACCTGAAGCCCTCCCTCCTACACCAGCCTTGCAGCCACGTGTTCAACTGCACTCTCTCCCTATTCCTTGCCTCACTGTCACGTGGCACCGGCAACAACCCAGAGATGACGACTCTGTCTGTCCTAGCTTTCAGCTTCCAGCCTAACTCCCTGAGCTCTTGAATGACCTCCCCACCCCTCTTCCTACCTATGTCGTTGGTGCCAACGTGCACCACGACTTCTGGCTGCACACCCTCCCCCTTAAGGATTCTGAAGACACGGTCTGAGACGTCTCGGACCCTGGCACCCGGGAGGCAACAAACCATCCGAGAGTCTCATCTGTCTGTCCCTCTAACTATGGAGCCTCCTATAACTAGCGCTCTCCTCCTCTCCCCCTTTCCCTTCTGAGTCTCAGAGCCAGACCTCGCGCCACAGACCCGGTCACTGCAGCTTACCCCTGCTAGGCCGTCCCCCCCACCAGTATCCAAAGCGGTATACCTATTGTTGAGGGGAATGACTACAGGGGATCTCTGCACTGCCTGCTTCCTCCCCTTCCCACCTCTAACTGTTACCCAGCTACCTCTTTCTCTGCCGTAACTATGTCCCTGTAGCTTCTATCTATCACCCTCTCAGCCTCTCGAATAATCCTCAGTTCATCCAACTCCAGCTCCAGTTTCAATGAATTTCCAGTTCAATTCACTGGTGTTCACTGCCTAGCTTCCCATTCTGGACAGATATCTAGTCCAGGTTTTAGATCAATATAACTGTTGTCGGCACACCTCCCCATCCTCGACAGATGACTCGTCCCAGTTTGAGATTGCTGCACGAGCCTGGTTCGTCCAACTCCCCATGCTGGACAAATATCTCATCCGGTTTTTCAGATCAATACACTGGTGAGGCCTGCACAATGTTCCACAGATTGCTGGTTGTATTGAACAGTACACTAACCTGGCCTACACAGTGCTCCCATATGGAACAGATACCTCTTCTGGGTTTATCTTGTCTGGGCTAGTCCTGTGAAGTTGATGGTGAATGTGGTATAACTTAAAAATGTGCTGCTGGAAAAGTGCAGCAGGTCAGGCAGCATCAAAGGAACAGGAGAATCGACGTTTCGGGCATAAGCCCTTCTTCAGGAATGTGGTATAACTAACCATTTCAGCTGATCTGGCAATGCCTTGATTTTAAGTTCTCATTTTTGTGATTGGACCCTCCATCTCACCCCATTAATATTGGGTGTGTCCATGCACAGTATATCATGTTGGGGAATATCCAATATCCTGACAGCAGCCACAGCCTCTTCATTCAGAAGCAGTCAGCCAGTTCCATTGTCTGAGGACCTCCACGTCGAAGAAATTATGGCAACTTGAATAAAGACCAACCCCTTGATATACGATTCGAAACACCCTTGCCCTCACCAGCACGTCAAAATATTCTGTTTGTATCGAGGATGCTGGAGACACTGGGAACATCAGGGAGCAGACCATCAGGGAGATGGAGCAGTATTTCTGATGTCTGAACAGTTCAAGTGAACACTCCAACACACATTGCACCACTACGTCATGTAACCTCTCTCTGCTTATGCGATACACAGCCTTTTATTCTTCCTGAACAATTCACAGTTACCAACTTATATTGTCCATTGCTTATCCATTTACAGTTTCTCTGCCTCCTCTTGATAACTTCCTTTCTTCCCCTCTTAGTGTCCTTGACAAATTTAGTTGGAATATACGTGTTGCATTTATCTAAACCGTTGATATTGGTTTCAAGTAGCTGAGGACCTGGTTGCTGTGTCACTGCTGATGTTAATTTCTATTAAACTGATGAAGACTAATTTATACCAGTGGACAATATCTTCAATGTGAGGATGAGAGATTCCCTCCGCCAAATTGTGTGCTGGTTTTTATTTTTGATTAGATTCCCCACAGTGTGGAAACAGGCCCTTCGGCCCAACCAGTCTACACTGACCCTCTGAAGAGTAACCCACCCAGACCCACTTCCCTCTGACTAATACACCTATATCACAATGGCCAATTCACCTGGCCTGCACATCTTTGGATTGTGGGAGGAAACAGGAGCACCTGGAGGAAACCCATGCAGACACAGGGAGTATGTGCAAACTCCACACAGACAGTCGCCCGAGGCTGGAATCGAACCTGGGACCCTGGTGCTGTGAAGCAGCAGTGCTAACCACTGAGCCACTGTGCCACCTCTGGAATGTGACATTGTCTCTCCGCATTCATTGGAAACAGGTTCTGGAATTTGCATTTTAATCACCTTCAAAGAGCTGTCTCCATTTCCTATCTCTGCTGGGATCAATGAATGGAAATGGCATTTGACACATTGCCCCCTCTCCCTTGCTGACAGTACTCCTGACCCAAATGAGTCAGGCAGACACCTTAGATTTGTCCACAGCCACCATTTTTTATCAGCACAGCATTGACATTGACTTTAAACATAAGGAAAAGCAAGAGAGACTGGCAGCATCAATACAGTTTGAAAATATTTAACATTGAACACACACAGAATCATACATGAACAGACACACACAGACACATACAGACACACACAGACAGACACATAGAGATACAGACATCTTCAAAGAGCTGTCTCCATTTCCTATCTTGCAAGGGAATTCATGTTTTGATGATGCATTTATGCAGGACAGTAAACAGCTTTTGAGACATTCCCCATTGTGACAGTAATTCAGCCCCAGTCTGAAACTTGGAGATATGTAACTGAACATAAATGAACCAACAGCTTTCCATGTTCCTGCTCCCAATGTCACATTTGACCATTTAGTTTATCTTGTCTTCAGTCTAACATCCAACAAGGATCACTTCACATCTCACATTATTTCAGTTCTCCTGCCGAATCTCCAGACTCCCCATATCTAAACCATCCCCATTGAAATCTCCAGGGCAGGTAGACAGTGATGTTAGACACAGAGTAAAGCTCCCTCTGCACTCCAGAATTTCAAATTTCCTGACATGTCCAGCGTGTGGTTAGGTATTGATGAAATCACCCACTTCCCCATCCTGTCCCCATCAAACACACTCAGGGAAGCTTCATCACTGGGTCAGATGTAAAGCATGTGTTGGTCTCCACTTTCCCATCTGAATCTCCCAGAGTTGTGGGAAGAATGGGTTTAGATACAGAGTGAATCTCCCTCTACACTGTCCCATCAAACACTCCCAGGTCAAGGACTGCACAGGGTTAGATACCCATCAAACATTCTCAGAGCAGGGACAGCCGGGGGTTAGATACAGAGTAAATCTCCCTCTTTACTGAAGCAGTGGGTAATAGTGGAAGGTGCTTATCGGACTGGAGACCTGTGACTAGTGGAGTGCCTCAGGGGTCGGTGCTGGGCCCATTGCAGTTTGTTATCGATATCAATGATTTGGATGACAATGTACAAGGTCTGATTAGTAAGTTTGCACATGACACTAAAATAGGTGGTATCCTGGAGAGTGAGGAAGGTTCTCAGAAACTGCAGCAGGACCTTGATCAGCTGGGGAAGTGGGTCAAGAAATAGGAAATCGAGTTTAATATTGATAAGGGTGAGGCCTTGCATTTTGGACAGTCAAATCAAGGTAGGAGTTTCATGATGCACGGTAGGGCCTTAAGGAGTGGAGTGGAACAGAGAGACCATACAATTCACGTGCGCGGTTCTCTGAAGGGGGTGTCACAGGTGGATAGGACAGTGTAGAAGGCTTTTAGCACACTGACCTTCATCAGTGTAGTGTCGGGCATTGAGTAGAGAAGTTGGGAAGTTATGTTGCAGTTGTACTGGGCTCTCCATTAGATATTGTTAGGAACAGGTACAGCTGTGACAAGTCGTTTAGTGAGAATATTTTCCTCTTATTAGTTCACTCATCACATGCCACATTCTGGTTGCGGTGTAGTTTCGGCCTCATCCTGCTCAGTCGGGGATGGGGTCTGAGGAGACTCTGTTGCTGATGGACATTGAAGTACCACACCCAGAGTACGTTCTGTCTCCTTGTCACCCTCAACACTTCCTCCGATTTGCTGTCACTATCGAGGAGAACTGATTTACCCAGGGATATACCCAGGGATGGTGATGGGGCTTCATGAACCACTACCCATCAGGCCTGATTCTGAGAGTATGACAATGTCAGATTGTTTCTTCACCAGTCAAAATGAGCAATAAAGGTGAAAATGGAGCAGGGAATAATGGCTTCAAAAGCTGAATGAAAGGCACTCTCTGAATGTTCACTGTTTTATCACCAAATATTGTGGAATTCACTGCATCCATCGAGGTAATTGGAAATGATTTAATGACATTAGAGAGACTCCATGACAGGATGAACGATATTGAGAACGGAACGTCCAGAACATTTTATCGCTGAGGGGGTTATATAAAAATGAAAAGGACGTGAGGAATTTTCAAATAAGGGATGACATGTGTTTGATCATAAATGAGGATCTTACATCAAATGATAAAGGTTTTGGCTTAATCTTATTGATCTTGTGTGTGAAGTGCCAGTTAATACGAGTTTGGGGAGAGGCTTCCACCACGAGGCTGAGTGGATCTCATCAAACTTGATGGACTGAAGGGTCTTTGTGATGTGAAATTTATAACACTATCACATTCTACAACTGACATTGCCCTGCACATCATATAACTGACATTCCGCTCTTATGGATGTGTGGATGTAGGTTTGCTCATTGAGCTGAAAGGTTCATTTTCAGATGTTTCGTCACCATACTAGGTAATATCTTCAGTGAGCCTCCGGATGAAGCACTAGTGGCATGGCCCGCTTTCCATTTATGTGTTTAGGTTTCCTTGGGTTGGTGATGTCATTTCCTGTTTTTTTTTCTCAAGGGGGTTGTAAATGGGATCCACGTTAATGTGTTTGTTCATAGGGTTCTGGTTAGAATGCCATGTTTCTAGGAATTCTCGTGTGTGTCTCTGTTTGACTTGTCCTAGGATGGACGGTTGTCCCAGTCCAACTGGTGTCCTTCCTCATCCGTATGTAGGGATACTAGTGAGAGTGGGTCATGTCTTTTTGTGGCTAGTTGATGTTCATGTATCCTGGTGGCTAGTTTTCTGCCTGTTTGTCCAATGTCGTGTTTGTTACAGTTCTTGCAAGGTATTTTGTAAATGACGTTAGTTTTGCTTGTTTTCTGTATGGGGTCTTTCAAGTTCATTAGCTGCTGTTTTAGTGTGTTGGTGAGTTTGTGGGCTACCATGATGCCAAGAGTCGGAGTAGTCTGGCTGTCATTTCCGAGATGTCTTTGATGTAAGGGAGAGTGGTTAGGGTTTCTGGACGTGTTTTGTCTGATTGTTTGGGTTTGTTGCTGAGAAATCGATGGACTGTGTTCATTTGGTACCCATTCTTTTTGAATACACAGTATAGGTGATTTTCCTCTGCTCTGCATAGTTCCTCTGTGCTGCAGTGTGTGTTGACTTGTTGAAATAATGTTCTAATGCAGCTTCGTTTGTGGGTATTGGGATGATTGCTTCTGTAGTTCAATATTTGGTCAGTATGTGTTGTTTTCTTGTAGACACTGGTTTGATATTCCCCATTGTTTAGATTAGAGTGGTGCTGGAAAAGCACAGCAGGTCAGGCAGCATGCAAGAAAATCGACGTTTTGGGCAAAAGCCCTTCATCAGGAATCTAAACTCTGGTTTCCAGCATCTGCAGTCTTCCCTTCTGCCTGAGGACAGTGCAAGAGAGAGAGAGAGAGAGAGAGGACCTGCACAGTTACTGCCTTTGCTGCTTTTGAATTCATGTGTCGCTGGACATCGGAGTGCATCTGGGAAAATTAACAAACAGTGAATTTCACAACTAATCTTGGAGGAACCGGTTTGGGTGAAGTTCACAGCACAGAATCAGATAAGTTCATTGTTGTTTTAAGTCTGTCCAAGAGAAAGGCTGTATTAGTGAGTACAGTGGATTCTTTCTTGATTATATGTTTTTGGAGATAAATCTCTAGATTAAACTTAAAATATAAGCCATAACTATTAATTTAACCTGGTGCAGTGTTTGTAGAGGAATAAGACGGTGTTATTTTCTGGGTCTGTAGATTGTGAAGGAACAAAATGGCCTTTGCAGTGATATGTACTTCTTGTCAGATGTGGGAGATTAAAGAGAGTTTAAGGGTTACTGCGGATTATATCTGCCATAAATGCTTAAATGCTGTTTGATGCAAATATTATCAGATCGAGTGGATCGGTTGGAGAGACAGTTAGAAGCGATGAGGAATTTGCAACAGCAACAGTATGTGATGGATGGCAGTTATAGGAAGGGGGGAAAGTCTCAGATACAGTCACATAGATGGGTTCACTCCAGGAAGCGTGAGAGAAGTCAGCACCTAGGGCAGGAGTCTTTTGTCAATATCCCCATTTCAAACAGGTATGCTGTTTTGGAAAATGTAGGGGGTGATGGATTCTCAGGGGAATATAGCACGAACAGCCAAGTTTCGGGTATTGAGTCTGGCTCTAATGCAACGAGGGGTACGTCGACATCCAAGAGATCAATTGTGTTAGGGGATTCTGTAGTCTGAGGAACAGACAGACGTTTCTGTGGGCAGCAGAGAAAAAGCAGAATGGTGTGTTGTTGCCCTGGTTTCAGGATCAAGGATGTCTCAGAGAGGGTGCAGAATGTTCTCACGGGGGAGAGGGGCCAGCAGGAGGTCATTGTCCACATTGGAATCAACGACATTGGAAGGGAAAAGGTTGAGACTCTGAAGGGAGATTACAGAGAGTTAGGCAGAATTTTAAAAAGGTGGTCCTCGAGAGTAGTAATATCTGGATTACTCCCAGTGCTACGGGCTAGTGAGGGCAGGAATAGGAGGATAGAGCAGATCACTGCATGGCTGAGGAGCTGGTGTATGGGAGAAGGATTCACAATTTTGGATAATTGGAATCTCTTTTGGGAGAGAAGTGACCTGGACAAGAAGGACAGATTACACCTAATTTGGAAAGGGGAGTAATATACTGGCAGGGAAATTTACAAGAACTGCTTGGGAGGATTTAAACTAATAAGGTTGGGGGGGAGGAACTGCTGCCTCACAGCACCAGAGACCTGGGTTCAATTCCCGCCTCAGGCGACTGACTGTGTGGAGTTTGCACATTCTCCCCGTGTCTGCGTGGGTTTCCTCCGGGTGCTCCGGTTTCCTCCCACAGTCCAAAGATGTGCAGGTCAGGTGAATTGGCCATGCTAAATTGCCCGTAGTGTTAGGTAAGGGATAAATGTAGGGGTATGGGTGGGTTGCGCTTCGGCGGGTCGGTGTGGACTTGTTGGGCCGAAGGGCCTGTTTCCACACTGTAAGTAATCTAATCCAATCTAATCTAATCTAAAATAAAAACCCAGGGAGATAGTGAGGAAAAAGATCAATCTGAGACGGGTACAGCTGAGAACAGAAGTGAGTCAAACAGTCAGGGCAGGCATGAACAAGATTGATTTGACAAATTTAATTGAGTTTTTTGAAGAAGTAACAAAGAAGATTGATGAGGGCAGAGCAGTAGATGTGATCTATATGGACTTCAGTAAGGCGTTTGACAAGGTTCCCCATGGGAGACTGATTAGCAAGGTTAGATCTCATGGAATACAGGGAGAACTAGCCATTTGGATACAGAACTGGCTCAAAGATAAAAGACAGAGGGTGGTGGTGGAGGGTTGTTTTTCAGACTGGAGGCCTGTGACTAGTGGAGTGCCACAAGGAGCGATGCCACATAAATGATTTGGAT